>NC_056736.1:174145365-174305365 GCF_019279795.1 Protopterus annectens
CTGAAACTGCCTAGGGTGACACTGCCTACTACATATGAGTGGTGGTCACTATGTGTAGATGTGGCTGCGCCAAGCTAGTAGGCCAAGTATGGCTGGATTTGGTGGACGTTCAGGTATGGGGGCGGGTTGTGTGCTGTGGAGGGGATGATGGGTATTCCATTATGCATCCAGGTGTGTTGCATTTGAATGGGCCAGTTCCATCAGGGCCAATCTGTGGGTATGTGCCAGTGACATTTCTGTACATTTGTTTCGCACATTTTAATAGTCATATGTTTGTGGGATTGTGTTCTACAGTATGGCCTGTGAAGTTGTATTGCAGATGTGTATACATGTTCTTTGTGTTTCTTTCTGATTCACCTGCTGCTCCCTCATACACCTCCAGTTCACCTATTCTGCATATGACACAGTCTCGCCTTTGAGAATTATACCATTACCCATCCCCCACACACACATATTCCTGACACTCCATCCATCACTGCTTTGGTTGATGGCCCATGACACGGTCAAGGTAACACATTGCATACACTACATATGTCAGGTACGTGTATGGTTGTGTGGACTACCCTGGCATGTTTCACCTTGCACATGCTATACATCACACACATAGGTACATGCCCATACTTAACTTTCATGACATGGTTGGTACACCCGGGTAATACCCTTTCAACTGTGACACATCCTGACAAGTACGGCTTGGACCGTATATGTGCGGATTTTGGCCGACTGCTCTGATCATTGGTAGGGTGCCACCTTTTCCTATGTCCAGGATGGGATATATTCCGGACACATATCCGATTGTACTGGACAACACATACCCACAGTCAATGCTACGGATAATACTGTTCCTTTAAGCCTACATGTTGCCTTATTGTTGTAGCAGTTTATATGCTCCTTCTGTTTCATTTTCTTGCTTATTCTATTTCTTGTCACATATGGTATGTTAAATACTGATATACCTATTGTATGTGACTATTACATGCGTTGTGGGATATAATTCTGTCATACAGTCACTAGATATTTACATTTATCGTGGTTTTGTTATGGACACATCTGCCCAGCTGTGTACTCTCCCTCACAATGTGGGACAGCTGGTGACCCTGACCATTGGGATGGACGTACCAATTGGTGGTGCGCTAACATGATGTGTTTCACTTCCACTTCGTATAACTATCTACACTGCATTGGACTATGGGCACACGGTTTTCAATGTCATTTGTTCAAGGGATGGGGACCCATTATTCCCTACCGTGCATTTGTGTTTGCTTCTTCATTTTGTGTTTACAGGAACTGTCTTGCATGCTTTGCATACGTTTCAGTATCCACGGACACTGACAGATGTGATTACTATTGCATGCAAATTGTTATTTCCAAGCATTTTAGGTTGCACATCGACAGCTGACATTTCCACGCCTCTGTGCAGCACTTTAACATGCCCTATGCACTCGCGCTCATTTCCTATGCACATGGCTGTGGTGGCAGCACGCATTCATTAATATGCATTTGGCACTACTGCGCCATCTTCACGCCACACGGTCGGCACAAGCCTAACGCCAGCCTTGCGCCGAGCTTTATGAATCCCGGGGATAGATTAAACAATCTTTGAATGTCATTGTGAATATCATTTTCTTTCTGCAAATATAGGACGAATATTCAGTTAAAGTTCAGTTAAGTTGTGGGATTTATGGCTGTCTGAAGTTTAATACAAAGATACTAGTAAGTTATTTGAATGTATGACTATGGTTCACTGTTATAGTACAAATCATATTTTCTACAAGAAAGAAGCAAAAACACATACATTTTTGATCACATTTTGTGTGGAGAAAAGAAGATAGTAGTATCTTCTCTAACAGGTCCTAGCCTATTGAATTCCAAACCCAAACATAATTCCCAGCCCCTCAGCAGCACATAGTCATGGTTATAAAAATATAATAATGTATCAGAAAGATATCTTGGGAAGGAACAACTGCCATCCCATAGGGCTTGCACTGAAACTTTTAATAACGGACTAGCACAGATAGGACTACTATACTAAGCCATAAGAAACCACCTTAGTTAATTGCAAAAGAGAACATTTGTCTTGATCAGGATTGCATCACCATTTTACTTGTAGAATAACCAACTGTAAAAATACAAGAAAACCTTTAATGTTTATATTAATCAAAATGTGCAGCTTGCATATTAGTCTCCTATACTAAAAGTATATTATTGTCCACTAGATGTACAGGCCAAAAAGGCTCCCTTTCTGGAAAATCTGAAAACAATAAAAAATCTGCAGTGTGACTTTAATTACATCATGTCCTAATTTCTTTAAGAAATCCAGTGAGGTGCATTTAAATTTTGTAATGTAATAAACTTACAGTATTGAACCTTACACTAGGTACAGCAACAGTATGAAGCATATAGTTAGGTAGATGCTCATGATGCTTGCAACATAAGAGATTTCACAGTTAGTACTTGCTGGTAAGAAATCTTGAGACTAAACAAAAAAGTAACCTTTGCCACTAGCCACCCTGCCACTAGTCTAGTCCCAATGTCTTCCCATATATCTAGCACGAGTGATTTCATAACAATGTAAGCATTTTGAAATAAATACACACAAAATATCAGCACTTCACTAACCAAATGCTAAGCATGATTAATTAATATACTACTACTTCTCTGTTGCCAAGAACTGTCAGTAACAGATGACCACTCTGTACATTACATTAATGTGAGTAATGAAATCTAACTCTACAACATGCTGATAATAAATGGTATATATTCAAAGTTCTATTTTAGTTCTAGTTAAAACATCAGGAAAAACGTGTGTGCTTTACAATTCAAAGTAAATGGAATCATAACAAGAGTAGGAAGATGCAATCAGGGCCAATGACAAAATTATGGCCAGAATTCTCAAGTATATAATTTTGTTGAGCTGAGTAGTCATCAAACTAACATGCAGCACCAAATAAGTACAACAGATACAGGAAATGTGTGTAACAGTAATTCAGTATTGTATAATGCATTTCCATGTGTCTTTTGTGAGAAGATAAACACAAATCATTTTCTAAATCAGACAATCTTTATTATTATGCAGAAAATGTATGTTTCTGCATATAGCTATATATTCATATGCTATCAGAGGCAATAATATTAAAAGAAACCTCCCAGCATACTATATATAATGGGGAATAGATACTAAGAGTAACCTTTATTTTCCAGTTCAATCAATATGAATGTGCATTAGACATAATGGTATAAGGATTATATTGAATCCAAGGTCAACATATTTTACAACTGACATTGCAGTAGAAAAAATACTCATATTTCACACTGAATGCCAGTGGATATCTAGTATCCATGATAAACAATATTTATTTTAAGATCATGTAAACATGGTTGTGTCCTATAAGGGCAAAGAATCATATAGGTTGCCCATCTAAATAACCAATGATATGAAAAAAATAGTATACAATCAAACACAAAAGCCATGTGTCTATTCAAAAATAGGTAAAAAACAGGCAAAGACAGATTAAAGTGGAAACCATTTTGAATTAATAGGGTTTCTCACAGCACATTCATTGGGAAGTTATAATTACTTTTAGGCCATGTCTTCATGTATTTATTTTCATTCAGATAGTTATTTAACAAATCTATCTTGGTACTTTTTGTGTATTACCATTGTACATTGAAGTTTATATGCAAGTATGAAAAAAGAGAACATTGGGAAATTTGCCAGCTGTAAGTATTATTTTTCATGCAGGTGATCTATTGTTGAAACTGAAATCACTTTCAAAAGGTGTAAAATACTGAGATAATACTTTATTTAAAAAGTTAAGCACTGTCTTCTCATTAAGATTTCATCATAATAACAAACAAAGTTAGAGATAAACAACACAGGAACACGATAAGATGTGCTGAGGGTGACAAACTGCTCATACGCCAAGGATTCAAACGTAATCACAATTTAATAACACACAAGGTCAGAGGTTTAGCGCTTTCAACTGAATACCAGTCTTCTTCAGAACAATGAGAAATACCATTTCTATCATATTTATACATTTCACAAAGTTAATTAATTCCAAAAGCCCGCCAAATATCTTAAAAGGGCAATGCATAAATTTCTAAAAGAATGACTGTAATGACATCAAGCACTTAGTTCTATTCAAGAAAAAATATAAAAATGTACAAATGTAAACATTGACTCATAATAAATATATAAAACAATACAATTTAAAAAGAATCTACACTACCAAATCTAAAAAGTTCTATACATGTCTATACATTCAATCTAATGGATGCTATATATAAAACTGATTGTATAATAAGAATAATGAAATTAATGGTGCTACATATCCTGAACATGCTGGTAAGATGTCTACTAATCTATCTAATAGCTGATGTATCCAATTATGAGGCTAAAGCTAAAAAAGGTTTGATGCTGATATAATCATTTAGGCCGGGTGGTCTTGTGGAATCTGTTAAAATTTGCCATTTACTTTCCAGTTGTGCCAATCTCATTTTCCAATTACCTCCAAAGGGTGAGTCGATGACCTGATCAATAATAGCAAAAGTAAATTTATGATCTTCTCCTTTATCCACTATGTGCCTGTATAGCGCATTTTTGGTATCACATTTGGATATTTTATATAGGTGTTCATAAATTCGTTTCTTCAATTGTCTCTCCGTCTTCCCTATGTAATGTGCATTGCATTTTGTACATACAGCTATGTAAACTACCTGTTTGGTAAAGCAATTGCCTGTCCTACATTTGATTGTGGTATGACAAATATCATCCAATTTTATAACCTTGTCCATATTAATATAAGTACATTGGCGGCACCTTCCACATTTTGATGTGCCTTTATATATATCCTCTCCACAGTTGTTTTTGCTACTTGCTCTTGCTAATAATGCTTTCATATTAGGAGCTGTCTTAAAAACAATTTGTGGTTTGTTACCCAATAAATTTTCAAAATCTATAATAGTTAGTGTTTTCCAGTATCTCTCTAAAATATCCTTGATGATATAGGTGGTGGGGGTGTACATCAAAATACAAACCCTTCCCAAACCATTGCTGTCGAACGATACCTGTTGCTCCATTTTATAACAACCTAACAAGGGTTTATACTTTCTTCCCCATTCCTTGAGCACATACTTCACTACATCCATAACCATTTTTTCTGGATAAGCCCTACTCATGAACAAATCCTTGACCACATTTAATTCAGATTCCAAGATTTGTTTGTTGGATGACATTCTCGCTGCACGTATGCATTGTCCTTTAACGACATTTTTGAAGATGTATGGGGGATGATTGCTACTAAAATGCACATAGTCATTCGAGAATGTGGGTTTCCTGTATATCCTCGATATGAATCCACATGTATCTTGACTCAATAATACGTCTAAATAGGAAATTTCTTTATGACTATACATGTGGGTAAATTTTAAAAAATCTACTGTATTATTGAGGTACACCATAAATTTATTTAGTCTATCTACTGATGCATTCCACAAAATAAATATATCGTCCAAGTATCTGACGTATAGGACAATTTCTTTAAAAAATTCACTCTTGAACACATATTCAGATTCCCAATCTGCCATTACCAGATTGGCAAAAATGAGGGCACATGCTGCCCCCATAGCTACTCCCTTGGTCTGTCTGAAGTACTCTCCCTGAAAGGAAATATAATTATAGTCTAAAACAAGTGACATCATATCACAAATTAAAGAAACTTTTTCCCATGAAAAGTCGGTATATTTTTTCAAGCTTCTTTCAAAACTCTCCAAACCCTCGTCCTTGGGTATACTGGAGAATAAATCAATGACATCTACTGTCAAAAATATTAAATCTGCACTCCATTTATCATTTGTTATTTCCCCTAAGAATCTCCAGGAATCCTTCATAATATGAGGAATGTTGTCATACACTTTCTTGAGCCATCTGTCTATTAATTTCCCAATATTGAAGGTTTTCGACCTGGATCCCAAAACAATAGGACGGAAGGGAGGATGTTCCATGGATTTATGTACCTTTGGTATACCGACTAATTTCGCCAACACGGGATAATCAGTTTTCAAATATGTGTATGTGTCATTCGAAATTCTGCTATCAATTAGATATTCTTCTAATATCAAATCAATACGTTTATGTCCTATGTTGATCTGATTTAGAGAGATATTTTCATAATTTCCTGAGTTGTGTAAAATATCACATATTTCCTGGAGATATTCATTTGCATAATATATCACGGCTCCACCCCCTTTATCAGGTTTCATTACCCTGATTTCTCTATTATTCAAAATATCTTGCAAACTTTTTCTTTCCATTGGGGTCAGATTATCTGTGGTACCATTTCCTTGGGTTCTGATTTTATTATGTGTCCAATAAATATCATTGCATACCAACTGCTCAAAGTTATAAACGTGTGAATTGGAAATAGGTATGTACGTACTATTTCTAGTGAGATCAGTTCCAGCAATCCCTTTGCCCACTGTATTACCATCCTTGGTTTTATTTTCATTAATTTTATCAAATTGTATAGCTAAATTCAACTTTCTACAATACATTTTTACCTCCTTGATATTGTCTACCAAATCCCATCCAGTCATCGGTATAAACTTCATCCCTTTGCTTAACAGTTTTGCCCAAGTAATATCAGTCTCATTATCTGTATAATTGAAGACTTTAAAACCTTCATAGGTAATGATTTGTGGTCTTAGTATCTTACTGCTCTCTCTACTTATACTGGGGCTATTAATTCCTATATCTACACTATTCTCCACTAAGTTGGACTTACATACATTGATGGGAGAGATGTCAGTTGATGTCAAAAGCTGATTTACGTCCTGTGCCATTGCTTTTGAATGTTCCATGCTGGGTGGAATCTCCCACCCTGAAAATTTTCTTCCCTAAAAGAATTCTTAGACTGCTTCCTCCTAGGTGGATTATTATTATGTACTTCTATACCTTTGTGGCTGGGCCAAATGTACACTCTGTCATTTTTGTATGCCTCAATATCCCTAGACATTTTCCTATTTTTTCTCTCCACTATATTGTGTACATTGTTATCCGCAAAAGTGTATTGTTTATAATACAATTCTTTCCAGCACTCATAATCCTGATGGTTAATAATAGTATGGTTCATATGTTCCAACTCATCAGCCAAATTAATTAATTTCTCATCCTGATATTTCACTAATAATTTCATATAGGCCTGTCCAAATCCATCAAACAATTCATTAAAATCTTTCTTAACATCAGTAGATAAATTAATGCCCAAAGGGAGTTTGAAAAACCTTAAACCTTTCGGCACTATATTCAGCTTAAAACATTTGGACAAATAATTACAATCGATTTTGGTGTTCTTGAAAGCCACTAGTTTTTTCCCAAAATCAAAAATCAATTCCTTCAATGATTTATATATGATATCTGAATTCATACGTTTACTTGTAATATTATCCATATCTGAGTTAAAGAAATCCCGACTCTCACTCAGAAATTGTTCAAAAACATTCTCTCCATTCAATTTTTTATCATTACCATTTCTTCTATCGACATGATGAACATGTTCTTTAGTTTTAACATTATAATGATTTTTGAAAGGGCTAGAGATAGCCGATTGAAAGTCATAAGTAACAGTACCTTTTTTATCCATCATATGCTTAATTTTATAGTCAGGATGGTTTTTCACAGCAATTTTCTCCTTGGGACGAGCACCTTGATATTGTTTATCGGCTCGCAGCCTGCAAAAACTGAAATCAAATGTGCAGTCCGGTTCGGTATTCAAATCCTGATGCTCGCGTAGTAACTGGTCATCTTCCGTATGTATTAAGTCCAAAACAGTAATGTTGTCAGTCCTGCCACAGTCCGAAGTTTCTATATACAATTTGGAGACAGGATTCGATATATAGACACCGTCTGTGTCTCGTAACGCCCTAGGAAAGCCTACATCTGGTGTGCAGACCTTACCGCATTCATGCCGGTTGAATCCCGAACTGCGCGCCTGCGCAGTAGGTGTCTTGCTTACGCTCAAGACGTCGGCCTCTTCCTCGGAACGAACAGGAACAAGGCGTGCTGTAACCATCTCCGAGGAATTGCGTAATTTACTTAAAGACTCATCTTTTTGTTTGGAAACCAATTCAGATACTAAAGCAAGCAGACTGTGCACTTCTCCCTGAAGTGCTGTGAGATCCGCTCTCAGATCGGAAATGTCCTTCTGCGACAATGAAGCAGTTGGGGAAGTCATCTTCTCAGCCATCTGACAAGTACACCAAACAAAGTTAGAGATAAACAACACAGGAACACGATGAGATGTGCTGAGGATGACAAACTGCTCGTACGCCAAGGATTCAAACGTAATCACAATTTAATAACACACAAGGTCAGAGGTTTAGCGTTTTCAACTGAATACCAGTCTTCTTCAGAACAATGAGAAATACCATTTCTATCATATTTATACATTTCACAAAGTTAATTAATTCCAAAAGCCCGCCAAATATCTTAAAAGGGCAATGCATAAATTTCTAAAAGAATGACTATAATGACATCAAGCACTTAGTTCTATTCAAGAAAAAATATAAAAATGTACAAATGTAAACACTGACTCATAATAAATATATAAAACAATACAATTTAAAAAGAATCTACACTACCAAATCTAAAAAGTTCTATACATGTCTATACATTCAATCTAATGGATGCTATATATAAAACTGATTGTATAATAAGAATAATGAAATTAATGGTGCTACATATCCTGAACATGCTGGTAAGATGTCTACTAATCTATCTAATAGCTGATGTATCCAATTATGAGGCTAAAGCTAAAAAAGGTTTGATGCTGATATAATCATTTAGGCCGGGTGGTCTTGTGGAATCTGTTAAAATTTGCCATTTACTTTCCAGTTGTGCCAATCTCATTTTCCAATTACCTCCAAAGGGTGAGTCGATGACCTGATCAATAATAGCAAAAGTAAATTTATGATCTTCTCCTTTATCCACTATGTGCCTGTATAGCGCATTTTTGGTATCACATTTGGATATTTTATATAGGTGTTCATAAATTCGTTTCTTCAATTGTCTCTCCGTCTTCCCTATGTAATGTGCATTGCGTCGAAAACCTTCAATATTGGAAAATTAATAGACAGATGGCTCAAAAAAGTGTATGACAATATCCCTCATATTATGAAGGATTCCTGGAGATTTTTAGGGGAAATAACAAATGACAAACGGAGTGCAGATTTAATATTTTTGACAGTAGATGTCATTGATTTATTCTCCAGCATACCCAAGGACGAGGGTTTGGAGAGTTTTGAAAGAAGCTTGAAAAAATACACCGACTTTACTTGGGAGAAAGTTTCTCTTATTTGTGATATGATGTCACTCGTTTTAGACTATAATTATATCTCCTTTCAGGGAGAGTACTTCAGACAGACCAAGGGAGTAGCTATGGGGGCCGCGTGCGCCCCCATTTTTGCCAATCTGGTAATGGCAGATTGGGAATCTGAATATGTGTTCAAGAGTGAATTTTTTAAAGAAATTGTCCTATATGTTAGATACCTGGACGATATATTTATTTTGTGGAAGGCATCAGTGGATAGATTAAATAAATTTATGGCATATCTCAATAATACAGTAGATTTTTTAAAATTTACTCACACATATAGCCATAAAGAAATATCCTATTTAGATGTATTATTGAGTCAAGATTCATGCGGATTTACATCGAGGATATTCAGGAAACCCACATTTTCGAATGATTATGTGCATTTTAGTAGTAACCATCCTCCATACATCTTTAAAAATGTCGTCAAAGGACAATGTATACGTGCAGCAAGAATGTCATCCAACAAACAAATCTTGGAATCTGAATTAAATGTGGTCAAGGAGTTGTTCATGAGTAGAGCTTATCCAGAAAAAATGGTTATGGATGTAGTGAAGTATGTGCTCAATGAATGGGGAAGAAAGTACAAACCCTTTTTAGGTTGTTACAACATGGAGCAACAGGTATCGTTAGACAGCAATGGTTTGGGAAGGGTTTGTATTTTGATGTACACCCCCACCACCTATATCATCAAGGATATTTTAGAGAGATACTGGAAAACACTAACTATTATGGATTTTGAAAATTTATTGGGTAACAAACCACGAATTGTTTTTAAGACAGCTCCTAATATGAAAGTATTATTAGCAAGAGCAAGTAGCAAGAACAACTGTGGAGAGGATATATATAAAGGCACATTAAAATGTGGAAGGTGCCGCCAATGTACTTATATTAATATGGACAAGGTCATAAAATTGGATGATATTTGTCGCACTACAATCAAATGCAGGACAGGCAATTGCTTTACCAAGCAGGTGGTCTATATTGCTTTATGTACAAAATGCAATGCACATTATATAGGGAAGACGGAGAGACAATTGAAGAAACGAATTTACGAACACCTATATAAAATATCTAAGTGTGATACTAAAAATGCGTTATACAGGCATATTTTAGATAAAGGCGAAGATCATAAATTTATCTTTTCCATCATTGATCAGGTTATTGACACACCCTTTGGAGGTAATTGGAAAATGAGATTGGCACAATTGGAAAGTAAATGGCAAATTTTAACTGATTCCACGAGACCACCTGGCCTAAATGATTTTATCAGCATCAAACCCTTTTTAGCTCTAGCCTCATAATTGGGTACATCAGCTATTAGATAGATTAGTAGACATCTTACCAACATGTTCAGGATATGTAGCACTATTAATTTCATTATTCTTATTATACAATCAGTTTTATATATAGCATCCATTAGATTGAATGTATAGACATGTATAGAACTTTTTAGATTTGGTAGTGTAGATTCTTTTTAAATTGTATTGTTTTATATATTTATTATGAGTCAATGTTTACATTTGTACATTTTTATATTTTTTTCTTGAATAGAACTAAGTGCTTGATGTCATTACAGTCATTCTTTTAGAAATGTATGCATTGCCCTTTTAAGATATTTGGCGGGCTTTTGGAATTAATTAACTTTGTGAAATGTATAAATATGATAGAAATGGTATTTCTCATTGTTCTGAAGAAGACTGATTTTCAGTTGAAAGCGCTAAACCTCTGACCTTGTGTGTTATTAAATTGTGATTACGTTTGAATCATAATAACAAAGCTATTTCCAATCAACATATAAACTAATTAATCAAGTCACATTGGCAAAAATGCTCACCAGTTGTAAAAAAAAATAAATAAACAAACAAAAAAGACCTCACCTGAGAATGTTTTTGCTGTAAAATATATTTTCTAAGAAAGGGGTTTACATTAAGACCTTAAGGGTATCAATATTAAAATACCTTTTTATTTGTAAATGTTCATTTATACTTGTTGGGCATATGTTGGTAAGTGCAATTTGTAACCATAATTCTTTGGCTTCCAAAACATGCTTCAACCCCCCACCCCCACCCCCAGTGGCCCAATTTCCACATTACTTATCACTGTAAACATTACTAAAAATAGAGCACATTGAGAAATATTTATATAAGGGAATGCTAACATTTCTACTCCTTATGTCAAAGCAATATTGATTATTGATAAATATATCTGGATAACATTTTGACATTTCTTCCTGTATATAACACATTTCAATCTGAACATATTGCAAAATATACTACTATAATGCTAGCACAGTTAAAACATTGTTTAATGTCAATAGATTCACTCAGGTGCTCTAAATGCAGACTTTTGTGTATATATCTGCATTGTGCACTACTCTTACATTTATGCAGTCTTTTTATTTTGTATGTAACAGCATTTTTATTCATAGTGAGACATTCTCTCTCTCTAATAATATTTTAATGTTCAATAAATGATAATTAGAAAAAAAATCTTCATCCATATAATAGGTAAGTACTAGGCTAGCTGCCTTTATAGGCCATTTTAAGAATAGTCAATTTTCCCTTCAGTGTAAGAATCAAGCCCTGTACTTTGTGTTTGAGATGTAAACAGACACACACTGACATACACACACACACACACACACACACACACACACACACACACACACACACACACACACACACACACACACACACAGACAGCCCCCACTCTTACCCCCGGATTCACTATCCTTCCATGCAGGACTACCTTAGTCCTGCATGGAAGCTGACGCTTAGGAGCAGAACAGCAGCGCGCCATGCATATTATTGAAGGCATGCTGCCTGAGCTCCTAAACGGACATAGAGCATGTACGAGTGTAGGGGGCGTGTCTGAGAGCAGAGCTTTCAGAATATACATGCCCCCTGCAATGAAGAACAGCAAAGTATGAATAAGAATGAGTGAGACCGCTCATAGGTGTTTGCATACCCCCAGCAACATCCCCCCATGTTTACAAGAGCAATATATATAAAACATTAAAGATACAGAAGTGTATTTTTTTATAAAACAGATTAAATTTAACAGTAGTTGCGTGGGTTTGCCCATTGCTTAGCTATGGTTAATGCAGCTTAAATGGCACAAGAGGATAAAAAGCAAGATATATGCAATAGTGTAGTGGGCAGATCATTTGCCTTATGAGCAGTCATTCCCAGTTCGTGTCTCACTCCAGTGCAATCCATTTCCATGTCAAATCTCTGTATGATCAATTTATTTTGTTGAATAACCTATGATATATTTATAATATCTATATATTTATAGCATATATTTGTGAACTGGAGTACTGCATTAAATGCAGATGTGAAGTGTCATTGTTATAATGTTGCCAAGTGCCCCATACAGTATATGTACACAGGAATCGGGGATACAAATGGAAGGTAAAATGTGTAATGAATGATAACTCCATACAGTTTCCAAATCCACCACCTTCCCAAGAACCATTAGACATTACTGTCTAAATTAGTGCGGTGGTAAGCGGGAGTAAGCACTAGTAAGCAAGTGTAAGCATAATTAAGCAGTAGTAAGTGGGAGTAAGCATATGTAAGCACTGGTAAGTGGGTTTAAGCCCATTTGAGTGGAGGTAAGCCATGTGCACACAGGTAAAGCAATATTGAAGCTAACTCTCTGTAAGCATACTTAACCGGAGGTTAGCACTGCTTACCTTCATGCAAACCCAGGCAAACCTGCTTACAATTGCTTAAAAGTGCCTTAAGCACTCTTTATGCATCAGCCGCTGTTCTGGCCAGAAGAAAATAAACAGCCTTTGCAGTTTTTGAACCCAGGACCCTGTATACTATAGTTAATATTAGCAAAAAAAAAAGACAGAAAATCCACCCAAAGATGGCCAGTCAATGAAATCCACAAGTGTTCCAATTAAAATGTAGTCCTTTAATATGAATAAAACTTCGACTTGAAAATAAAATGAAAAATAAAAAGCTCAAAACTGTCCCTTGAAGATATCTTAAGCACTTTCGACTGTTGTCTTCCTCAGATCGTATTCTGTCTTTTTTTTTTGCTAATATTGACTGTTTTTGTGACAGACCACCCTTAGCGTTTGGGAGTTATTTATTCATTTGTATACTATAGTTACAGTAGTTAACCACTAAGCCATCACACTAGTACATAAGATTGAGGTATCACCAAACAGATCCTCACTATAAGAAATCCAAACTGAACATGTGAAAGGAATCTATATACATTTTTATGTTATATAACCTACTACATAACATAAATATATGAAATGGAGTACTGCATTAAGCCCATATGTGAAGTTTCATTGTAATAAAGTGTTGAAATCCTCTAATAAACACAAGCACCCCATAGAGTGTACATACACATGAATCATGGATACCAAAAACAAAAATAACATGTAATGAATAATAAATCAATGCCACAATGCAAATATAATGCAACATATATATATTAAGCAAAGTTAAGCATTGCACAGCCCAGCTTAGTAGGTGTAAGCAATGTGTAGGCCAGATAACTTAGTCTTCTCATTGGTATACCCATTTAAAAAATGCCAACCTTAGGTAAGCAGGTTTGCCCATAGCTTAGCCTTTTCAAAACCATCCAATCATGACAAAGTGTGGGAAACCAGCCCTATTTAAACCCAACAGGTGGGAATACATCATTTAACTGGTTGTAGCTTCCCTTTGTAGGCACTATGAATGGAATGGGAGAGAATGTGTGCTTTTGGGTGCAGCGCTGGGGCATCCAGGAGTCCAGAGTCAAGGCAGGACTCCTTGTGATAGACCATGACATGAGAATGCTACAGGACAAGTACCAGGGTTCCCAATACAAAGCGGAAGCATGGGACTGTCTTGCCTGTGACCTCACCAGTGCCACTGACATACCCCGAACTGGTGAGCAGGTCATGCATCACTATGCTGACCTGAAGTAGCATAAGGGGGATCTCTTGGATCATTGGATCCAAGAGGCTAGGAAGACAGTTGGGGTCCTAGCTGTGTGTAAGTATCAGTCCACTACCTCTTTAATAATTGCCAGCTCATGTATATTATGGATAGGTATGGCTAAATATTCCTCTTATGTCTTTCACAATGGCAAGTGAGTGGGCTATGAACCAGGAGACCCATGGATGTAGATTGGAGCAGTTGTGGTGTGAGACAGGTTAGAAATACTCTTGCATGTACTGTCATAGGAAATAAATCTAAAAGTAGTGGTATGTTAAATGCCTGTATAATTGTTTAAGGCATGTACTTCATACATCAGAGAATATGGCAGGAAGAGTCTCATATAGGTTGTATGTAAATAAAAGCATAATAGCCTGACTATAAAGATCTAACTTTTGGATTGCATGTGTTTACTCTGGTATCATATGGTAATGCAGTTTTGCAATCACTTAATAGTACTGTTGTATTAAGCACTGTTACCTATACTGTGCTACATAAATAAAATGTGGAGGGTTGTCTGTATATGACTGGTGTAATCCCAAGAGGTCATATAGTACAACTGAGAGAGACTTAGACAGAAAACAGTGAAAAGACAGACAACAAAATCCAAATAGCACACTCAACTGAGATGTGAACTGTTGTATTTTTAGCACACACAGCCATGGTTTGAATCTTGGGAGTGGTAGTAGTCTGCATAGAGAATCATACCCCACAACTGTGCAGATATGTTCAGAATGTCCAGTAAATTGGCTCATGCCTGCTGCCTGTCCCCCTGTCCCCCTGGGAAATCAGTGGGATGATCCCAGATGTTTAGGCAGCAAACAAGAAATACAACTAATTGCCAGAAGTCTATAAGAACAAACCTGTCACTCTAGCAACTCCCCAAAATGTTAAGAGAGTAATAAGCCAAATATGCGCCATCTACACCCCCATGTTGTCAAGCTGTGACCAGAGTGTATACAGTAACAGAGTGAGATGTATGTGCATAATACTAATGTGGAATCTGGTAATTTGTCTGGCAACATTCAGGTAGTGCTAGCAAACATTGCTCCCACAGGTCTGTCAGATACAAACACTGCGCCTAGAAATAAAAGATTGATACCCTGTACTGGTACTGTTTACTCTGGTATTGTATGACATTGTTAGTGTTGCAGTTGCTCTGAATAATAAGGTATTACTCATCACTGTCACCCACACTGTGCTACATAATATAACTGTCTAGGAAATCCTGGATAAGAGTGTTGTAATACAAGGTCAGAATGTAAAACCACAGGAGAATTATAGACTGAAATCAGATAAGAGATACACAGCAATATCTATATAGCACACACAACTGTGATGGACAGTGTTTTATTTTTAGCAGACACAGCTATGGTCCAAATCCTGGGAGTGGTAGTAAGCTGTATGCAGAATCATACCCTACAAGTGTAAAGAAATGTCTAGAATGTCCAGTTAATAGGCCCATATCCGCTGGCTGTCACCCTGTCTCCCTGGCATATCAGTGTGCTAATCTCTGACATGTAGGCAGCTTGTCATGTCATATAAATGACTGTCAGGCCTGTACATATTTGGAAAATGTCAATGAAAACAAACCTGTCATTGTCCAATTCACTAAAGGTTTAACAGGGCAATAGTCAAAATATGTCTCTGTTCACCTGCATGTGGTCAAGACATGCCCAGAGTCTGTACAAAAAGAGATGGACTGGAATGTGCATAACATTAACCTGGAATCTGGTGAGTATGTGTAGAAACAGTTAGTGTTAACAAATAATTCCTCCACAGATATACCAGGTAATAGGTGTATACAGCAGGTAAATCCAGTTCACGTATATAGTTGTCGACAGCCATATTACTGTCCAAACTATGGCAACTGGGTAGTATACTAATACTTGTAGGGTACAGATAACAGCACTGACTAGGAGAGTAATGCAAACTACAGGAATATACTAGTTGTTAATTGACATCTTTCTCTTCCCCCCACCATATCTGCAACAATAAACTAAATACACAACTCAATTTGTATGTGCTGACTTAACTGTAATGTTGGGACATATGTCCTATTGTTCGATAATTATTTAAATCTGTTTCTATGCATGTGCTCTGTTGAAATACTCCCATATTGGTGACATGGTGCCATCAATGTATCCGCATGCTGTTGTAATTACCAGTGTGGTTGCATATATGCATGTGTTCTGTTTGCTATGCAACTGTTCCATATCTGGTGTTTGGGTTAATGGGAATAATATCTATGCATGCTGTTATACCTAATCCTGGAATGTGTTGACTATTACTAACCAACATATGTTTATAAAACTTAAACTCCATAGTACGTATGGGAATATGGGTCACAGCGGACCACCTGCCCCACCTCAATTGGCCGTGGCATCGGGAAGCAGCAAATCTCGGGCCCAACCCAGGACCTCCTTGTTCACTGGTCCTACACCACCTTCAGGTGGAACCGCCTCAGGGGATGGGGCTCGCCCCCCCAGCAGTGGGTGCAGACAGGAATCAGTCATCCATCACCAGGTCCAGGTTGTGGTGCATAGCAAGCTCCACAGGAAGGTCGGAGATCTGCTATGTCAGCTTGAGGGCCATGTGTCATGACTAGAGGGTCGGCCTGGCTCTCCTACTAAGCCACCAGCACAGCCACCTTTGGGCTGTGAAGGTGCAGTGGTGACTGCTCATGGGTGGGGACCTCATTCCCACTGTTTCTACTAGGGGGCTCATGGGCTTCCGATTTCCCAACACCCCTCCACATCAAGGCATTTACCCCCCACATGTGTTATATACCACCTCTGTATGCATCTTGTTTGTCTTGTCTGTTAACCTACCCAACCTACCTTCCCAAATATATCTACTATCCCTCCCCAACATCCCACTCTCACCTGAAATAAAAGGGGCAATCTGTTCCCAAAAAAAATCTCACCCCATACATAGCTGTCCAATTCACACGTGTCCACTGAATACATATAATCTGGTCTAATTGGCTTAACAACATATTATTGTTGTCCTCACCCTTATGTCAGGGGTATGAGTGTCCAAATCTATCTCCAAATTCAGTGTATATGCACAGCTGTTGATGTAGAAGAAATGGGCAGCTATGGACCTTCCTTACACTCTTCCAACACATCCTTAGCTATTTTCCCTACTATCGTTCGCTCTTTGTGCCCCTTTTTCACCAATTTCCTATCAACCCTTTTTCATTTCTTTTAAATAAATTAGTGCGGGGTAAGCGGGAGTAAGCACTTTTAAGCAGCAGTAAGTGGGTTTAAGCCTGTTTGCGCAGGGGTAAGCAATGCCTATACAGGTTAAGCAATTTAGAAGCTAACTGAGTATATGAAACTGTAACCAGAAGTTAGCAGTGGTTACCCTCGCGCAAACCCACCCAAACCCACTTACAACTGCTTAAAAGAGCCTTAATCACTCTGTATCCAATGGCTCTTGTTCTGTCCAGCAACCAAATAAACAGCCTCTAAAAGTCTTGAACCCAGGACCCTGCACACCATAGCCAAAGTGATTTCCCACTAAGCCATGTCAGATATACATAACACTAATGTTTTCACAAACATATCCATCACAGCCATTCAACAGTACAGGAAATGTATTTATGCATGTAGATGTATGTGTGTGTGTGTGTGTGTGTGTGTGTGTGTGTGTGTGTGTGTGTGTGTGTGTGTGTGTGTGTGTGTGTGTGTGTGTGTGTGTGTGTGTATTTATATCTAAATAGATATATACATATCTATATATAGATATATAAATATATATATATATATATATATACACATATATATATATATATACACACACATATATATATATACATATATCTGTAGATAATATGCACATATACATCTATAGATATATATGTCTTCATATATATATATATGTCTTCATATATATATATATATATATATATATATATATATATATATATACATATATATATATATATATATATATATATATATATATATATATATATATATACAGATATATATCTACAGATATAAAAGAGAACATAACAAGTACATGTATAACCACAGGCAGCATTAATGAGGGGTGAGAGGGCCAAGCAACATATGTCTTGTACGTATTTATATTCCTTACCCCCAACACCAAACAGGTCTGCGCTGCAATACAATACAAACTGTTGCAAGTCCCATAACCAGGACCTGACACAACATGGGCACAAGATGTTAACAGTAATGCATCCCACCTGTATGATCTCAGGCTGGTATCAATAACATATCATGCAGTACAGTCTGGCTACCATAGGGAATATACAATCTGGAAGCAGTAAACATTCCTAAGATACATATACACAGACACATATATGCAGATACATATATATATATATATATATATATATATATATATATATGTATATGTATATATATATATATATATATATATATATATATATATATATATATATATATATATATATATATATATATATATATATATATATATATGTGTTGTGTCTTTTGGCTTTTCCTGGTTAGGGGTCGCCACAGCGGAACTCTGGTCTGCTAATGATTGGAAGTAGATTTTTACGTGCCGAGTTGCCAGTCCTGATGCACAACCTTCAGTGAAGGTACGCCCACTCATGCATGTCTCTACGCAGAAGACGCTCTAGCTGAGAATCAAACAGGACAATGTCTTACTGTGAGGCAACAATGCTACCGCAGCACCACCACCACAGTTTTTATATATATATATATATATATATATATATATATATATATATATATATATATATATATATATATATATATATCTATATACATCTCTATAGATATAAATGTAACTACACATACACACACAGAGATATGTAGAGAAAGATACATATTTAGTCGGTACACACCATATGGAACAGCCGGTATGCCTACAATTGCCACCTTACCAAGTGGACACTGTATGAGTCACCTATACAAAAAACAATTGTTGCCTGAAACATATATATACATAGAGGTCAAAGGATATAATACCACACACAGGTTTGCATACTTGAGAAAGCTTTATTTGTGTACTATTATAGTTGTATATGCCATCTCATATAGCTGTTTTGACTCTGAAATACATATAAACAGACTATGCAACTCTCAAACAGATAAATTAATACTGTATTCCAGAAAGCATTACATATGTTGCTGTCCAGGCCAATGCCTTTATGTAGTACAACAGTAAAGACAAACTGGACCACAGGATAGCAATCAATCAATCATTGCCGATGTATAGTCCAGCAGCCTCTATCTACACTCTGTACATAATCCTTAGGGGGTAAAGACCTCAGGTGACACAATGGGATGTATCTGTTACTTAACAAGACACGACTGAAACCATCACAATCACACTGACAAACGTCAATCACACTGACAAACAAAGAACAGTCTGTATGGCAGGAAGCAGTAGGCCTGCATTTACCCAAGGTGAATTGTATGGTAATGTACATCCAGGTAACTTAAGGCAGGTTTCCCCTGATACCCCTCAGATGTTGTAACAGCCAAGGTTATTTATGGAGTACTCCCCCATAGACATGATATACAAGGCCATATACCACTGTTACATACACTGGCCTCTGGACTGCATAAAGGCACACATATATTGTGCAGATGAAGCCCACACATATATGGACCAAACTCCACAATATGTGTGAGGGCCACAACAGCAGTGAAATAATGGCAGCATGACATACTCACAGGCCAGTACATAACAACCCCTGACAGCATGTCAAATGGACAAAGCCTGTTATGTAGGTGGAAGACAGAGACTGGAACAGTGTTGTCATACACTTAGCAAGTCTCTGGTGTTACAGGATAGTCTGCTGCATACCCTTAGTCAGGAATATGAAGTCAGAAACACAAATGGATGTAGCCATGCACTGATAGTACAGTTGCCATAAGAAATGTGGCAGTTGTGCCCAGTGCCCGCATATTGACCAGTCCCGTTTCTATAGACATCCGGATACTGGACATTTGTGGACACTTAGAGTCAATGGCAACTGTCAGACTAGAAATGTGATATATATAGCTCACTGTCAGGTATGCTTTAGATATTATGTGGGCAAGACAAATAGGTCCTTGAGGGAGAGAATCAGAGACCATTTATATTGTACTAACAGAGGTCAGGACTATAGCGCTATAGCAAAACACACCCCGATGATGGGAAAGGATCATGTATTTTTATTTCAAATTTTACAAGTTCAATATGAAAATAATAGACTAGGTGATATCACTACTGAGACTGAGAAAGCTGAAATACAATGGATCCTCAGACTAGGTGCACATCGTGGTAGGGGTTTGAATGAAACTGTTTCGCTGAGACCCATATTGAAAACTAGGAAGCTTAAACACTGAATTTATAGATAAATGGAATTTAACCTTGAGCTATATTTATATATATAGACATTTTTTATGTTTTTTATATATATATTCCATCTTATATCTATTTTTAATCTCATTTCTTTTACACTTATTAGTATGAAGTGATTTAGTACAGATTTAAATCTTTATGTATTAATTGTTTAATTGTTTAATTGATTAATAAGCTGGCTGTTTAAATATACTGGATCAGTTACATTTTACTATGTCGGATGAAGCGGAACACTGAGTCCAAGAAAGCGCTTACATTTTAAATAACATCTTCATGTTTTTATTACTTGGTCATTGGATTATCCTTTGTTGGAAGTGAACTTTGACTGAAACTAGCATCTTGCCTGCTGCTCTTAGTTTGGGAAAGTTTTTAAATATATATATATATATGTATATGTATAGATATATATTATGTTGTATATATGTGTTTATATATATATATATATCTATATATATAAATAAATAAATATATATATATACATATATATATATATATATATATATATATATATATATATATATATATATATATATATATATATGTCTACATATTACATATATATATATATATATATATATATATAATATATATATATATATATATATATATATATATATATATATATATATATATATATATAAATGTGTGTGTGTGTGTATGTATGTCTACATATATACAAACACGCACACACATATATGTATGCAAATACATGTCCCCTATATTACCACCATAGTGCTGCATGCTATGTGTGAGGGAACAGCACACATAGCAATACACACACACACACACACACACACACACACACACACACACACACACACATATATATATATATATATATATATATATATATATATATATATATATATATATATACAGCTGTAAGTGTGTGCAACATGACATGGACTGGTATGTCACATGTGAACCCCTTGTTGGGACGACATTGCCCTTGTCTGTGAAGTAGGGAATGGGAATATGGGGAAGGATGGCAAGTATATTTGTGGAGGTGGCCTGGGTTGACAGGTAGATCAAGCATATCTGACTTGTCATATATATAGTTTGTATTTGTTGATGTACTGTAATGCTGCACCCACCCTGTAGCAATGCCACAGGTGTGGCCACTGACATTGCATCTCTCACATTCTTATCTAGGTCCCTCTGGTATACCACTAAGGCAGCAGCCTGTAGCTGGTGAGTATGGTTTATGTTGATGCTTGCCAATAATCGGGCATGTATTGGCTATGGTATATTCCATGCACACATCTAACACACCTACCCATAATGCATGCTGTACATGTTCACGTATTGTTGCTGTTAAATGCACTGCATCACAGTGCTGACAATGATGGGGTATCGGAAGGGTATGTCAGACACCTGCAAGATAACTAACATTCTGTCATTGCGAAATGTGTCCACAGGTATTAACACAATGGTGGGACACATGGCCTACAGCAGGGACATGTGTGAAACATCACCCTTATACACTGCAATAACAGTGTACATACCAGTATTGCAATGGCAACTGTTACAGATCTACACTATGGCATAACATATTACTGTGGTCCACATTATTAGCTGGGACTAGGCTGTAACACGTTGTGTTCAGTGTATGGGACACTGCAAACTGACACACATGTGTAGGCCATACTTTTTATGCATCTGCAAAAAGTCTGAAGGTGGGGAGGGTGTGTCAGCATGATACACCAGTGGACTGCAGCAAGGATCCTAATGATGCTAAGAATGGCTGTATCTGCACACAGTCAGGTTCAGGAACTGTGGCAGATGTAACCCTACCCCCACAGCAATAGTGCCAGCAGTGTGTGAACACCAAGGGATGTGCACATGAGTAGACCTTGCAATCATGCAGAGTTGGAGGACAAGTATAGGACAGACTGACCATACACTGGCAAATGCAGATGGCCCATGCTAGTATACCACTGCCAGGAATAGTGACTGCTGTATTACATATAACAATAGGTACAACAAACCATCATGATAAGAGCATGCACACATATGCACACATGGAGTATATGCATCGCGGTCAACATTTGCACACCTAACACATTTTGTAGACACTGCATGTGAATGTACAGGACATATGTCACATATCAGGCTCATGTACTGTTAATATATGTGGTGATGTCATCCTATGGCAGATCAAGGAAGGGTGCATCATATCAATATGGGTGTGTACACTCCCCATAACCATGGTATGGTCTGATGATTGTCAGTTTAATAGTATTGGATTGATCATACATGCTCCACTGATGGTGAGATCTGTAAACCAGACATCAGGCACTCACAAATTACAAGAAAACAATCAGCAGCAAACCAGTAAAGTAGTCCAATGCAGCTCCAAGTAATGGCCAATCAGAGACTCCAGCACAAATCCGAACAGACTAAAAACTTTTTATTCAAGTAACAAAACAAAAAAAAAAATAGCGTGAACCACTTAGCACTTTCACCTAAAAACAAATCAGGCATCATCAGAGTGGTGAACAGTTGTTAACAGACCAACTGTTATAAATGATTTCAAAAAATCCCGCCCTTAATAACCAACCTATCAATGCAAAGTTATGACCAGATGATGTTAAAAAATGTAGAAAAACTTTTTTTTTAAAAAAAGCAGCGTGTTGTTAAAACACTCTTACAACTTTCAAAACTTTAAGAAACCTTTGTAAACATTCATATTTATGTGCACAAAACACATGAAGTTGAAAAAATCTTAATAAAAAACACAATGAAATACTATTGCAATAAAAAGGTCAGTTTAAATAAAAAATATATAAATATGTACTTAAAAATGTTTATGTTAAGTGAATTGAATGAAAAGAAAAAATTGAATAAATTAAAATAAAAATTAAATAAGCTCTCCAAAATAAACATCCATACATAAAAATGTATTATAATTCATATAAAAAGAGATCTATATTTCAAAATACTTGCCATAGAAATATTCTCATTAATCCTTGGGGGTCTAGATGCGTTTAGTCTCAATTGCCACATTGTCTCCCTCATCTTTAATAAAACCTTAAAATCACCACCTCTATCATTGTCAGGAATCCTGTCAATAATGAAAAATATAAACTTCAAAGTTGACACAAGTCAAACTGTGTAAATACATGGAATTGGTCGTCCTTTTGTTCTTAATGTCCCTGACATGTTCAAGGATTCCTAACCTCAATTTTCTGATGGTCTTCCCAACGTAAAAACTGGGACAACTTAGGCAGGTAGCAATGTAAATAACCCTCTTAGTGTTACAATTACAGTGACCAGGACATTTTATGGTTCTGTAAAAATTTGAAACTGTCACATATGGGCCATTGTTGATGAACTTGCATACACTACAGGAACCACATTTGCTCATAATGGAACTTTTGTAAGGCCCATTGTTAGAGTTGTCTCTTTCCAACAACTCCTTCAAGTTCGGCCCCCTACTATATGTAATAAGAGGTGTGTTCCCTATAATCTGTGTGGTTTCCTTATCCATCGTGTATTGCCATGTTTCTCTCAAAATATTGACAATTGTATCAGAGTGGCCATTAAAAGGCAGTATCATGGCTCTCTTGTGTTTCTCATGGACAGAAGAAAATATATCATTACCCTGTTCATGGTTAACCTTAGGTAGGCCTCCTATTGGCTTAAATGTTAAGTGTCTTTTGACATCAACTTCCTCTTTAATTCTATCTAAAAGGTCTGAGGGGTAACCTCTTTGTCTACACATGTCCATTAGGACTTTGGTTTCCATTACATAATGGTCATCAGTACTAATCAGTCTAGACAGTCTTACCATCTGACCCTTAAAAACGTTTCTTTTTTGAAACAGTGGATGACAACTCTGAAAGTGTAAAAAATTATTTGAGTAAGTTTCTTTACGGAAAATATTTGACTCAATAACTAATTCACGTTGTTCTTCTTTGGTGTGCAATAAAATGTCTAAATAGTTACAAGTGTCCATGTACCTTAAAAGTAAATCTCAAAAAATTTGTGGTGTTGTTAAGATAATCAATAAAGGTATGAATAATTTCTGTTTGGCCCCTCCAAAAAATCAATATATCGTCCAAGTATCTGAGATATAATTTCACATGTTGCATAAATGATGATGAAAAAACTTTGTCTAATTCCCATTGTGCCAGTACCAAATTGGCATAGATAGGTGCACATTTTGCCCCCATGGCAACTCCCGTGACTTGTTTGTAAAGTTCACCTTCGAAAGCCAAAAAATTATTTGATAAAATAAGTTCCATAAGATCAACAAAAAGTGATCTTTTAACAGTATGTAAACCACCTCTGTTTTCTAAACAAGATCTAAATTGAACCAGGCCTTCTAACTGAGGTATTACAGTAAAAAGGTTAATAACGTCAATAGTGACCATAATAAATGGCTCATCAAAATGTTGCTGTCTGATAACATCTAAACAGTGCCATGAGTCATGCAGAATGTGTGGGAAAAAATTGGAAATGTTTTTATAGTAAAAATCAACATACGAGGCCATGGCTTCAGTCTTAGAGCCTGTGGCCGAAACAATTGGACGAAAAGGTGGATTGTTCTGGCTCTTATGGATTTTAGGTATACCAAAGATTGTAGGCATCACCGGGTGATCTACTTGTAAATAGTGATATTCATCTTGATCTATAACCCCGTCCATAAGCCATTCATACAAAAGCCAGTCAATTTTGGAATATGCCATGTGCATCTCATTACGTGATACCCTGTTGTAAGTGTTGGCATCATTCAGTAAAATGGTCATTCTGTTAGAATAATCAATCGCTAACATTATAACCACACCCCCACCCTTGTCCAGTTTCATGACTCTAAATTGGTTCGAAATGGTCAATTGTCGTAGACAAAACTTTTCGCCAATGGTCATGTTGTCTGGTAAATGATTATCCAGTTTGCTCAACCTTCTAATCTGAGCTTCACACATAGATTCAAATGTGTGTATACAAGGATGAGCCGGGGGAATAAAAGTACTTTTTCTTTTTGGCCCTAATGTTTGTTCATACAAGTTATGGTTCTTAAAAAAGTACATTTGTAAATTCAACTGTCTTGTATACAACCTAAGATTAACCAAAAGTCTCGCTGTTTCATTCCTAAAGCTGGGTACAAAGGTGAACCCTTTTCCAAACAAGGACAGGTGGTTATCAGTCAACTCCAAATCAGTGAAATTATAAAGACATACATTGTTAATTCTCACCATATTACAAATCAATTCATTGTCAGAACTGGAACCTACTCTACTAGAACCAATATTGTAAGTTAAAATATTGTCTGGGAAATGTCCAATTGTACAATATATCAAGTCTTGTCCAATAACAGTATCCATCACATTTTTCCCAAAACATGGTGATGTAACTAAGGTCTGTAATTGGAATGGGACCACCTCCTCCTGTTGTTGTGAAATCCTTGTGGTTGACCCCTCCATGGCGGTTGCCCTCTGGGGAACTGATTGCGTTCCTGAATACGTTCTGAACGCCTCAATGGGGGAGGGTCTAAAAAATCCCCGTTGTCATCAAAAACATCAGTGTCAGTCACAAAGTCATCAGTGGTATGCCCATTGGTCCCTTGGTCCTGAACGGGAGGGTTACCAGTCCGAACGGGTGCAGGTGAAAATAAAAAAAAAAAACATCACAAGGGGTTTTAAAACGATGTATTCTCTTAAATTCTTTAAAATGGGAGTAAACCTTGTGAGTGGCATAATCTTCGCTATCCCTGTTGAGCTTTAAGGATTTAATATCTAACCCCTTACTCACAAAATTGTCAACTCTGTGTAACACATTATCATAATTTTGTTTATTAGTTTCAAACAATAGATCCTTGGTAATGTTGTTGTTCATTTCACCCAATTCTTTCTTCAAAGATTCTAACGTTTTGTTATTGTTAGAAATAATAATGCTCATCAGTTCCAAACCCATCCGGTCAAAAAAGTCAAGCAATACTTTAAAACCTTCGGTCCAGCAGAAAAAACATTCGGTCATTTAAACATTCTTAAGCCCTTTGGCACTTGTTTTAGCTCTATGGACCTTGCCAAAAAAACATTATCCATTTGTAATGATTTAAATTTTTTAAGTTTGACTTCAAAATTCGATAACTGTGTTTTAAAAGTACCTGGTCCAGAAGCACGCCTCGCTCGAACTTGCCAGTCCGTGACCAGAGGGTTTAAAAAAGCTTCCAGCCCATCGTTGCTAACATTGCAATTGTTTAGCAAAGGGTTAGATCCATTGAAGGGTCTGTTGGTACCCGAATTCAAAAAAGCCATATTCGCCATGTGTGTAGGTACTCCCTGTTCACTGGAAGCTGGCGGGGTATGTAATGTATATAGCTCTGCTTGGGAGTCTGTAAGCGTCGCTTGAGAGTCCGTTAACAATGGTTCCTGCACAGGAATAACCGGTGGAGAAACCTTAACATCCATTCCCTTCTCACGGAAAAGGTTAATTAACTGGTTGGTAATCTGGATGTATTGTAACATTAACTGTTCCATATTGCCGGTGCAATAACAAGCCAAAACCCGTAAGCCGCCAGCAAAAAACAAGTAAACAATCAGCAGCAAACCAGTAAAGTAGTCCAATGCAGCTCCAAGTAATGGCCAATCAGAGACTCCAGCACAAATCCGAACAGACTAAAAACTTTTTATTCAAGTAACAAAACAAAAACATAGCGTGAACCACTTAGCGCTTTCACCTAAAAACAAATCAGGCATCATCAGAGTGGCGAACAGTTGTTAACAGATCAACTGTTATAAATGAGTTCAAAAAATCCCGCCCTTGAAGGAGTTGAAGGAGTTGTTGGAAAGAGACAACTCTAACAATGGGCTTTACAAAAGTTCCATTATGAGCAAATGTGGTTCCTGTAGTGTATGCAAGTTCATCAACAATGGCCCATATGTGACAGTTTCAAATTTTACAGAACCATAAAATGTCCTGGTCACTGTAATTGTAACACTAAAAGGGTTATTTACATTGCTACCTGCCTAAGTTGTCCCAGTTTTTACGTTGGGAAGACCATCAGAAAATTGAGGTTAAGAATTCTTGAACATGTCAGGGACATTAAGAACAAAAAAACGACCAATTCCATGTATTTACACAGTTTGACTTGTGTCAGCTTCAAGAAGTTTATATTTTTCATTATTGACAGGATTCCTGACAATGATAGAGGTGGTGATTTTAAGGTTTTATTAGAGATGAGGGAGACAATGTGGCAATTGAGACTAAACGCATCTAGACCCCCAGGGATTAATGAGAATATTTCTATGGCAAGTATTTTGAAATATAGATCTCTTTTTATATGAATTATAATACATTTTTATGTATGGATGTTTATTTTGGAGAGCTTATTTAATTTTTATTTTAATTTATTCGATTTTTTTCTTTTCATTCAATTCACTTAACATAAACATTTTTAAGTACATATTTATATATCTTTTTATTTAAACTGACCTTTTTATTGCAATAGTATTTCATTGTGTTTTTTATTTATTAAGATTTTTTCAACTCCATGTGTTTTGTGCGCATAAATATGAAGGTTTACAAACAAAGGTTTCTTAAAGTTTTGAAGTTGTAAGAGTGTTTTAACAATACGCTGCTTTTTTTTAAAAAAAGTTTTTCGACATTTTTTAACATCATCCGGTCAGAACTTTGTATTGATAGGTTGGTTATTAAGGGCGGGATTTTTTGAACTCATTTATAACAGTTGGTCTGTTAACAATTGTTCCCCACTCTGATGATGCCTGATTTGTTTTTAGGTGAAAGCGCTAAGTGGTTCACGCTATTTTTTTTGTTTTGTTACTTGAATAAAAAGTTTTTAGTCTGTTCGGATTTGTGCTGGAGTCTCTGATTGGCCATTACTTGGAGCTGTATTAGACTAATTCAAAAACTACAGCCCGGGTATGTATCGCTGAAAAACATAGGGGCTGTGAGCATTAGAGCAGATATGCAGATATAACTGACACAGTACTACACCTTCATCAATGGGTTGTACACCTGTGACATTTGGTGCACAGTACATGGCAGGGTGCAGAACAGGTGCACAACAATACTGTGTACATGGGTTCAGTGTTTTTCAGGGAAGGGGCTTCACCTACTAATACAGCCCTTACATCACACACATGGATATTGTTGCTAGCATGCTAGCATGGATTGACTATAGTTGCACTGCATGCTGCTGTGTACCATATGTTATGCATGTTAACAGATGGGTAATGGGAGGACTGTGTGTACTATCTTTGTGCAGCCTCGTGTGTGTGTGTGTGTGTGTGTGTGTGTGTGTGTGTGTGTGTGTGTGTGTGTGCGTGTGTGTGCGTGTGTGTGTGTGTGTGTGTGTGTGTGTGTGTGTGTGTGTGTGTGTGTGCAATTATTTTGTCTGTAGGTTCAATCTGGTGGAGTGGAGGGAGGTTGGTGCATGTAGGATGTGTGTGTGTGTGTGCATGTGTGTGTGTGTTTGTGTGGGTGTCCAAGTATGCACATGTGTGATTGTGGGGTTGTTCATACAGCAGTCCTTCCCTTTGGGATTGTGCAGTACATGGACATGGACTGACACATGACACACCAGGAATACTTGTCTGATATGTAATCACAGGACAGCTGTTAATATAATAAGATCTGTAGCATGGAACATGAATTGAAAGGGAAAGTAGACACAAGGTATACCATTAATATCACATTCAGCAGAGAGGTGAATGACACCCCAAGTATGCAGCACTATAGATGCATTGGGGAATTACTAAACAACAGCAGTGAGTGTATCCATATATTACAGTTGTCACATGATAGGTTGATTGAAAAGCATATCTGGTATATATTGAGTAATACTTACACATGACACTCTAGTGCATGACATTATGGAGTGAACGTAGTAGCCCCTCACATATAGGGGTCATGGTCATGCTGTCCAGACATGCACAGGGTGAACACTGAATGACAGTAGTGAGGCCATGAAAAACCTACTCCACTCAGGCCAAGGAGGTAATGGAGTAACAGGTCTTGTGTTGTGATCACTTGTCTAGACATTTAGAGGAATGATACGTTAATGAGTGGTATTAATGAGTGTATGTTACCAAGTGTGATGCAGGATGGGGAACATATGGGAATAAACGTGGGACTGTCTGTAAAATCATGGACAGGTAGGTATTAAGGTGGAATGTGTGTGTGTGTGTGTGTGTGTGTGTGTGTGTGTGTGTGTGTGTGTGTGTGTGTGTGTGTGTGTGTGTGTGTGTGTGTGTGTGTGTGTGTGTGTGTGTGTGTGTCTGTGTGTGAGTGCACTGTTATGCAATGCTGTACAGGTCTTAAAGTGTGTTTCTTGTTTTCCCGCACAGGTGGCAAGGTGGGTTAGGGTCCCACCTGCATGCAATCTGATGTCGGTTTCCATACATACACCGAAGATGATGATAGTACTGTTGAGGCACAGGTGGAGTTGTCAGGGGCCGAAACTGCATCATCATTTGATATCCCCTCTTAGCCACCGCAACCCTGCACACAGTTTCAGTGTCTATACATACCCCGTCACCAGTGGCCATAGCAGAGGGACAGTTGGTGGTTTGTGGCAGAGCACAGGAGAGTGTGGTATCCATGCCTACTGTGTCTGGTCACAGCAGGCATAGCTGTATGTCCTGCAGGTCACCACATAGGCCGATGTACCAGACTGATCATGGTAGGACCACTGGTCATCATGCCCCTTGCTGAAGCACCACAACTGGTACTACCATGCATATGCTTCAGGCTGCCATGGGGGCACAGGAATGTATGGAACTGTACACCAGACAGGGCCTGAGGCTGCAAAGGGCTGATCTCACATTTGCAGGTGACAACTTCCATGAACTGTCTGGTGCCCTCTGTGCTCATACCGAGGTCATGGATAGATGGTTTAGTGAGTTGGTGGGTCTCATCGACTGTGGTTTGTCTGTGCTTGAACATGTGGTGGGAGTGCAGTGATGGCTGGGTGGATGTAGGCCAGCAACACCAACTGCTGGCAGTCAATGTGAACATGCTTGGACACCAGGGTGCTCCCATAGTGGCAGTACTAGCCCCAGCACTTCAGGGGGGGTTTGTCCACACCACACCATACCACAGCAGGCCATGAGCACGTGTTCCTGGACAGTCCCAGGAGGGACCTGGTTCCAGCAGACATCTGTCATCATCAGGGGAGAGTAGCACATTGAGGCCTTTACCTGGACGTGGCCATGGAAGCCTGGCAGGCACAGTCCACATGTCCATGACTCAAGGTGGTGAACTGCACACCCCACCAAGTATGGTATGCAGCTGTCCAAAATAGGGCAGCCACATGGCAGAACTGTGTGCATGCATACCCACACACTATACGAACACACCTAGGGCAACCCCATACCTACACACACCACATCACCACACCCAGTTCAACGAATTACACCCCTCAACCACACACATGTTGTCAAATATATGGCCCACCCTTGGCCTCTGGCAAACCAACAACACACCCTGTGCATTTGATGATACCTGTGCCACATCTCTGTCATCCATAACATTGATGCATGGACAGGCTAATATGGTTCTGATGCACACAGTGACTGTACTACAGTGTACCAATGTACTACAGTGTAACATGTTGTCAGGAATAATGTTTAATGCATACATGTCAGGTAGTGTAGCCTTCCAGCAATTATGCATTATAGGTGTTAGTAACACTGGGTGATTGTGGTCTCCATAATGTTATCCATTTGTGTTGTAGGTGTACATGTGTCAGCAGTAGGATGGTCTGCAGTCATATTCCACAAGGGGTATGGCACTGAGGGGACACCATGGCTGTGACATATCCAGGGTACAGCTGAACACATGTCACAAGTTTGTATAACAGCTTTTGCCTGTGCCACATGGACAGGTGACCCACTGGGACACGTATAATCAGCAACCTAATAAAGACCCATCCACATACACACACAATCTTACTTGGCAACACTGGGACTAGACCCATACCTAGGTATGTAGTGCTACTGAACTGTATGGCTTTCATTGCACAGACCACACAGCATTTCAAATGAGGTGTGTTCCAGGTTACATGTTACATGCAGACCATCCCCAGACATGTACAGTATGGTAAGGGGGGATGTAATGTTTGTATATGGACAATGCATAGTGTGACATACCATCCTATATACATTAACAGACATAACAGGCAGTCACACATCCCAGGACCTGGGCCTATCAGTGCTAACTAACTTGTCCGTGTGTCCAATGTGCTACAGGTAGGCTGCACACAGCACATGCATAACTGGGCTGGATTGTGGTATCAGTTACTTGTATGGTTGATGGTGACAGTGGCCACCATAAAGTGGTACATGGGACATATACCGGGTGTACCATTGTGTAATGACAAAGTACACAGCACCCACATTCCACAGTGGATATTGTACTCACTGGAACCTATGATGACACTCTGACATACCCGCCATCACACATTGCCCATGACTATCATGCAACCCATTGTATATCCCAACAGTGGTACTACAGGTATATGCATCTAATGCAAATGCCACAGGCATAGCTCTCAACCTTCCGTCGCCAAAATGAAGAACACTTGCCTTCATAATGTGGAACAAATGGGCAAAATTTGGAACACATACTAATGGCGTACTAACAATTTCAACTAGGAAGGTCACAGGATGGTTAAAATATGCTGGTTTTACTTATAAAGAAGATCCTTTAATGAATTAATATGAATAATTTCAATTTACCATGGATTTCACTTAAACATTTTTCTAACACTGAATGTGTGACAGACTCTTTCAATGTGGAACTTTGAGGAATTTCGAGGAACATGAACTTTTTAAGACCCCAAATGAGGTGCGTTCCTCGTAATGAAGTACACTTGAGAGGTATGGCCACAGGCATAGTAGGGTGTTGCATTGTCATTCATCACCTATGGGCAGCAACAACACTATCTGTACTACTGTGTGGCAATGTGTATTGTAATAGGAGTATGTGGCCTCAGAATGCTGTACCCTACAGATATACAGACATGTACACATGCACACACTTGCCAGAACTCAATGGGTATCCCATGCCTATCAACCCATTTGTACAAAACTGTTGTGCTGGTACTGCAAGGGTCATGTAGCCATTAGGGAGAAGAGCATAACAAGGTATATGCCATGTCTGATACAGTAGTAACCACATCTGACTATGGCAATGGGTGTTGCAGTGGTTATGAAGACCCTCATGGAATTCCCAACTACAGGTGTACTAACACACAGACACTGCTATCCTCAGTAATGCACACGTACACATGTCTCAGTACTGGGGTGCACCGCTGCAGGTGGTCAAAGGTGTGTACCTAGCTATTGTCCATGGAGAGATGGGTTGTTGAGGGGATGTGTGTACAGTGGTATCATGCCTCCTGCCATGTGCCAGCAAGCAATCTATTGACAGACACCACTGTTGTGACCCTCAGGGTGAGAGTGACATGCATCAGCCAATCCTCTGGGTGCCTCCTGCAAATGGCCACTGAGGTGATCCAGTTGATTGTGTTGTGTCTGTGTACCCAAGCATGTTCTGTTGACTGTGGTAGTGTACTGGTGGTACCAGTGGCATGTGGTGCATACAGAGTGTTGTATCCTATATGTGCCAGTTATTACACAGCTGGGAAGACATGTCAGTGTCAATCAAGCATAGGTTGCCTGTACATATCCAAGCTGGATACCTGACATCTGCACATCTGTACAGGGACTGACAGACATCAGCTTGGCAAGTAGCTATGCAGTAGGATTAATGTGATGACAGATAGACATTTGACAACAATATGTATGCCATTACTACATGTTGGAAGCCCTCACTGACATATGCTGTACAGACGGTAGTATACAGTTACATTCCACATGTCAGATCATTATCCAGTAGGGGATATATACTGTGACACAGCTCACACGCCAGGAACACGACAGTGAGGCCTCAGAGTCCAGCTATGGCTGCAGGTGTGTTTGTTGTCAGTACTACATTTAGCAGTCTACTCTTGCCTGGAAAAGTATTGTCAACAGTAGTACTGCCATGATACACTACATGCCAGTATGACAGCACGTACCCTGGGTTACTACCCTTCTATGTAACACATTCACATGGATAACAGTGCTGTACAGTACTTACATACTTGTGTGTCCCAGACATGACACTCACACCCCTTGCTACTGTATTGACAGCACATAGACACATATATTGTAAATAGGATTACATACACTTATTACATATGTCATTACCCTGCTATGTTAACAGACTGGGTGGTGAGCACAGCTTACCAAGGCTAAGACAATGTTAGCAGGTTTCAGCATTGCTGCAATATAACAGCTAAGCAGATTTGCGCACTGGTAAGCAAAGCCTACACAGTGTACGTGCCCATGCAGTTAACCATAGTTTAGCGCCACTTAGCTTTGCGCAAACCTGTGCAAACTTGCTTAAAGCTACTCAAAACCACCTTAACCACTCTGTATCCAACAGCCCTTGTTCTGCCCAGCAACAAAATACACAGCCCTTCAACCCAGGACACTGTACACTATAGTCACAACAATTAACCACTACGCCATGACCACTGCAAAGACAGTTGTTGATTTTCCAATATATCTGTCACTACACATATAGAACAGTATTGAACAATTGCTTTGACTTCCACAATTGTGTAGTACTTGTTATTGATATTACTGTTGCAGCACATATGTTGTTATATCAAAATGTACACATATCAGATACATACAGTGAGATACATTGTGGTGGTGCAGCGGTAGCATTGTTGCCTCACAGCAAGAGGTTCTCCCATTCAATTCTTGGCTTGGGTTGGGAGTGCCTTCTGTGTGGAGTCTGCATGTCCTCCCTGCGGTCGACTGGGCTTTCGAAAGACATGCGTTGAATGGGCATGCCTTCGTTGAAGGTTGGGCGTCGGGCTGGCAACTCAACACCATAAAAAACAACTGCCAATCATTAGCGGACCAGAGTTCAGCTGTGGCAACCCCTAACCGGGAAAAGCCGAAAGACAAACAACAACAACAGTGAGATACATCCGGGGTGTGTATACGCAACTGTGATATTTACACATGACAGGAATACGGATATATACATATACATATGTTGATATATGTCTACATGTACATACACATGTATATTCATACATATATCTGTCTACACATCTGTATAGTGCATCATATATATGGCCATTTGTAGATCTCTTTGTATGTATGTGTGTATATATATGTATATATATATATATATATATATATATATATATATATGTACATCCTATGTGTACAGATATACCTATTTATGTTGATATATTTGTAGATATCTATAAGTATATCTGCATGCATCTCTATTCAGATATACCTATTTATGTTGATATATATGTAGATAGCCATAACTATAGGTGCTTATGTATCTATATATCTGTATATGTGTAGACATATATTGCTGTGTATATGTATATATTTGAGTGTTTATATATATATATATATATATATATATATATATATATATATATATATTTATATATATATATATATATATATATATATATATATGTGTGTACATATATTTATTTATATAAATATATATATGTATATATATATATATATATATATATATATATATATATATATATATATATATGTAGATATGTATATGTGTATGTATCTATATAGATATATGGATAAATATAAATATATACATATGTGTGTGTGTGTGTGTGTGTGTGTGTGTGTGTGTGTGTGTGTGCCCAGAACATGGAGTGGAGTCCTACATCAGCACCAATAGTTCCAACCTCTTAGTGCAAGGGGATGTCATGTATGTATTGCAGGTATATATGTAGACTGTTGCTACTGTAATAGGCATTGTCTTAACAGACATGTTGTGTGTGGGAGGTCGCATCTGCTTTTGATATGTGCGCCACTGGCTACTTACATACATCCTAAGAACATCATAATACAGTACCACTGCTAGCACAGTAATGATCCTGTGGATTACAGCAGAGATATGACCAAATATATGTAGACAATCTGGCACGCTGTGGTCAGTCCAGAGGTGTATACATATCCCATCCATGTGAGACATATGGACCATGCCTCCCAATGTTGATGTTACTAGCCATGTACATGGGTATATCACGTAAATACTGGACTACACTTGCCCACACAGTTTATGCATGCACACACGCCAGTTTGTCCTGACACATAATACCTGGTGGTGCACAGGTCACATGGCCACATACTACCCAATAGTTTGTGACTTACATCTGTACAGAATCCCACTGCTTTGTCAGAAATACACAACAGTTATGGTGGCCTGGCAGCAGTATGTCTTGCAAATAACTGGACATAACAGCACACTGGGTAATTACACTAGACTGCTATGCATGTTACAAAGCACTGTGCAAACTACAGGCAGACTGCCACAACACTGGACTACATTTTGTATGGGGGACTACACATGTACCTGCGATTATAGCAGGCTCTACATGCATATCACAGCACAGAGTAACAGATACCTGTTAGAAAGTGCATACCCACAACCAATGTAAATACAGCCACAGCCACATATGGTACACAAACTTAACATGACACTATATGGATTGTCTGATAAACACCATCCTTATATGTGCCACTCACACACTAACCCTACATACACTGGGTCATGACACAGTGTCATCCAATGGCTGTCTGTGGTATGGGACACGTGTGTCTGGTCCTACAGACATGTGAGCCAATAGGGTACTATACACTGGAACTGAATGTAACATCAGATAGAACAGGACCAAGAACAATGACATGTACCACAGTCTGTGCACAGCCCAAGGTATATATGCACAATACACATACTGTCAACAATCACCCTAAGTACACAGACCCCAGTAATGTACGCACAACTGCAGAATGCCCAAGTTATTTCCTCAGAAACAACCACTACTATACATAACATGTCTAGCAGTCTGATATCTGACTGACATGTTATCAGGTATGATGTCAATAAATAATGGTGTACATAACATATGCATCTCTTACTGCATGACCTATGTACAAAGGTTATCAGACTTGTGGCTGGAGCTATGAACACTGGCCCAATATTGGCATGTTGCTGTGATAACCTCATACATTTACTGTCGTACCAGGGTTTGTTGCGACATATGTTCTATGAGGGATATGAAGTCAGTAACTCTCATGGCTGTCACCAGGTACTGACTGCAATCCTCACACTATGCTTTTGCAGTTCTCAGATAGGTGTTCTGTGAGTTACACAAGAAACAAAAGGCTCCACACACTGCCCAGTCTGCAGTTGACCCTACAGATGGGAGTTTCCTCAAAAACATAACACTGTCATGACAGGTATTAAAACATGTAGACCAGCCATATCCACACACACACCCTGTTAAACCGACATTACTCCAAATGCAGAATAGCAACACTTACATTCTGTAGTCATGTTTGGCACATCCCCCTTCTTTCTGTTGGTCTGTTTCCACAGTGTATGTTGTTAGAGGTAAATCCCAAAACCATCTGTGATGCTGTTTGTCAAACACAAGATCTAGGTCCTGCTCACAGTGAATTAAAAGGCCCAAAACCAGCATGATGTTCCTAGATATTGGAGTGTGTTTCCATGCAATTGGCTATGGGAATGTTACCACAGCTGTTCCACATGCAATCAGCTAGAGGAGGACTGCAATTCGTTCAGAGGCCATCAGCTGATCATGAGCATCACTTACAAAACACAAGCTGCTGCCTGAGCAAAGCAGGTGTACTTCTCCAAATCCACCAGAGAGGGAGTGAGAGAGACAGACAGAGACAAAGTAAGTCAGGGAGGGGGTGGAAGAGTAAAACCTAAGCATGTTTGTGTCACACACCTACCAGGACAGGGTTTCAAACCCCTGACTGACAATGTATTGCTATTACATGTCTATGCAGTTATTGTATGCACCACATAGCTTACATGTTGAGGAGCTGTCCAAAGGTATATGTGATGTTGAGTGACATTTACAAAAGTGATATAGTAGCGATATGGTAGGTGTAGTACACATGCCTGTCCACATGAACAGGTGTCAACTTCAACACAACCACACTCTCTCAGTGACTCATACACATTGACACACTTGGCAGGGTCAGGAATAGACTTCCTAACTAGTTAGTTTCCCACAATAGAGTAAAGTGCATGTATCACATGCACCACAGGAGTTATCCAGAGGTTATATGGACAAAAGGTATGTGAAGGTGTTTGACATCAGACATCATGCTTCAGTAGGTCAATAGGAGTTGTAGTGAGTGTGAATGTGGTCAAAAGCATCATACACCACACACACACACACACACACACACACACACACACACACACACACACACACACACACACACACACACACACACACAGAGGGTGCCAGTACTGACATGCATGGGTGCATTGCTTCATGGGTGTGTAGTGGTTGACTGTGCCAGAAGGCTATAAAAGGCTAGGTGAAGGGTATACCTTGGCATCAGGCCACATGACAATGTTCTGCAGTGTGGCTCAGGGGTGTAGTGTCTGGATTGGCCCACACAGGTGGGTATTGTATACACCATCCAGTCACCTGGGTTACTATTGTGTGTGGCCAGTGCTGTGCAATGCTTGCCATGTATGTGTTCTATAGTCCATGACATGGACGGTGTTTGGGATGTGCACACATCTCACATGCATGTACAGTGACATGTGGAACTGTACCTGGGGTGTCTGGCCCATGTTGTGTACAAGATTGTTATCATCAGATGTGCCATTCTTGGCCTCATGTGGCAGGAACTGGTAATGGACACCAGGTTGACCCTGCACCTACATTGATAGCATGATACAGGTATGCCTTGGTGTCCATGGCATCTGTCCATACAGGGCATGTGTTTAAGGCATGGTATTTTTTTTGTGGGTCACATTTGATGGCACCAGAGTTGTTGCAGGTGTCTAGTGGGGAACATAGTGAGGGTGCACTGTCTGCAATTACGTGCCTATGTTACTGATGGACAGGGTGCCATGCCATCTGTAATCCACTGCAATCACACCATGGTTACTATCTGTGGGCAATATGCAGGTACTACAAACATAGTGGTTCTTGCCTAGGCAAGTGTGTTTGTGTATGAGACATGGGTTGAGAGTGTTCTCTTGTTAATACAAGGGTTGCTTACTTTGTTCACCAGGCCTTGATGTCACATGTATGGGTATGGACTGGCACTTCAGCCTCTTGGCTATTTGACATCTGTTATCCTTGTAAGGTGATCATAGTGACATATAATAGAGCCACCATATAAGAAATTTGCAAAACCCGCTCCACAATACGTCCATTTGTTACACACTCCCAGTAACATCCACAAAGGATACAAATGACAAACACAGACACACACAGTTGTCATGTCTGGGATTAGAACTCCTACCTAACTAGTACAGCATTACGCAGTTATAGGATGCACCACAGAGATTACTAGGTTACTCATTCCCCAAAGGTGTATTTCACTGGGAATGACATCAGCAGGCTTTCCAGAGAAGGTCAATGGAGGTTGTAGTGAATGAGAATGGACTCAAAAGCATTGCACCCTACACTGACAAACAAACACACACACACACAAACATCCACACTTGCCATGTCTGGGCATAGAATCCTTACAAACTACTATATCACACCACAGTATTACACTATTATAGGATGCGTCATGGAGATTACGGGAGTCCTCCTTCCCCAAAGGTATATTTCACTGGGAATGACATCAGCAGGCTTGCCAAAGTAGGTTGTAGTAACTGTGAATGACCTCAAATCCACCCTACACAGACAAACACAAACATCCACACTTGTCATGTCTGGGAATAGAACCCCTACCAAACTATTATATCACACAACAACATTATGCTGTTATAGGACACACCACAGAGATTAGTGGAGCATTCCTTCCCCAAAGGTGTATTTCACTGGGAATTACATCAGCAGGCTTGTCAAAGTATGTCAATGTAGGTTGTAGTGACTGTGAATGTGCTCAAAAGCATTGCACCCTGCACAGACAAACACACATATAAACATCCACACTTGCCATATCTGGGAATAGAACCCCTACTGAACTACTATATCACATTACAGCATTACACTGTTATAGGATGCACCACAGAGATTAACAGGCTAATCTTTCCCAAAAGGTGTATTTCAAAGTGAATGACATCAGCAGGCTTGCCAAAGTACAGCATTTAAATTGTAGTGAGTGTGACTAGCCTAAAAAGCATTGCTTTCTACAAGGACAGATAAACACACAGTTGCCATGTTGTCTAGGATTAGAACTCCTACCTAACTAGTTTATCACTCTAATAAAGCATTACGCAGTTATAGGATGTGCCACAGAGATTATTGGGCTACTCTTTCCCCAAAGGTGTATTTCAAAGTGACTGACATCAGCAGGCTTGCCATAGAAGGGCTATGGGGAGGGCAATATGTGTGCATGGGCCATAACCCATTCATCTAGAGGTAGACACACCACACTCAGCAGACACAGGTTTATATTCTGCAGGTACGTGTATACAGCTGCTAGATGACTACTGCCTTGTACATTCATGTTGCACAGCTAGCACTAGCACTACATAGTCTTTAATGCTGAGGGAAACCAGTGGCTAATTTCTACAGTAAGTGACATTTGCACATTATGTGGTTGTAGCCATTTGGCTGTGTGCTGGGTGGGACAGGTCTCATGATGGAAGGTTCTTTGTCACTGTCACTCTCTTCCACACATCTATGAATGTGTACTTTTGGCATATTGTAGTGTACTGTTCTTGGATATATGTGTGTATTCCTATCCAATGTGTGTGCATAGCATGACTGGTGCATACTGAGGAGTGTATGCACTATCATCTGCAACTGTCAGATATGTATGGTTCACTGTTGTTGGCAGACATGGGCTTCATTTGTTTGTGTGTGAGCATGCCCAGTATGACCTTTCAGTATGTTGTTGTCTGACATTGCCTTCATTTCTCAAAGTGTGTGAACATGCCCAGTATGCTCTTCGGTATTGAATGTGTGGATCCATTCCAGGTAGATTGTACTCCAGTGCAGACTTTTGTGTTATACACCTACATCTAGAAAACTGTTTCTGCGGGATATGTGTAGATCAGTTGGCGATATGGGGTCAAACTCTGCAAGGGATAGTGGGTACTGTAGGTGATTCTATTTGTGCTGCTTCTGCTACATGGTACTGCTGTTAGCAGAGATATTCAGACATGTGTACTGTTATACACTGTGATGTTTTATATCCTTAAATACTGTCAGGTAGATATTTTTGCTTGCAGTGATGTCCTGGGGAACACAGGGGGAATGCAGCTGTGTCCAGTATTGTGGTCACATGCCTACATATTCCTGGAAAGTTATGCCATTCTGGAGGGGGACCTGCAGACACTTGCTGCTGGGTCTGTTTAACAAGTTCAGCACATTGGTACAGTAATGGCAGAGGATCCCATACTTGTACATCCATTGACGAGACAGTATGGCCTTACCTTGATGTGGCAATACCTCACTGCTGTACAGATTCACACAGGTTAGCCAGAGGCAGGGTCACAAGTCAGGACATCACCCCTATTGTGGTGCATGGGCAGGTTTGTAGACACCCATTTTTTTTTTGCAGCCAGGGATAGTATGTGCACACGGCTGTGTTTCGGACTTTGCATATTCCTTGCTGCCCATGCTCCCAACCCCCTCTCTCCTATTCTATCCTCTTCCATACATTATGCAAACATTCTATGATACTTTCCCTATAGTTATCACTTTATCACAGCTGTGTTTTGGTGTTGGTCCACAGTTCATGCAGTGGGACATTGTGGACATATTACTGTCGTTTGTCCACATGGCCTTGCATATGGGTTATGTGGAGTGTGTTATGTTATTTGGGTACCCATAATATAAAATACATTGGCAGTACGGTTGAGATGCAGGCCTTTGGCAGAGGCCTGTAGGCCATTTGGTGGTGATGCAGGCCAGCTGTAGCAGGCTGTTGTATTCTGTCAGTCCTACAAGTACCAGACTGCCATACAATATATTCCCCTGGGGTGACAGGGTAGGTGTGCTAGGTGTTCATGACAATACTTTCTATCAGTATTGATCAGGTGATGTGGATGTTGGCAGGGTGCTGCTTACTGCTAGGGACACACCTGCATGGTACACCTGCACTGCATGCTGCATTCTTTCACTATTGCCATACACAGGTGGGGGTCATATTGTACCCATTCCCAACAGCAGGGATAAGACCGGAGAGGTACCTGTGGGTGGTGGGTGGGTGAGCTGGGTGCATGTGTGCTATGGACACTACTTGCATCTGACTCACAGATATGCATGAGGCATTCCAGTTATGCTGGCTTGTGCAGGGACATCAGCTGTTTCTCAGTACATCAGTCCTATCACCTTTGTGATCTGCAAGTTTTCGGCCAGAGGTATTCCCTACTACAAGCCCAGATAATGTGATGCATACCTGTATGTACAATTCTAAGAGTGTGTCCATTTCACGGTTACACATTATACACTGTATTTCTGGGGTACTTTTCTCTGTGTACTGACTGTATATCTAGCCCAACAGTCATGCCATGTCCATCTTTCAGATGGTGACACATATTACCGCCATACATTTACAATTGCTTACTGCTAGAATGTGTTATACTGGGGAGCATTGTCTTTGGCACTGCAGTTGTGAGGACTTGGCCCTGTCATTGGCAGTAGTGGGCAATGGCCACCAGGTCAAACCTCAACATGCATACATACTGACCACTTTCACACAATATGAAACACACACCAACCTAACACACGCATACCTGCATATTGTACAAATGCTACAATCTATCCTGCTACCTTGGCCACCTCACGTCATCTGAGCTCCACTGGCATTATACCTACACATACATGTTACTACATGTCTACATTGGATTGGAGGGGTGGGCACACCTGACTGTTACTACATTTCTACATAGGATTGGGGGGCACACCTGACTGTTACAATGTGTCTACATCGGATTGGGGGCACACCAGACTGTTACTACATTTCTAAATAAGATTGGGGGGCACACCTGACCATTTCTACATTTCTACATAGGATTGCGGGGGGCACACCTGACTGTTACATGTCGACATCGGATTGGGGGGCACATCAGACTGTTACTACACTTCTACATAGGATTAGGGGTGGGGAACACCTGACTGTTTCTACATTTCTACATAGGATTGGGGGGCACACCTGCCTGCTACATGTCTACATTGGATTGAGGGGGCACACCAGACTGTTACTACATTTCTACATAGACTTAGGGATGGGGAACACCTGACTGTTTATACATTTCTACGTAGGATTGGGGGGGGCACACCTGACTGTTTCTCCATTTCTACACAGGATTGGGGGGACACACCTGACTGTTTCTATATATCTACAAAGGACTGGGGAGCACACCTGACTGTTTCTACATTTCTTCATAGGACTGGAGGGGGCACACCTGAAACTTGTACACATTTGCTATGACTGTACTGGTATGTCAGGTACTCCATTTTATTCTGTATTGTAACCTATCATGCTGACTAGAGGCATATCAGTGTACTACAGGTCTTAGGTTTGATTGATCTACATATCAGTTTCTGACTTCTTACCCTTCAGAACTAACATCCTACTGCCTGGCCTGATGTAGTCTGTCTGTGTAGGCCTTTTGGGGGAGAGGTTACCTATAGCCATCATTCAGAGGCCTTAGCATAGCCTTCGTTTGTGTTTGTCTACACCTGTCCTTCTGGCTGAGACTGTTGTCAGGTATGTGAACCTCCCTGACTGTTATGTGTGTGTCATATGGACACACATGTGACCCAGCACATTTCCCGCAGTGGGTTTTGTCACCATGTGTAGTACTGGCTACTATGGTGACACCAGTATTTGTTACAGATCACATGCTGCCACTGTAAGTGTCTACTATCTGCTGGCATCCTATTCAGCCACCCAATTCCCTTGCATGCTCACATCCATACCACAGATACAAGTAACAACACATACTACTCCATTCTGCAATTGGTAAGAAGAGTGACTTAACTTGTGGGTGTGCCAGTATTGAGGATGGTGCTGGAGGGCTGCCTATGGCGGATGCACATAGTACACTCCCTATACATGGCTGAGCACAGGTAGTGTCATGTTTGGCATCCCTTTTACTGTGTGTGCAAGTCAGAGAGAGGTGTCATTCCCTGGGTCCCTCTTGTGTCAGTGTATGTGCTATGCGTTGCCTCTTTGCCAAGGCCAGAGCATACTGGGCACACCTCCTTCTGCCTACTGGGGCAGGTTCAGGTTGTTCCTCCTCCAAGTCACTCTGTGCCTGTGCAGGCCTTGGCAATGGTGGGGAGCTATGTGGCCCTGCGCCATGCTGTTCCTGCTGCAGCTGTTTCTGCAGGATCATATTGTGTAGCATGGCACATATGATGACAATTTGAGTACATGTAGCTGGTGAGTACTAAAAGGCTCCACCGGATGTGTCCAGGCAAAGAAACTGTGACTTGAGCATCGCAAACACACGTTCTATTATAATTCTGGTTTGTGCGTGTGCCTCATAATGGAGCTCTTGTTGGGGTGTGTGTGCATTTCTGATGGGTATCATCAGCCATGGCTCCAGTGCATAACCAGCATCCCCCACTAGGTGACCATGAGGGATGTCCCCACTGGCAAATCTCTGGTACAGCTGCATCAGATGCCAGATATAGGAATCGTGATAGCTTCCAGGGCAGCCAGCACACACACACATTATTATGCCCTGGGTATCACACATGACCTGGCAGTTAATGGAGGGGAAGCCCTTGCAGTTGATCTAGACCATACCCAGCTCACTGTGTGGTGCTTTGATGCATATGTGCATGCAGTCTATAGCAATCACTACCTCAGGGTATTTTGCTATTTGGTGGAAGAGACACATATTGCTGGCCAACCCCTCAGAGGTGTTGGGGAAGTATACATGCTCACTGGCGTGTGCTGACATGGCATCCAGGAACTGGTGGAGTACCCTGGATGCTGATGCCTGTGAGATCCCCATGATATCCCCAGTTGGCCTTTGGAAGGTACCTGTGGCTAGTATTCTTAGGCCTACACATACCTTGGTATCAACTAGGATGGGTTCCCCTCTGTTAGCTCTGGGGAGCGGCACACAAACACAGTGCTCAAATGGGCACAGAGCTGCTATTTCCTGGTTTACTTTGTTTTTTCCTTTAAAACCAGGTGCATGGTGCGCACACTTGCTTAAGCAATGTAAAGAGTGCTAGGCAGCCTCAGACACACCCCCTTGCTTAGCTCTACTAAGCTAAGGGCAAATCCAAGCCACAGGGCTCCAATCCACTTACAGTATGCCTGACACCCCCCCCTATGATGTCAGCTAACTCTTAGGCTTGCAACAAGTGATTCCTGCACTTACACTGTTGGGTGTTGACGAGCATTGAGGGGAAATCTGGGTTTCTCATTCCCCTCATTTGCATAGGATTGTCTGCTGATGCATAGTTACAGATCCCACACTGAGCCTCCCCCCTTATCAACCAGCATTCACTGGCCATGTTGTCTTCTGCCAGCCATTGAGTATAATGGAAAAATAGTGATTTTGGTTAGAATGCTTATTTCAGGTTATTTTTTTTAATTTTTTGCCCGATCCCATTTGCACGCCGCTGCCCCATGCTTAAACAGCTGAAATTGTCTAAAAAAATTATTATTTTTTAAACTGTTTTCCATGCCAATGGCCATATATTTGGCCATGGCATGCTTTACACCTTATATGCACCCTTTATTTGGAGCTGTCATGGTTCCGTTTTGTAGTTTGCAGAAATGTACTCAGTTACTAACCGAGTACATTTCTGCAGATTACACTAGTCCTGCTCGGCTGGCTGCCAGCTTCCTGGATCTCAAATTCACCTCATTTGCATGGTTTTCACCTGCAAATGGGGTAATTTGCATACAGGAGCTGAGTCCATGCAGGACTAGTGCAGGAGCACTCGTGCACGTCCCTGCAGCTTATTCCTGGATCGCACTGCAGACATATTGCCTCCAGGAGCTCCTGCACTGTTCCTACACACAGTGCAGGGCTTGCTGAATCTGGGGGTTAATCTCCCAATATGTTTTACAGTTGTTCTTGCCTGTAAAATACCTTCAAATTTCTGAGGTCATTTTTTACATTGTTGCTATCTATACTGTAAGAAATACTACTAGTTATACCATATTCATAGTCTTTTAATTCAATGTTACCATAAAAAACATGAGTAGATTTTTTTGTATGACAAGAGACAGTGTCCTCATTAGGCAAGTACACTGGTGACCTTGGGGGATCAGTAGTTTTACTTCTATGAATAAGAGCAAGTTGCTCTCTTATTTTTTTGACCATCTCAATCAAAAATGTAAGCTGAAATTCTTGAATGTAAGAGTGTGCTTTGAATTATAAAAGATGGCAGCAGGTTACCCGGTTTTAGCTATAAATATCACTTTGATTATTCCCCCAAAAAAGTGTCCCACTTTGAATCTTGCAGAAAACAGTAGCTCTGGTGTGACCATGAGAAATAGGTTCCACAGAATGTATTTTACATAGCCAGTAATGAATAATCACCACAAACAAAATTATTGTAAGGAAAATAATGTTCCTAATATCTGTAGCTCAAAGTAGTTACTGTATGCATTTGTGATCCAACTACTATACTATTGCTAATGCAACCTAGAATTTATTCTAGGTGTATATTATTAGTGATGGTTAAAAGACGTCAACATTCACATACTTGTTCATTACATGGAATTGTTTCAGTAGTTGCGGATGTCACATAAATAGGTTTACCCCATTATTGATATTTGAAGATAATAAAGTTCAAAAAATATACTTTCACAGGCTGGACTAAAATGGCTAATGACCAATGATGCCACCATCTTTTAGTCTTTCCCATTATATACAAAATCTTAACACTCCTGAGTAATAATCCACCAGGGATGCAAAAAAAAAATGGATATTACCCTGTACATCTCACCTAGTTATTTTTTGATAACGATACTTTCTAAATATACATTTGGGGTTGTCTTGGCTTAGGAACATTACATGCGCTATACTTCTGCTAAAAATGTTGTGCAACTAAAACAGCTTATCATGGATCACAAATAAAGCATGCACACAATATGCACATAAACACACATACACACACACACACACATACACACACACACACACACACACACACACACACACACACACACACACACAAACACATACACACACACACAAAAAACACATACATAAATAAAGACATGTCCTACCCTACAATTTATTCTAGGTGTAAAATGGAAAACCCTCCTTACCTGCACAGATACCCAACAGAGCCATGACTCATGCTAATGGTTGTAATTATTATATGATACTGTCTTGAGATATGGTAGCCAGCATGTGGCCGGTGCCTTGCTCATCTTCATATGTTCATAGGTTCATAGGTTCATAGATTTATACTAGGCTATCTGCCCTAAGGCATTTATAAGCCTAGCCCAAATTTTTGTGGCTTACGCCACCCCTTATATGAAAAAATACTGTGCCCATTAGTTTGCTGTGCCTCTGTCCAGCAGTGACACAGAGATGATTCCCGAGGTAAACCTACGATCTCCCATCCACAGGTCTAGATTTCTCTTGAACAGAGTCAGCGAGGTGCTCTGCCTCACATGGACCGGGATTTTATTCCACAGCATAGGGAGTCTCTGAATGATAAATCTATCCCTCCAGCACGTCCTATTTATATCCGTGCTAAGGTTTAAGTCGCTTGCTCTAATGGTTTTGGTGGATTTGGATTTTTTGAGGTGGAGCATGTCCATTAATTCCGGGTTGGACATGGCCTTGTATGTCAGGCACATGTCACCTCTACTGAATAGAGCTGGAGTTTCTTCAATCTGGCAGCATATGACAGATTTTGGAGTTCCTTTATTCTTTTGGTGAGGAACTTTTGGGGTCTCTCCAATTGCTGCAGATGTCGGGTGAGATACATCCCGAATGGGGCATTGTACTCGATCATTGGTCTGATAAGTGAAGAGTACAGTGGAACAATGACCTCACTAGATCTGGATGTTAATCCCTTCATGATCAGGTGGGCAATGTAGAAGGTCTTTCTAACCACTTTAGCAACGTGAATGTCAAAAGAAAGGCCACTGTCAACCTGGGTCCCCAGGTCCCTGATAACCTCTTCTGTGCTTAGTGGATTGCCACCTATATGGTAGCTTGGGGTTACCTTGTTTTTCCTGAAGGGTATGACTATACATTTTTTGGCATTTAACTTCAGGCCATGGCTCTGGCACCAGCTATCTGTTTCCGTGAGTCCCTTCTGAAGGATATCCGTGTCCGATGCACTTTCCACTATGGCGCCCAGTTTGCAGTCGTCTGCAAACTTTGTCAGCCAAAGTCCTCCCATGTTGGCCTGTACTTCTGAGAAGTAGATGCCAAACAATAGAGGGCCAAGGACCGAGCCCTGTGGGACACCACTTGTGACCGGCTTGGAGTCTGACATAGCGCCAGCAACTCTAACCCTGTGGGTTCTGTCCTTAAGCCAGTTTGCAACCCATCTTGTGACATATGGGTTTACATTTAAGCTGGTAAGTTTTTACAATACCCGAAGGGGGTGGTGTCGAAAGCCTTTGCAAGGTCAAGGTAGGCTGTATGGGCTGCCTTTCCTCATCAATGGCCTTGGTGACTGTTTCAAAGAAGCCCACCAGTTCAAAAAGAGTCGACCAAGTTCAAAGGCATGATCTTCCCTTGACAAAGCCAAACTGGGTCAGGTCCAATGTCTGCAAGTCCCTATATCTTTGTTTATGAGCTCCATTATGATCCTCTCCATAGCTTTGCAGACTAGACTTGTTAAACTATGGGGCGGTAATTACCAGGGTCTGTAGAAGGCGCCTTTGTGGAGTGGGACCACAGTTGCCGTCCGCCTCCTTTTGGGCACGTATCCTGTGGTAAGGCTGAGATTAAACAGCTGCCTTATGTGCGGGTTTAATTCCTCATTTAGCTCATGTAGCACACAGCCGGGGACACCATCCGTCCCATTGATGCTGTGTTTTTAGCTTTAGAGAGAGCAGCTTTCACCTGGCATTTGAGATGTCTAGGCTACACTGGCTGGGATAGTTATCTCTCCTTTGGGGAGAGGGGTGAAGTTTGCACTGAACCTGTCTGCCAGTATGTTGGCAATGTCTGTGGGTTCAGTGATTTTTGTATCATTTTGGACTAATTCTGAGCATATCTGGGAGTTTCCACCCAGGTTCCTAACATAGCTGAAAAAGGCCTTATGATTGTCCTTGAATCCATGGCAATTTTTCTCTCAAAATTGGCCTTAGTTGATTTTATGAGTGCTCGTATTTTTACTAATAATGATCAGGGGTGACTTCCCTTTATGGATTTTGTTCTATCATGTAATAGCTTTCTCCTCTTATTGTAAAGTTTGTTAATGGCTGGGGTCCACCAGACTGGACGTTTGCCCTTTGTGGAAAGAGTCTTGGTTTTATTTGGGATTGCCTGATCCATGCAGTCCTGGAGGTGTTCATAGAAGGCATTTGTAAGGGCTTCCACAGCTTGGGTTGTGGTTTCCACTGGCTCAGGGGCCTTGAAGGATACCATACCAGTCTTGAGTAGTGTGAAGTTTGCTTTAGAGAAGTTCTTCACTATGGTCTTTTGTTTGGGGTGGGCGGGATGTGGATTTCCAGTGAGATTAGTTTATGATCAGATCTCACCAATGAGGGATATACTTCGGTGTGGAGCATTTTGTCCCCATGTTTGTGACAATGAGATCTAGTATATTTTCTCCTCTCGTGGGAACAGTGACTAGCTGTTCCATGGCATTTGAATTTACGAACTCCAGGAACCGTTGGGCTAGAAAGTTAGGGCTTGAGTAATGTTCCCAGTCTATATTCGGGTAGTTGAAGTCACCCAATATGATGGTGTTTGAGATACATTTATACCTCCAGTGTCTTCAGGAAGGCTGTGTGGGGTTCCTGAGTTTGAGAGGGTGGCCTGTAGCATGCTACAATTTGTAGAGCAGTTTTGCTTATGGTTAGTTGCACCTGGATGGTTTCAGCTTGATGCGTTGCCACCAACCTGGAGGTGTGGGTATCCTTTATGAATATGGATACACCCTCCTTTTGTGGTGTGGTCCGCCGGAACGCATGATATGAGGTAAAACCTAATAGTGCCGGGTGCTCTCAGGAGCCTTGAACCAGGTTTCAGTTACAGCACAGACATCGATGTTCTCCATACTGAGAAGGGCCTCGAGTGCATTTTGAGATTTAGACTTCTGGCATTGAGCAGCATTACCCTCAGTTTCTTCCCATTTTGTTTTCTAGGGTGGTAGGTTTAGAATTTGAGCCTTGCCTAAAAAGGCACTATGGGGTGGCAAGAGCCTTAGCCAATATCCGAATCCCAGGGTGACAGGTGCAAGCCCCCCTATGGGCAGCGTGGCTTGTCAAGCATGTCATCCCAGGCAGACAGACACTGGATCCCCTTTGAATGACACCAGACATTAAGCCAATTGTTAAAGCTGATCATCTTGTCTCTATATTGTGGCATCATTCTTGGTGAAGGAAGGATACTGCTCAGGGTTAGGGTCATACCTGCCTGGGCTACATAATCAGAGAGCTCCTCTATGTCTCTTTTCATGTAGTCCAGGGAGGTACGTCTCAGGTTGTTCACTCCAGCATGGACAATGACTGTGTCATATTTGTACTTGCCGTGGAGTGACCCGAGTGCTTGTGTTATGTGGCGGATTCTAGCGCCCGATAGGCAGCTTACTGTGACCCTCTCCTTGTTCAGCCTGGTGAGTGGGACGTCAGTGTGTCTGACTATGGAGTCACCTATGACAAGTATGTTTGGTGTTGTATTTGGCCTTAAGGGCTGTGACTGCTTTGCACACTGCTTTTGTGGTTTATGTGTTGCCGTACTTGGCTGTGGTCAACTTGAGCTTTCCACAATGAATCCCTCATATATGTTCAGATGTGCAGTATGGCTGCATTTGGTTGTTCAAGTATTCTTAACACTACAGTGTATTGTCACTGCGCTCTAAAGCCCTCGGCCTCAACTGCAGCTCATCTCTGTGAATCTCAGGAAGCAGTATAGCTAGGGTGAGATGAAGGAGTCAGAGGTGTAAAGTGTTAGGGGGCAGAGATGGCAGATCCTGATAGGTCTTCAGCACATAGTGCCTTCAAAACCTCACTAAAACAACATCTAAATAATTCATGGCTGTGCTTATGCTCTACTCCTGAATAACTTCGCCTCTACTTTATCTTCCCTGTCTGATCTACTCCAAGCTAAGATTCTCACCTCTTTTTCTTTCAACCTTGCTAACTCTACTTGTGATAGCTAACACCACTTTCCGCAATCTTCCATTTCTCCCCATAATACCTTTCCTATTCCATAATAATGTAGTAGCTGACCTGTACCTATCACTTGTGTCTATGAACATAAGAATGTATTATATTGCATATATGTTGAATATTTTTGCATGACTAAATGAGTGATGTCTGTGATGTACTGTATATACATTGAAAATGGTTGTATGATTAAATGCTGTGATGTCTGTGTCTCTACATGAAACTGCAACAACTTTAGTCTGTATTAAACTAGAATGTTATAATTTGTTTGTAATATGTTAGAAAATCACGGTCTGTAGTTGCAGCTTTTCTCCCCAGTGCTCCAATGAAAATGGGTTCTTTTGACTCAGACAGACTATCCCAATAAGTAAATGTCAAATAAAATAAATAGTGGCATTTAGAAATATGCTAGTATTATTGCATTTGTGGTGTAGCTGTATTACTGTATGTGTGGCACAAACTATGAAAGCTCATTATTGCAGGTGTAGTAAGCAGTTTAATGCAATTTAAAAGAGAAAAAAGCTTGCTTTTATATATTTATTTACTTGTTTATTTAATTATGTTTTTATTTATTTTGTTTTTTGCTTCTCAGCTTGAAGTTCATGCTAGGACATCATTACCTGTCTGTACAATAAAACTCTGAACTCATTCCAATGCTGCACTTCCAGGCCAGCATGAGAGACTGCTGATTTCCTTCGAGGACATTTTTCTGGAGATATGTCAAACCAAAGACATCTTTGGTTTCTTTTGCTGTTCCTAATCTGAAGAAAACAGCAGTCAAACAATGTGTAGCATCTCTGTGGCCTGAATCATACCTCATCTAATTATTCAATAAACATATATGACAGATTTATGCAGAGAGGCAAATTCTAATTTGTAACAATGACAATTTCAAACCATGGCACTCAAATTACTTTTAAAAAGCATATTTCTCTTAATGATTCAGCATACAGTCTTAGTCTAATATCTCAAGTAGCAAAATACAAGCCATCATTAGAAAAATAAACAAGGATTTTTGAAGTTTCTTTGATATATGTAGACTGCTTATCACACAGGGAGCAATGTATTGTATATTTTACATTCCAAATCTTAGCATCCAGTCTATTATTGAATGTTTGGAAGGGATATTTAATTATCTAAGTTATATTATCAGCAACCTATACTCAGCAGCATAAATCCACCTATGAAGAGCCATTTCTTGTTATGCATTTTAAAAATGCATTAATAACCAAAGTTTAGAAAACACAACTGAGCATGTATCAGTCTCATGACCTTATATATACACCCTTTTTATTAATCATTGAGTCATGATTCATCTTGAAATTGTCTCATTTATTAATCATGCATAATTTTCTCTTGCTTCAACAAACCAATTTTGAATATAATTAGTCCCCAAATAAAATCATAGCATCTGGTGTATCATCGTATCCATTTTTTCACCTTGAGAAAAATCATCTCGTATGAATGATACAGCAATTGCTAGTTCTAATCTAAAAAAGATCACACCGGGGAATCAATAATCTCTGTGTAGGCTTCAGTCAAAGCCTACATGGTGTTTACATGTTTACAGGATGAGCAGCCTACATGGAGTTTAGATGTTTACAGGATAAGCAGGCTACATGGGGTTTACGTGTTTACAGGATGAGCAGCAATGTTAATCGGATATGCATGACTCCCATCATGCTTACACATATGGAAGCAATGTTTCATAGACAGCAACACAGTTGTTAGCCAGGAAATCATGCAGAGCAGCAGAAATGTAGAAAGAACATAAATACAAATTTGCCTATGAGCAAATCTGCTCTGTGAGAGGGCGCGGGCAGCCACAATGACAACAACTGCATTATAAACACTATAGAAAAGTGTACTCAGTGGAATGTACACAAAAATAAGTATCTACAGACTGATAAAAATAGATGTTGGGGAGATCAACAAGGGAAAATACAATGCAACATGAATACACTAGGCATGGAAAGTGTGCTGAGTAAAATGGCCGCAGACATGAATGATAGGAATGAAGAAAGAGGAAGAGGGCATGTACAATATAGCAATGTATCCAAGAATGGATATAGCAATGTATGTGCACTTCCAAGACAAGTCATAGCATAACATGAAGCACATATGTAGATAGCACAGTACGTATCGCTGTTTGCACCTCCTGTGTGAGTATAAGCATATCAAAACACATGATAGTATAAATGTCACTGTCACACAAGGTTACATGTCAATGGAGATGAATGGTTGGGATATAAACATCACTGACATGCTCACAGAAAAGGATATTTAGCAAGGATGGTATATACAGAAGGGGTATGTGCATATTCTGCAGATCTTCAAAATTGCTTTCTTGGATATGACTGTAATGTCAGCATATCTCACAACCAGTCAAAGGAGACATAGCAACAAACGCATGGAGAACTGCTGACAGTAGCAGACACAATTAGAAACAATTTAAAAATGTTGAGCTAAAAGCACAGAAGAACTCAGGTACGACCGAGGTTTCCAGTTTCAACTGAAGTTTTAATGTTAAAACATAAGCGCTTTTGCAGGGAAATCTGCTTCATCAGATGCTAATAAATACAACTGAAATGTGCTTCTTTTTATACAACCTTTAGCAAGCACTAGTAGTCACATGATACAAATTAGGCAAAAATTATCTTAGGGTGTAACTTCAGCTTACTACCCTACTGAATGAAAGAAAAGCTTGCAAGCATGCACTGCTATCAATGGAAGGTACTTATGAAAAATGTATAAAAAAATCACACACATATATGTATATATATATATATATATATATATATATATATAAACACATATACATAGGAAATACACAGTCTTTTAAATGCAACTTTAGATATAACATGTATATATTTGTAAAAGTGTATGTATAAAAATACACTTAAAAATTACATATATAAGTGAGCACACTTTATTAGTGATACATTTAAAAAGAAAAAGAAGAAAAAAGCTATCTAAATAAGGGTCTGGAATTAAGCTTGGGTTTAAGTGGCACATGTTCATTTAAACCATGCCTTGAATCTCCCTTAAGTCTAATAATACATCTGGTCTCTAACTGCTCAGTCATATTACGTATGTCTCCACCCCGATGTTGTCAAAAATTCTGCCTATGGCCATAAACTTAAAGGTGTGTTCAGAGTTAGTACCAATAACATGCTTGGCCAAAGCACTAACTTTGGGCTGGATTCACAAAGGCTTGCACGGAGTCTTAGAGTAGAGTAAGACTCCATGCAGCCAACATGTCCGCCGAACGATCCAGGAACAGCCGGTAGGGGCATGCAACTGAGCTCTCCAGACTAGTCCTACACGGACAGGGCTGGGATATGCAAATTACCTCAATTGCAGGCAAAAGCCATGCAAATGAGGTAAATTTGCAATCCAGGAAACCCAAACCTGTCCGAGTAGGAGTAGTGCTATTTGCATAAATGTACTCAGTTGATAACTGAGTACGGTTCTGCAAATAGCAAAACGGAGCCATGTCAGCTGCAAAAAAAAGCATGCATTCACAGGAGGAAGCATGCCAATGGCCAAAAATATGGCCATTGGCAATGGGAAGTGATGCAAATTAAAAATAAAATAACTTTTTTTTATCCCGATCACCGAGGTTTAACCGTAGCGCAGCGCCGCACAAACGCGCTGCGCCCTAAAAAGCAGAAGATTAATAATTAAGATCCACAAATGTGGATTTTATAGCTAAAATGAATTTACAATGCAAGGGAATGGCAGGCTGAAGACAACATGGCCACCGAGTAGAGGTTGCTATGGGGGGAAGCTCAGTCTAAGAGATGTAACTAAGCATTAGTAGGCAATCCTATGCAAATGAGAGTTTGGATAGTGAATCGCAAGTTTACATAGCAAATGAGCACAGTCAGTGGAGTGTAGGAGTAGGATAAGGGGAGTAACAGAGTAGAAGATAGGTGACATCACGAGGGGGGTATGTATGAAAGGAGTGAAGCTCATTGGAGCAGAGTGACATGTGTCAGCTTACATTTACATAATATTGAAAGAGGTGTGTCAACAGGTAGGCCAGGTAAAGTGAAGAAATCGAAGGTGTATGCCGTGGATAACATCAAAGTTTCTTGCTGAGCGTGCATGCACATGTGTGCGTGCTAGTAAACCCGAGTAAGACAGTGTGCGCGTGTGTAAGCGTGTGTGCATGCATGTAGGCTTGAGTAAGCATATGTAAGGCTGTGTAAACAGTTGTAAACGTGTTTGCGCCGGTGTGCACACATTTTAAGAAGAATAAGCAAGCTTTAGTCCATGTAAGCATGTGTGCGCACATGTTAGCTGCTGTGTGCATGCTTGCACTTGTGTGCATGGCGCCCCCCCCCCCCCACCGAGGAAACAGTAAGGAAAAGGGAAGCACACCAAATAGTGGAAGTTACCAGGGAGTACTAGCAGAGCTAGCAGGTGAAAACAATCAGAATCAGGCAATTACCCAGGCTGAACACTAGCCCAGCCCAGCCCAGCACTTAAAACTCTACAAACAACAGTCCATTATATTTCTGTCAAGTGACTCTGCAACACTGCAGTAAGCTAATAGAAATGAAAACTGAAAAAGCTTCACTGAGACAAAAAATGTTAGGGGCTGCCATTGCTGTTATAAGGCGACATATGCAGCATGCTGAGGATGGTGATAATGCAAATGCTGCTGGACAACCCACAGTGAGGAGATGGAGAAGAGTGTACAGGCCCAGGGTTACCTACCAGGGGCTACATGAGCTGGAGATAGTGGAGTGCTATAGAGTGGACAGAGACCTCTTGCAGCAAATTGTTGAGCTGTGCAGGCCACACCTCACACACAAAACCATCAGAGGGGAACCCATCCCAGTGGAAACTAAGGTATGTGTTGGCCTAAGAATATTAGCAACAGGTACCTTCCAGAGACCAACTGGTGATATGATGGGGATATCACAGGCATCAGCATCCAGGGTACTGCACCATTTCCTGGATGCCATGTCAGCACATGTTGGTGATCATCTATATTTCCCCAATTCCCGTGAGGTATTGGCCAGCAATATGCGTCTCTTCCAGCAAATAGCAGAATACCCTGAGGTAGTGGGTGCAATAGACTGCATGCACATATGCATCAAAGCACCAGTCGGTGAGTGGGGTAGGGTCTACTTCACCCACAAGAGCTTCCCCTCCATCAACTGCCAGATCATGTGCAATGCCCAGGGCATAATACTGAATGTGTGTGCTGGCTGCCCTGGAAGCTACCATGATTCCCATATCTGGCATCTGACGCAGCTGTACCAGACATTTGCCAATGGGGACATCCCACATGGTCACCTACTGGGGGATGCTGGCTATGCACTGGAGCCGTGGTTGATGACACCCATCAGAAATGCACACACACCTGAACAGGAACGCCATAATGAGGCAAACACACAAACACAAAATGTAATCGAGCGTGTGTTTGGGCTGCTCAAGTCACGGTTCCGGTGCGTGAACACATCTGGTGGAGCCTTGCAGTACTCACCAACTACATGTACCCAAATTGTCATGGTATGTGCTATGCTATGTAATATGATCCTGTGAAAATAGCTGCAGCAGGACCAGCATAGGCCTGGGCCAAACAGCCCCCCACCATTGCCAAGGCCATTACAGGCAGAACGTGACTCAGAGGAGGAACAACCTGAGCCTGCCCCAGTAGGCAGAAGGAGGCGTGCCCAGTATGCTTTGGCCTTGGCAAAGAGGCAACGCATAGCACATACACTGCTCAGTAGGAACTCTGGAAATGATACCTCTTTCTGACTCACACATATAGTAAAAGGGATGCCTACTGCTTTCAAACATGTATAGGGAGTGTAGTTTGTGCATCCAACATAGGCAGCCCTGCATCAACACCTGAGGCATGATTGCCATGTGTTAAGCAATATAAAGCAGTGCTAAACAGCATTTACCATCATGTAGTCAATGTAAACAAAATCGCACATACCAACTACTACAAATGAGGTCAATGTAGAGTAATATTGGCCAATGTCCAACAATGATGGTTCATATTGAGCAATGTTGGACAAGCTAGGTCTAGGTAGGGCATAGCTGAAGAAAAGCCAACGTGCTCATATTTGCTCTACTGGCCCCTAAGCAGTCTGGTCTGCTCAGTATGAAAATATAAGCAGCAATGGGCCTCAAACCCAGGATACTGTGCACTATAGGCATAGTACTGAACCACTAAACCATGACAGTAGTGCAGTGGTTATCCTGTATGAAGAAATGTTGATAAGTCTATGCAAAGTATTTCACGGAAACCCTGCAGGTACAGCACAATCCCTGTCAAGTTATGACACAAAGGTTTGTCCTGCAGTAAGAATAGAACCTGACTTTCAACACACACAGTACAAATGTTAATAATGGACATGTAGACATACATCAACAAATGTAGTGGACCTCAGACAGCAACATGCAGAAAGGTCACACTGGGCATGCATACACACTTGAATACATGAGACAAATGTCAGGCAACAGAACACTGACAGTCTGAACTTGGCATGCTCACACACAGGCCATGTTGGAGTAAAGCATTGGGTCACTCATAGCAGGCAGTTGCATGTGTTAACCCAGGAACCTCTCACTACACAGCAATCTGTCCTGTGCACACACTTATATGACAGCAGACACGTATATAATATAGTGGAACCCTGCCATAAGCAAATATGTTCTGCAGATACCTAAGTGGTTCATATAAAGTGTGAAAGCAAAGATGATAAAAACCTGCAAACAGTATCAGCAATAAACATTGTACATCATGAAAATGATCATAGGTTCAGAGGTTGATACTAGGCTATCTGCCCTAGGGCATGTACAAGCATAGCCAGAGTGTCTTTGGCTACTACAACCCAGTCAAATCAGAGCACTGTGCCTGTGAATAGTAGGTCACACAAGATAGCCCATTTACGTTCAGGGTATTGTGCATCTGTCTAGCAGGGACCCAGAAGATATCCCATGGGTAAACATGCGATCATCCATCCACTTGTCAAGATGTCACCTGTAGGTGGTCAGTGGGTGGCTCTGCCTATGCAAAACCGGGACTACACTCCAGAGTGAGTGGAGGCTTTCTGATAATAATCTGTCCCCCCAGCATGTCCTTTTAACATCAGTGCTGAGGTATATGTCCCTGGAGTGTGTAGCAGCAAGGGAGTCGGATATCCTGAGGTGAAGCATGTCCAGTAAGTCTGGGTCAGATATTGCCTTCAACTACAGGCACACAACACATCCGTGTAGGTGGTAAGTGACTGAGTAGAGCTGGAGTTACTGTATTGGAACTGTGCAGGGCATCTGTGTGAGTCCCAACATCTGCTCGAAGAGTAACATTTGTGGTCATTACAGTTGCTGCAGGTGTCAGGTAAGGTACATCCTAAAGGTGGCATAGTAACCAAGCATGGTCGTGAAGAGTATAGGGGCAGAATGACCACACGTGATCAACATGTGAAACCATGAGGGATATGGTGGGCTATGTAGACGTACTGTCTAACCACTATGGCAATAGGATTTTCAAAGGCGAGAGTACGAACAGGTCGTGTCCCCAATCCCGAACAACTACTACTGTATGTAATGGGTTACAACCTATGTGGTAATGTGTGGGCATCTTGTCATCCTCAAAGTGGATGACTATGCAACTAATGGTATGTAGCCATGGGCCATGGTTCAGGCACCAGTCAACCTATCTCTGTGAGTCCCTGTATGAGTATGCATGTGCCAGCAGGAGAGCTGATTATGGCACCCAGTTTGCAGTCATCTGCAAACATGGGCAGCCATATCCCTCATGTGATAGCTTGTACATCACACAAATATATACTGAACAAGAGATGTCCCAAGACTGAGCCTTGTGGGATGCCAGGTGTAACTGGTGTATAGTCAGACATGGCACCTGCAACACTGAGCATGTGGGTGCTATCCCTGCTCCAGGTAGCAATCCATCATGTCAGATATGTGTTGATATTGATGCTGGTGAGCCTATGCATAATGGCCGAGTGGGGTATTGTGTTGAAGGGTTGTGCAAGGTCCAGGCAGGCTGTGTGGACAACCGCCCCAACACTGATGGACCTGGTAACTGTTGAAAGAATATGAACAGGTCCAACAGGCAAGATCTGCCCACAACAATGCTGTAATGTGTAGGACCCAGTGTCTGTAGGTTTCCCATGTCTATGTGCATGAGTCCCATTACAATACACTCCATTGCTTTGCAGAACAGGCTAGTTAGCCTTTTAGGCTGATATTGTCTGTGGTCTGTTGTGGCAGTAATTCAGTTGAGTGGGACCACTATTGCTGTACGCCATTCCATGGGTACATATTGTGCAGTAACTCTTATATCGAACAGTGACGTAATGTGAGTGTTACGTCTGTCATGAAGGCTGTGTATGACACAAGCCAGACACTGTCTGGTCCCATTGATGCTGTGTTGTCCACTGTGGGGAGGGCAGCACTCACCTGTTTACTCGTGATGTCTGGGAGGTTACACTCTGTTGGTATGGACAGTACCACCTTAGGGGGGGTGGGGGGCACATCTGCACTGAACCTGTTTGCCAGGAAGATGACAATGTCAGTGGGTTCAGGGTATGTTTAGTCAGTATGCAGTAACACACAGCATATCAGTGAGTGTCCAGCCAGGTACCTGAACCAACTGAAGAAGGCCTTGTCAGTGTCCGGCGTGTCTGGTGCAATTGTCTGTTAGAAGTGTGCCTGACATAAATACCGAATGATTGTAGCAGTCCGCTAGTACAGATCACAGATGCCTTCCCTGTCTGGGATTGTGCTCTATCATGTAGTAGCTTCCACCATTTGTTGTAAAGTGTATTAATGGCTGGGGTCTACCAGACAGGTCCACTGCCATTGGAGGAGTGAGTCCAGTTGTTATTTTGGATGTAATGATCCATGCAATCCACTAGGTGTCCATAGAATGTGTATGTAAAGGATTCAGCAGTCTGAGCCATACTTACCACTGACCCAGGGTCTCTGATGGATACCACCATGGTTTGGAGGAGTGTGATGTTTGCTTTTGAGAAGTTCACCAAGATTACCCAGGATGGGTGTGGGGACGGGATATGGATGTCCAGTGAGATAAAGTATGTTCTGCCCTTACCAATGAGGGGTATTTCGCAGGTGTGGAACATAGTGTCCCCATGTCGGTGATGATCATGTTCAATATGTTGTCCCCTCTTGTGGGTGTGGTGACCAGTTGTGCCATAGCATATGAGTTTAGAAATAGTAGCAACTGTTGGGCAAAGGTGTTGGGGCCTGTGTACTATCCACAGTCAATGTGTGGGTATTTGACGTCACCCAATATAATGGTGTTTGGGGAGACCTTCATATGGTTCAATGTTCCCAGGAAAGCTGAGTGAGGTTGCTGTGTTGGGGAGTGTGGTCTGTAGCAGGCAACAAACCAAAAGGCAGATTTGCACAATGTTAGGTGCATATGTATAGTCCGTGATGCATTGTGCAGTGCTACCAACCCGGAGGTATGTGTATCTGTGATGTATATGGATACTCCCTCTATTTGTGTTAGCCATTCCGAGTTATGTGGTCAGAAAGCATGGTACGAAATACAACCTGGTAGTGCTGGTGTGCATGTGGGAGCCTCAACCATGTGTCTGTTAGTGCACAGATATTGCTATCCTACATACTGAGGAGATTCCTGAGTGGGCACAATTTGAGGGTAAGACATCTGGTGTTGAGCAGCATTACCCTCAGTGTTGTGTACTCTGTAATGTGTATGGAGGTGGTTCTGTCCTTTGAGCCCTGCTTAAATAGGGCAGTATGGTGGCAGCAATTACCCTAGCCAGTATTCAAAAGTCCAAGAGTGAAAGGTGCAAGCTGTCCATAGGGAAGCTACATGGCATGTCAGGTGACAGACACTATATCCCCTTTGAATAACACCAATATGTTAGCCAACTGTTAAATGTGATCAGTTTGTTGGTATACTGTGACATCATACTTGGTGAGTGTAAGATGATAGACAAGGTCAGGATAATACTGGGCTGGGCAACATGATCACAGAGTTCCTCTATGTTCCATGTCATGTGGTCCAGGGAGGAACATCTGAAGTTGTACGCACCAGCATGGACAATGATGGAGCCAGTCCTGGACCTGCTTTGGAGTGACCTGAGTGCATGTGTTATGTGGTGGATCCTGGCACCTGAGAGACAGCTCAAAGTGACTATTCCCCTGTCTGGCCCGGTGAGTGAGATGATAGTGTGTTTGACATTAAGTGTCACCTATAACAAGTGTATCAGCTGTGTTGTTTAGCCCAAAGGGCAGTGACTGTGTGGCACACTGACATTGTGAAATGTGTGACATGTGGGCATTGTAGTAGGGTAGCAGTTATATGTGTGTCTGCTTTGGAGGTCTCTGCTGCTTAAGCAGAGTGTATGTAGAGCCTCTGAGTATGTGTATGTGTGATAATGTGGTTTGTTTGCTGTCACTATCGGTGTATTTCAGACTGATATGTGGTGTGTGTGGTCACCCTTACCACCTGATAGACTATGCCAGTCATGGGTTGAGAGAGCTCAGTGTCCTGTATGTCAATATTGTTACATCTCCCACATATATGTGAGTGTGATGTGAGGAGGAGAGGGTTGTCTGTGTACATGAGGCAGATATGAAATTGTGTCATAACCACAATATTCAATAGTTGGACTGGAGAGTACACATAAAACCGACCCCTGGACATGCCAGTGTATTATGATGACATACTCTGTAGCCTGATCACAAAGGATCAGTAGAGTTTTAAGTGTGTAAGAGTATAACCGGGATTAGTGCTCAGGTTTGTCGGTGTTATGTAAAGAGTAGCTGAGAAGGAGTCCAGACTGAGAATCTTGACATGTCCTTCAGCTATGTAATAAATAGTAATGTACATGCATATATGTGCTGAGTCAGAGACAACTGTACCTTACTGACATTGCCGACATCCTATGAGACAGGCCCATGTATACATACCCACCCCCCACTGACTATAGTCCCTGACATCATACCAGGAGATATCACGTGAAAAATGGCTGAACATCTCCCCCCAAAGCCAAAAGCATGTCAGCAATTGGATTACATTGTTTCACAATATGTGTCATGCATGCACTACAGAACAAACAGACCCTGCACCTGAACAGTCTGTTGAGCCTCCCCCAATCCACAGGACCTGGAACCGTCGAATGTGTTAGAGCAACATATGGCACTCCCCACATGCGTGGGTGCACAACACACCATGGGAAGTATAGGTTCATAGGTTCATACTAGGCTATCTGCCCTACGGCATTTATAAGCCTAGCCAGAGTGTGTTTGGCTTTCGCCACCCATTTTAAATTAATTTTGCTATACCCTTTTTCGAGGTTAGTATACTGTGCCTCTGTCTAACAGTGACACAGAAGTGATACCCGGGTAAACCTATGAGCTCCCATCCACTCAACAAGATTCCTCTTGAAGAGAGTCAATGATTGACTTTGCCTAACCTGGACTGGGATTTTATTCCAGAGTGAAGGGAGCCTCTGGGTTATGAATCTGTCCCTCCAGCATGTCCTATTTATTTCAGTGCTGAGGTTCAAGTCTCGAGCGTAGCTCAATGGGATTTGGATTTTCTGAGGTGCAGCATGACCATTAATTCTGGGTTGGACATGGCTTTATACGTCAGGCACAGATCACCTCACCTCTGAACAGGCGGTATGCCACTGAGTAGAGCTGGAGTTTCTTTAACCGGGCGGCATATGGCATCTGTTTGAGCCCTTTGATCTTCTTGGTGAGGTACTTTTGGGGTCTTTCTAGTTGCTGCAGGTGTCTGGTAAGGTACATCCCAAAAGGGGCATTGTACTCAATTATGGGCCTGATGAGGGATGAGTAAAGAGGCACGATGACCTGCCCTGATCTAGATGTGAATCCCTTCATGATTAGGTGGGCTATATAAAATGTTTTTCTAACCACTTTGGCCACGTGGTTGTCAAATGAGAGATTGCTATCAACTTGGGTCCCCAGGTCCCTAATTACTTCTTCTGTACTTAATGGATTACCACATATGTGGTAATTTGTGGGCACTTTGTTTTTGCCAAAGGGGATGACTATACACTTTTTGGCATTTAGCTTGAGGCCATGGCTCTGGCACCAGTTGTCTGTTTCTATGAGGCCCTTTTGGAGGATGCTTGTGTTGGCTGGATTGTCGATTATGGCTCCCAGTTTGCAGTCATCTGCGAACGTGGTCAGCCACAGTCCTTCCGTGTTGGCCTGTACCTCCGAGAAATATATACCGAACAAGAGAGGTCCAAGGACTGAGCCTTGTGGGACGCCACTTGTAACTGGTTTGGAGTTTGACATGGCTCCAACAATTCTAACCATGTGGGTTCTGTCCTTGAGCCAGTTTGCATCCCATCTAGTGACATAGGGGTTTTTATTTAAGCTGGTGAGTTTATCTATAATGCCCGAGTGGGGTATTGTATCGAAGGCTTTTGCGAGGTCCAGGTAGGCTGTGTGGACCACCTTCCCCTCGTCAATGGCCTTGGTGACTGTTTCAAAGAAATCGACCAGGTTTAAGAGGCAGGATCTGCCCTTAACTCATTAACCCCGAGTAGCTTCTCATGGTGCCTGTGTGTTTAACACCGAGCGCGCCATGAGAAGATAGTTATTTCAAGCTCTTAACCCCGAGTGCCTTCCTGATGCGAGAGAAACTGTAGTGCAAATCTGTAGTTGAACCTAATGTAAAACGCACTTAAATCATAACTGAACATGTAAATTACAGTATACAGTTACGATTCAGTGTGTTTTTACATTAAGTTCACTTTCAAGTTTTTGTAGAAAATCAGCTTTAAAAGTTCTTGATTAAGCAAGTGGTGGCAGCCAATCGGATTCTTGCAATCCGAGCCACCACTTGCATAACACCTCCACCCCCAGCCTAAATTTCTTTTGTTTTCCCCCTAATAAAAAGAGGATCCAGCAGCAGGTATTTTCTTTATTTCTGCAATGAACTGGAAATTTTACCTGCTACTGGATCCTCTATTTTATTTTCTGTACTACCAGGACTTCCCGTTCAGCCCGGCTCAGCAGCTACCTTCTTTTCCTCCCTGTAAGCTTGTTTTGTATAGGGTGATGCATCTGAGAAAATATTTTAGGGTAGCATTAAGTGGTGATTATTTTGTTAAATTCTCGAGATATATTTTATTGACTTTCTGTGTTATAATATATCATACTCTCATATAAGACTTAGTTTAGTTATATTATTTGCCCGCATTCCCTTTTTGGTATGCAACTTTATCATTCTTAACAAGGGGCGTGAATCCTGTAGAAGTTATGCTGACCTGACAGTTACAAACCTCATAAATAAAAGTATTGTATGCGTGTTATCTTTAAAAACGTTTACATATGGAATGCAAGGCTAATCGTTCATTGGCTCCGGTTCGTCAGCAGTTACATTAGGCTCTTATTTTTTTGGTATGTGTTGATAAACCCGGAAAGATGCAGTAGTGCCTTTTTCAGCTCCAAAGGCTAAGATGGAAGATATGTTACGGAAATTAGAAATAGTTGTGTTGCTTTATTCGGTTAGTTAGTTTAATGGTTTGTGAATTGTTAGTCGTTGGTAAGTAGCCATTTGGGTGGTCACGTTTATGCATTATGTGAAGTTGTGGCTTGGTAGTGAGGGGCTTAGTAGTTCCCCTAGGTTGTGCTCTTGTGAGGACTATGATGTGCAGCTGCTTTAGACTTTTGCATGGTTTGGCATCCCCTAGTAAAGTAATGGAGCAAGCTGACAAGGTTTGTTTTACTAAATTCCAAAAGGAGAAAATGTGGCCTATATTGGAGAGACAGTCTTGTCTTTGCAATTGGCCAAGGACCGCAATTCTGACAGTTACTGCAGGTTAATGCGCAGATTTTGTTTTACACCTGAAATCAGTAGTACCCACAACAACGCCAATACTACTCGCAGTCAATGCTGAACTTTTTCCTTCCTCCCCTATGTAAGAGCAAGTGAATTTCTTGTTCGATTGCTGGGAACCAAGTCTTTTTCTTCCCCCTCAGTTTCCCTGGCAATTTTTGTGTGTAGTACATAATGTTTAGGGCAGTCATTCATTGCGCTTCGACTAATTTGAGGACTGTGGTCCGGAGTTATCAGCCAGCAGGTAAAGTAAATGGAGCTGGTATGTCGGCTATTGAAAATGTATGGAGTATGGGGTCCCCCCTGTACGGATATGGGTAGTTGGGTTGGTGCAAGAAAGGAAGCTGCTTTAAGGTTTATGTTCATTTGATGGAATTGAGTAAAGTAGGTGTCCTAGTTTACTTGTTCTCAGTACTGTATCGTAGTAATACTACATTGCTTGGTTATTTTAAGTGTTATACTGCGTTTGTAGTGGGTTGAGTAAACACACTGTATTTTAGCTAAGTAGTAGCAAATTCTGTATATCATCCTTCTCCAAAGTTATTGCTTTCAGTTTGCCCAGGCAGTCTTGTTTTAGGTCATGCCCTTTGCTCTTACCAAGTTAAATGGGGCATGCATGGTTAGGAGAAAATTATTCTGTAACATCTTTTGTTCTCTGGATGAAAACGATTGAGATACCACTCAAAAATTGTTTTGACACTGTATATACTGGAATGTCAATTAAAATGTGTTGGGTAGCGATTGGAGTGACAACTGAAACGTGACCCATTGTGGTTTTCATGGTAACCCTATTAGTGCATCTGTACTGTGATCAGCATCTTGTGACTTGTGTGATTTTAGTCCTTTTATTGTTTTGAACAAGTATCCGTATTGAACTTCTTGTTTTGGTCGTAATCTAGTCATGTAATTTCATGGCAATTGTTTCTCTGCCAAGAGTGTTTCCTCTTTACGATGTAATATGGATTCACTGATGCCCACCCAACTTATCTAAATTTGGTGTTTAATGCCTAGCCATTGCTTATGGATACTAGCAACAGTTAATCGTGGGGGTGAGGTGTTTATTGGGACCATGGATCGGATAGAGTCTTCACTTCAGCAACGTATCCTTTATGCTAAACACATAGAACTTTCTTTCAGTATTCCTGGAGTTAACTATTTTTAGCTTGTCTTTGGTTTATTTTGGCTATGATTTAGGTGCAATACTTTTTAAAATAAGAAGCTATAAATCCAACATTCTTCCAGACAGTTTAATGCAGTAAAAAAAAAAAAAAAAACACGTAAAAAAGTTTTATCTTGTAAAATCCTAGATGATCACATGTGAATTGCTGAATAAACGGCAACATGTCATATGGCATCAAAGTGGTGTTTAAGTGGTACTATTATTTTTGGTTTGTTTTTTGTCTGACCTTTTGGTATTATATACAAAATGTTTCTAGGACAATCTTAACTTAGTCACTACTTTGCCAATCTGCTGTTTTGTCCATCTTTTTGAGTTTAATTCATTCATCTAGATATGCTTTCATGTAGAGATTGTAAATGGTGAATGAAAAACACAAGATTGACTGGTCTAATATGTATGTGGAGTAGTTTGATTATTTGCTATTTATGTGATGGTATTGAGCTCCAAAAAATTAAAAAAAAAGTTCAAGCACGATGTCACAACCGTGCATAACATATATCACAGAATAATTTGTAAATAAGTACAAGTAAGCTCCAACAAGAGAGCACTCACTACTAATCTTCTTCAGGCTTTTCCCACTTAGGAGTTGCCACAGCAGATCACCTGTCCGCTCATGACTGGCAGTAGTTCTACAGTGTCGAGTTGCCAGCCCGGCACCCAACCTTCCACAGAAGGCACACACATGCACGCCTACAGCCAATTTAGAGTGCCCAATCCACCTACAGCATGGCTTTGGGAGGAAACCCACACAACCACAGGGAGGACATGCAGACTCTGCACAGAAGGCACCCCAGCCAAGAATCGAACCAGAGAATCTCTTGCTGTGAGGCGGCAATGCTAACTGTTGCACCACTGTTGCTGCCAGCACTCACTACTAATATAGTATGTAATTCTATAAGAAGAATAGCTAAGCACATGGTACTGCATTGCCCCAAGAACAATTTTTCTTTTTTTTATTCCTCAGCTGACCACCCAGCCTTACCTCCTTACTGCTCTGCCAACTCACTCATTCCCAGGCAACAGCCCTATTGTCCATCTGTACCACTTCTTAGTTATGATAAAAATCGAGTTAGCATACTCATCTCCACTTGTTACCAAAAAGCTTGTGTACAGCACCTACATGTAATCTGCATTTTCTACTGGGAAGGGGATTGTCTTCTTTTGGTTCTTGTGCATACTTGGACATACTACTCAAGAGGTCACGTGGCAAATGTTTCACGCTGGTATTTTTAGAGATATTAAGGAAAATGTGGTTTGTTTATGGTAAATAGCAGCTTGGATATACTAATGAAGGGGTCAGTGGGGGGAATGTTTCATTTGTCTTTGGCATGATTCTCAGCAAGTCATTCTGGTGAAAGTGCATACTTTAACATTTTATTGTAGGGGATATCAAAGTTTGTTTAGGACTTAGGTTATGGAAATTATGATTTTTTCATATTTTGGTAAATAACTTTGCAAGGGAGCATCTGAATGTGCCAAGTAATACCTCTTTTGTGGCATACGTTTACTTTCCTGTTTTCGTATTGAGTATATGTCCATCTGTGGACATCTGTCATTTCATCTGTGGACATCTGTCAGTGCTCTCATTCTCATCTGGGGTACACCATCAGTCCACCTGCAGACATCTGTCAGTGCTCTCCTTCCCGTCTGGGGTCCACCGGTCCACCTGCGGAAATCTGTCAGTCCACCTGTGGCCATCTGCCAGTGCTCTCCTCGTCTGAGGTACACTGCATGCCTTTTGTTGATGCTTCTATTCATGGTGTTCACCTTATGCTGCAGGCAGGATGAAAGGCCCTGACCTTCCCTTTGACATGTGTCCTCCAGCCACTTCACCATGCTTTCCCCCCACCTAGTAGAGCCCAGGGTGCCAGCTTCATAGACAGTCTGTATGCCATCTGTCTGGTTGGACTGTTACTGTTTTTACATTTGTTAGTTTCCACTACATATAATTAAAGCTTTGCTATTTCCTTCACTGCTTCATGTAAGTATTATGTTTGGCTATGTATCATTTTCATAGTTCTTCACTTGTCATGTAGTAACTGTTTGTGTAGCTAGGGACCAGCCAGCTGTACAGCTGTATCTAGAGGGATGTGATTTCATACAGACTTACTTACTTGTAAAACTGTATTTGTTCATGTTAGGGTTTTGCTTTTCAGGGTCCAAAGGGCAGTCATGATGTGCCCCAACCAGAAGCTGCATTTTTAGAACAGGTGGTATATGTACTAGGAAATGTTACTGGACATACTAATGAGGATGTTGCTTGGGGAAATAATTAATTGTGTATCAGGGAAATGCTTGTGCATACATGGTCTGACTGCTGAAGTGACCGCTGGGCAAAAAAGTTGTGCCATTTTGGTGCTTGTGCATACACAATGCAAGTAACTGGAGGGGTTACTGGGGAAACATAGAAATTAAGTCTGAAAATTACATATGGTTACATTACTTAGAATACAGCACAGAAATGTAATTATACTGTAATATGCCAGCATATAAGACATCAGATACACCACTGACTAATTAATAGTGTAATGTAAAATAAGCAGACAAGAAATCACTTCTGCTTGCATTATTCTATTTGTGATTAGTAGTTGCATGAGTGAGATAAAAGTTATCACTTGTTGACAACTGCCAGCATGGAGCTACCATATTTTTTGTGCATTTTTCCTGGCTTTGTCAGTCATGTGTGGAATTTAGGTGGGAGGAATGGCTCAGTAATATGTGTTATACTGTTTTACTGAATTACTCAGGTGTTCTCCTTACTGATAATGAGTCTGTTACACAACAGCTGCACAAGGTAATATAATGAATGCCTAGTCAACAGGTTATGTGCAGCAATTATCACCTTTGTCTGAGCATGCATAACTTTGCAGTACTGAAAGGAAGGTCATTATCACATTAACAATAAGTGCATCTACAATACAGCAGTGAGTTATTATCACTTTTCTGGTAAAAGTCTTAGCTGCTGTCACTGTTACTCACATAAGTAGAAGTCGTTATCACTTTGATGAATGCACAAGCCAGATCGTGTTTTTTCTCTGTTTGTAGTCATTGCAAGCCACTCCCTCCATTCTTCATCAACTAGCTATCCTCCAAAACCTCTGATGTTTTTTCCTGTATATATATATATATATATATATATATATATATATATATATGTGTGTGTGTGTGTATATTGATATATATGTATGTACATAATGTACTTGCACATATATACATGAATATCAGTATGGCAGTGGCCTCTCTTGGGAGATAGGGTGATGCATCTGTATATATTGTCTATAGTTCATTTAGAGGGGATTTACATGTGTCCTTTCTGTGCATCTGTGGATAGGAGTGCAGATTTGGATGGTCTAACCAGGTAATGCATTATGATATACATATATATGTACTTTTCCAATACATCTGTCAAACATCAGTAGTAATCTGTTTGCATTTTCTTACCTGTGCAGGTTCGTCTACCTTCTGACACTGACATGGCTTCAGGAGCAGGAGAACGACAAGTGAGAGTGTGGGCATGTGGCCATTCCTGCATTCACTGGGCTGCCAGCCATGCCTCCATAACTGAAAACCAGTACAACTTGAGCTTCTCCACATCCAGTCTGAAGGTATACTGGATTGAAAGAAGAGGTATGCATTGGAGCTGAGTACTGCAGTTGTTGGAAGAGAAGTGTTCCATCTACCCTGAGCCCAACATCCTTGTGCTGCACATTGGAGGGAATGATGTCATCAGTCAACCACTCGGAAGGCTGTGGTTTCAAATCAGAGCAATTTTTGAACACCTGCAGTTGTGGTGGCCATGTTGTCATTTTGTGTGGTCTGACATAATTCCTCGACAGATGTGGAAAACAGCAAATTGTCAATGGGCAATGCACAAGGTCAGACATTTACAGAATGGGTTCATGCATGGCTTGATACACAGGGTCAGTGGATCTACAATCTGTCCTGACAACATCACCACAAAAGATGTTCACCTGTTCAGAAGGGATGGCGTTCACCTAACTGAGGAAGGCATTGCCTTGTTCTTGACTGACCTCCACAATGGCGTGAGGAGAGCTATGCAGGATTGGCAATATGCAGCTTGTGAGAAGAATGGAAAACACCTATGACCAAGTAGGGACCAGTATGGTAAGTAAAACTCTATTATGAAATGTGTTGTGTAAAATATATTTTTATGAGTTTGGCAAATAACTGTGGTAAGAAGCTGGTGAAGATGCTGAGAAAGAACAACTGTTTCAGGAGAGTGCTAGTATGTACAATTGAATATGTATTGTATGTGTATATGTATAGTATTGATAGTTCCAACATGTAAAATAATTGGGCCTGTATGTTGTACACATGTGCAGATATCAATGTTTGTTTTGGACTTAGGTTATGGAAATTATGTTTTTTTTTCATATTTTGGTAAATAACTTTGCAAGGGAGCATCTGAATGTGCTAAGTAATACCTCATTTTGAAGACAGTACTGATAGTTCTAACATGGTAAAAGAATGGTGTCTGTATGTTGTACTCATGTGCAGATAACAAAGTTTGTTTCAGACTTAGGTTATGGAAATTATGATTTTTTTCATATTTTTGGTAAATAACTTTGCAAGGGAACATCTGGCTGTGCTAAGTAATACCTCATTCTGAAAACAGTAATGATAGTTCTAACATGGGAAAAGAATTGTCTGTATGTTATATTCATATGTAGATATCAAAGTTTGTTTCGGACAACAATCTACTTCTTTTACAAGTAGCTTCTATTACAATCCATTAAAGAATTTTGAATGTAAAAGAAATTTCCTGAATGTGCTCTACACTTGCCACAAATATTTTACTGTTACAGAACCTTTCTATTTTGTATTTCTAGAACTACAACTTAATTGTTTTCTCTACAGGGTATGTATGTAGAATTCTATAATGTAGTCTTGAATTATGTTTAACCTGCTACTTATTTTTTTTTATGTATAACGTAACTGTGTTTTGTTTCTACGTGGAGGTTTTCTCCCCGGGCCTCTGCTGAAAATGGAAATATATCCAGTCAGACCAGCCCAGTAAACAAATGTAAAATAAAATAAATAAATGGGTTATGAAAATTATGATTTTTTCCATAGTTTGGTAAATAACTTTACAAGGGAGCATCTGAATGTGCCAAGTAATACCTCATTGTGAAGACAGTATTGATAGTTCTAACATGGGAAAAGAATAGTGCCTGTATGTTGTACTCATGTGTAGATATCAAAGTTTGTTTCGGACTAAGGTTATGGAAATTATGATTTTGTTTCACATTTTGGTAGATAACTTTGCAAGGGAGCATCTGAATATGCCAAGTAATACCTCATTTTGAAGACAGTATTGCTGGTTCCAACATGGTAAAATAATTGTGCCTGTATGTTGGACACATGAGCAGATATCAAAGTTTGTTTGGAATTAGGTTATGGAAATTATGATTTTTTTTTTCATATTTTGGTAAAGAACTTTGCAAGGGAGCATGTCAGTGCGCCAAGTAATACCTCATTTTGAAGACAGTGTTACTCCTTACAACATGGTAAAAGAACTGTGTCTGTGCACTTTACACATGTACAGATATCACAGTTTGTTTGGTCTTGTATGATTATGAAAATTATACATTTACAGTACTTTCAGTTATTATGCCCATATTTTTGCAAGGGAGCATGGTAATCACACAAATGATGCATCATTTTGAAGTTGACATTCAGATGCACAACTTCTACACTGATATGTAGGCTCTGTCTGTTACAGGTGATGAGATATTATGCTTTGTTTATTTATCAATTATGAAAAATAATATATTAATCATATTTCTGTGAATATCTAAAGAAAGGAACATCACGCAATAATGGTTAAGGTATCATTTTAAAGCTGACATTCATACTAACAAATTACATTCAAATTGTATGGGTCTGCATGATAGATTGACCAAGATATTGTGCTTTGCTTTTCCAAAAAGGTAAAAAATATGCACAATATCAGCATTCCTTGCCAAATATTTAATAATGACTTTGATATGCACTATCAACATTTACACTGTTGGAAAGGACAGTGTCTGCTGAACAACTTTCATATTTACATTTTTAGTCTAGCTCTTATAGTTAAAGAGTTATGAACTTTTGTTTTCTGTATGGCATTGCAAATGGATTTTCTTAAAATGAGCTCAGGCTGCAGTGTTGTTCCTATGGTAGAATTAAGCAGGCAACTTTTCCTGAGCTGCTTCGGAGTGAATGAGTTAACAAAGCCGAACTGGGTAGGATCCAGTGTCTGTAGGTCCCCAATATCTTTATTTATGAGGTCCATGATGATCCTTTCCATAGCTTTGCAGACCAAGCTAGTCAGGCTTATGGAGTGATAGTTTCCAGGATACGTTGAGGCACCACCTTTGTGGAGAGGGACCACTGTTGCTGTACTTTGGGTACATATCCTGTAGTAAGGCTGAGATTGAACAGTAGTTTTATGTTTGGGTTTAGCTCTTCTTGGAGTTCATGTAGGAAGCAGCCCGGGACACTGTCTGGTCCCATTGATGCTGTAAATTTTGCTTTGGAGAGGGCAGCTCTTACCTGAGCATCTGAGATGTCAGGGGGCAGCACTCTGCTGGGATAGATATTTGCCCTTTTGGTGGGGAGGGGGGGAGAAGTTTTCGCAGAACCTGTCAGCTAGGATGTTGGCAATGTCTGTGGGTTTGGTGTATTTTTTGTCATTTTGGACTAATTCTGAGCATATCTGGGAATTCCCACTTAGGTTCCTAACATAACTAAAGAAAGCCTTGTGATTATCCTTAGTGTCCTGTGCAATTTTTCTCTTGAAGCTGGCCTTAGATGATTTTATGAGTGCCCATAGTTTTTTGCTAATACTGATCAGAGATGCCTTCCCTTTTTGGGATTTTGCTCTACCATGTAGTAGCTTCCTCCTTCTATTGTATAGTTTGTTTATGGCTGGGGTCCACCAGACAGGATGTCTGCCTTTGGAGGATTGGGTCTTGGTTTTATTTGGGATTGCATGATCCATGCATTCCTGAAGGTGTTCATAGAATGCGTTTATAAAGGATTCTGCAGTCTGGACCGTATTTTCCATAGACCCGGGGGCTTTGAAGGATTCCACCTCGGTTTTGAGGAGTGTGAAACTTGCTTTAGAGAAGTTTTTTCACTGTGGTTTTCAGGGCAGGGGATGGAGTCGGGATGTGAATATCCAGTGAGATTAGTTTATGGTCTGATCTTACCAGTGAGGGATACACTTCTGGTCTGGAGCATAGAGTCCCCATGTTGGTGATGATCAGGTCCAGTATGTTTTCCCCTCTTGTGGGAGTGGTAACAAGTTGTTCCATAGCATTTGAGTTTATAAATTCTAGGAACCTTTGGGCTAGGGTGTTGGAGCTAGAGTAATGCTCCCAGTCTATGTTTGGGTAGTTGAAGTCGCCCAATATAATGGTGTTTGGAGAGACCTTCATATTTTCCAGTGTTCTCAGGAAGGCCGGGTGGGGTTCCTGGGTTTGGGAGGGTGGTCTGTAGCTGGCTATAAACTGGAAGGCAGTTTTACCCACTGTTAGTTGCACATGGATAGTCTCTGATGCTTCGTGCTGTGCCACCAACCTGGAGGTGTGGGTATCTTCGACGAATATTGATACTCCCCCTCCTTTTGTGGTTCGGTCCAAGTTTTGGGGCCAAAAAGCATGGTATGAGGTATAACCTGGTAGTGCTGGGGTGCTCTCTGGAGCCTTGAGCCAGGTTTCTGTTACTGCACATATATCGATGTTCTCTATGCTAAGGAGAGTTTCAAGTGCGTGCATCTTGAGGTTTAGACTTCTGGTGTTGAGTAGCATTACTCTTAGTTTCTAACCCCTTGTGATACCTATGGAGGTGGGTTTGTCTTTTGAGCCTTGCCTAAAAAAGGCACTATGTTGGTAGCAAGAGCCTTTGCCAATATCCAAAAGCCCAGGGGTGACAGGTGCAAGCCGTCCCTAGTGAAGCATTGTGGCTTGTCGAGCATGTCATCCGAGGCTGACAGGCATTGGATCCCCTTTGAATGACACCAATACTTAAGCCAATTGTTGAAATTGATCATCTTGTCTTCATATTGTGGCATCGTTCTTGATGAGGGTAAGATGCTACTCAAGGTCAGGGTCATACCGGCCTGGACTACATGCTCAGAGAGCTCCTCTATGTCTCTTTTCATGTAGTCCAGGGAGATACATCTCAGGTCATTCACACCAGCATGGACAATGACTGAGTCATATTTGTACTTGCCTTGGAGTGACCTGAGTGCTTGTGTTATGTGGCAGATCCTAGCACCCAACAGGCAGCTCACCATGACCTTCTCCTTATTCAGCCTGGTGAGCAGGACGTCAGTGTGCCTGACGATAGAGTCACCTATTACAAGTGTATCAGGTGTGTTGTTTAGCCTTAAGGGCTGTGACTGTTTGGCACACTGGCTTTGTGAGCTATGTGTTGCACGTGTTTTGTTTTGGGGTAGCGGTTGCTTGGGTGTCTGCTTTGGAGGTCTCTGCTGCTTAGGCAGATTTTTATTTAGAGCCTCTGAGTATGTTTTTGTGTGTTTGTGTGTTTGGTTTGCTGTCATGGTAGGTCTATTTCCTTCTCCTCCTGACTGGTTTCGCCAGTACTGAGTTGAGAGAGCTTAGCCTCCAGTATGGCTATATGGTTGCATCTCTCACATGTGTTGAAATTTGTTGGGAGGAGGAGATGGTTGTCTGTGTACATGAGGCAGTTGTAACATTGCCTCAAGATTCCCAGATTCACCAGCTGGACCGGAGAGGAGATTGACAACTGACCTTTGGACATGCTGGAATAGTATTGGGAATTCCTTTATAATTGAAAAAAAGGGCCAATGGGGAACAAGGTACTCAAGGGGAGTTTGTGATGGTGTAGTGCTTTTAATATTTTAGTGCTGACTTATATAATTGCTTTAGTGAGCAAGTGCCAGGTAACTTAAATGCAATGTGTTACAGGTAACTTAAATGCAAAAATGACAAACAGTAACTTTCTTTCAAGTGAAACAAGGAAATAAGTACAGTAAGCAATGCAGATATCACTAGGGATCCACAGAAGTGCTGAAAAGCCACGTTTTAGGTGGAATTAGCATTTCAGGGAAATAACAAGCAAACAAACAACAAGCATACAAATAAAGCTAGATTAAGCGGGCCTGGATCTAGTCTATGCTACAGCAAACAAGGTGTATCAATTTCAGTAAGAAAAAGTTCAGATATGCAGGCACTATAAGCCTTTAACCAGGAATTCCCAGCTTAGAAGGGCAGAGTCCAGCAAATCCTCCCACAAGAGTGCAGACCACGAACCTTCATCATGTAAAATAACTGGCCTGAAGCCCATGTGCTTAAACCAGAATTAATACACTTTTAGAATAACAGACACTGAGCCCTCAATCAGCAGTTCCCAACTTAGAAGGATGTAAGCTACCTGTTCTGCCACTACAGTGCAGACCACAAACCTTCTTAATGTAAAATAACTGGCCTGAAGCCCAAGTGCTTAAACCAGAATTAATACACTTTTAGAATAACAGACACTGAGCCCTCAATCAGCAGTTCCCAACTTAGAAGGATGTAAGCTACCTGTCCTGCCACCACAGTGCAGGCCACAAACCTTCCTAATGTAAAACAACTGGTCTGAGGCCCAAGTGCTTAATCCAAAAGACTTAGAATGATAGCTACACTTTTATCAAGTTACTACCAAGCAGTAATAAATACAATTGAATACTTTAAAGAATGCCTGGATTAGTGCTCAAGTTATACAAACAAAGCTAGAATCAGCAGGTCTGGATCTAGTCTATGCTACAGCAAACAAGGTGTACCAATTTCAGTAAGAAGCAGTATAAATATGCAGGCATTATAAGCCTTTAACCGAAATTCCCAGCTAGAAGGGCAGAGTCCAGCCTCTCCTCCCACAAGAGTGCAGACCACGAACCCTTTTAATGTAAAATAACTTGTCTGAAGCCCAAGTGCTTAAAACAGAATTAATACACTTTTAGAATAACAGACACTGAGCCCTCAATCAGCAGTTCCCAACTTAGAAGGATGTAAGCTACCTGTCCTGCCACTACAGTGCAGACCACAAACCTTCCTAATGTAAAACAACTGGTCTGAAGCCCAAGTGCTTAAACTAAAAGGTTTAGAATGAGTTAAACCAAGCAGTAATAAATACAATTGAGTACTTTTAAGATGACGCAAAAGCAAAATAAAGTAGGAAGAAACACAAATACAGTAAAACCAGATTTTTTTTTTTTTTTTTTTGAGTGAGCAAATGAGATGGGCCCAGGAGTTACAGGACAGAAACAAGTGCAAATGCAAGCTTTCAAATCAGAAAGTTGAGAGAGATGGAAGACCGCCCAAATGGCCAATAACTACAAATTCTGGGCCAGAACCACTCCTTAAGTGGTAGACAGGTTATCTAGTGCTTACCACTCCCACTGATAAGCTAGAAGGCTTCCCTGCAACACAGAAAGGCTTGGGGGCTCAGAAGCTTACAAATAGTCCTGGATACAGCAAATCTGTATCTGGAACACTAATTACAGGAAAGGTAGTAAACAGGCTTACAAATTTTTTTTTTCAGAAAAGTAGCAAAAACAGTAGTAAAAACAATTCACATGCAGTGCAAGCTGGCACACTTGTGTATGTAGCAATATTAGTCCACACACAGTTTGAAAAAATGTAATTAAATTAAAAAGGACTAAAAGCAAGTGCAGAAAGGGTTTATTAGGTAGAATGCGGTAAAGAGACGGGATTGGGGGAGTGTCCTAGATCAAATCTACAGTGGGGCAGGCACTGCAAAAGCCACCAAATGTAAACTACAATCAAGAACAGGGGGTGGGAGAAAGTTTCAACAGAGATGTGAGGAATCAGAGTGCAAATTATAAAACAAAAAAAATATATACTGATCTCTGTATATTTGCAGAACACTAAGACAACAGATATCTAAGCAACAATTTAGCTCTATAATACAGAATAATACAGAAAAATATACTCAGCTCTGTATATTTGCAGATAGTCTTGTAAGGCTGTCTCTCAACACACAGGTCCACTTTAAATGCAGACTGCTGCTATTAACAGTTCAAATTAAGGGAACCTTGAGTTAACAACACACAAGCAATAGAAACCAAAATGAGGGAGGGTGGGTAAAAGTTTCAAAAGAGATGTGAGGAATCAGAGTGCAAATTATAAAACCAAAAAAATATATACTGATCTCTGTATATTTGCAGAACACTAAGACAACAGATATCTAAGCAACAATTTAGCTCTATAATACAGAATAATACAGAAAAATATACTCAGCTCTATATATTTGCAGATAGTCTTGTAAGGCTGTCTCTCAACACACAGGTCCATTTTAGTAAGCCTATAAAGTCTGATCTGCAAGGCCATGGAGTGCATCATGGCAGAAGTCATAAACAGAGCTATTGGAAACTGACAAACACACAACCCTACCAACTGTGGTGTTTTCATGTGCAGAACATGGCTCCCAAGCATGCTACACCATCTGCAAGGCAGCCACCCAGGACATACATCACGGAACAGAGCTACACATGTCCCACATAGACTTTGAACAGCTCTTCATCAACATCACAGACACATGTCGTATCCACAAAACCAACAATCTGTGCATAGATATGTGTTGTCATATGAAGCGATGGCAATGTGTCCACAGATAGATCATACAAGGTGAGACTCATGGGGTCCTGTACAAGCTGTTGATACCTGCCAACCTACATGGATCATTCCTGATATTGCATAAAAATGTGTACACATATTACCATGTCCAGTCTGATGATGTCATCATCCTACAAATATACCAGGAGAACAAAAACCACCCAGTAAAGCATATAGCATGCTGTGTTAATGCATATCTCTCTAGTATCATAACATAGTTAGGTAGGGGTTTGAGTCCTGCAAATGCCAAGTGTGTTTGGGGGGGGGGTGCATCCGTGTGATTTCCTTTGAGAGGAGTAGCCTTTTTGGAGACTGGGAAAACACATTAAAAGAGGTACATCCCTCTTTGGAAAGTCTGATGATGTCAGCATCCTACAAATATTCAAGGAGAACAAAGAACACCCAGTAATACATATAGCGCACTGTGTTAATGTGTATCTATTTAGCATCATAACATAGTTAGGTAGGGGTTTGAGTCCTGCAACTGCCAAGTGTGTGTGTACGATTTCCTTTGAGAGGAGTAGCCTTTTTGGAGACTGGGAAAACACATTAAAAGAGGTACATCACTCTTCGGAAAGTCTGATGATGTCAGCATCCTACAAATATTCAAGGAGAACAGAAACCACCCAGTAATGCATATAGCGCGCTGTGTTAATGTGAATCTCTCTAGCATCATAACATAGTTAGGTAGGTGTTTGAGTAATGCAAACGCTGAGTGTGTGTGTGCCACAGATGGTCAATGCAGTGTGGGTTTTGCTTTTACTACAGTATGACATATGTTTCAAACAGTATGTGCATTGCACACATCGAGTATCTTTGTGTCAAATAAATTTGTGTACGTGTAATCTCAATCAGTACATAGTTGTGAAGCCTGCATACTACATGAATACATTTATAACCTTCGACAGATTGTGCCGCTGCTTCTCAGATCATAGGTCACATATATATGTATGCCTCAAGACTGGCCAATGTAGTGATCTGTGGACAAGGACATCCCTGCCACACACACCCATGACACGTATTATAGATTACTGTGAGTGAGGGTAATTGCCGGGGTATATGTCAGACATGTTCATATACAACAACGACTGGCAATAATGGACAGTCATTATAGGTGTGCACCAGCCCTGTGGATATGCATGCAGGCCCCTAATGTGTTATGTGAAACACAGAGGGACCCCACAATACCTATGGATATGTGGATACCAAAGGACAGATGACATAACACGTGTCTGTCTGTACACATTGGTACGCAACACACATGTTCAGGGCTACCTCCTATGTGGTACTGTCGGGATAGTATGTATAGTAAATGTTGATGACTATGCCATAGATGGCATACTGCTATACAGCATGTATTGGACAACAGGTATCTGTCTGTATGATACCCTTGTGTAGATATGCATCCCATCCATGGAATGCAGTGTAGGCTAATGCATGCATTTCCAGATGTTGATGGACATATCCCTAATGTGTTTACATGTACCTAAGAGGGCTATATGCCACACAGATGTGGTCCCAGGAATGTGTGGTGGTCAATATCACTGGTTACTGTTATAGTATAGTACTGGAAGAATCCAAATGTTACCGAGTTCCCTACAACTGTGAGTCATTTGTCAGGACATCATCTAATGATCGTTTATAGTCATGCTGTTGAGGTGGTGTATACTACCAGACTGCAGATCATTGACAGATATCAACAGTAACACCCACAGCATAGTGCCAACCCATGTCATACACACATGTGTACCCATGTTAGTACATATCTGTAGTAGAATGCATACTGGCCATAAAAAGATACCATGAGATGTTAACAATGTGTACAACAAGGTATGTCGCACATCCCACATGTCAAATATGCACGTACATGCAGACAGTGCGCACACACCATGTTCACAGATGTAAACCCGCTAATTTGTAATGCACACATCACACATGTACTGTCCACTCACTAACACATGCTGGCAACACTGTACACTTCAGCCAAGTGGCACATGGGTGGACAATACATACTCAGACCTAACACTGGTGTAAACAATGCTACAATGACTATCAGAGCTGTGATGCATAATGCCTGCTCAGATATACCTACAAGGATATCAGTACACTTTCCTGTTGGCAACTTGCTATTATTGCTACACTGCTATAATGTCACCCTGTGCATCAGAACCATGTTAGCCTATTCCTGCATCAATGTGACAGATGACAGGAGGTGGCACAGGTGTCATCATATGCACAGGGTGTGTTGTAGGTTTGCCAGAGCCCGACATTGACCCATCCAATCGGCATGTGTGTGTGTGTGTGTGTGTGTGTGTGTGTGTGTGTGTGTGTGTGTGTGTGTGTGTGTGAGGGACAACAGTACTGCATGGGCCAATGTTGATGTAATACGTGTGTGTATGTGTGAGCCCTAGTTGTATGGTAAATGTATGTGTGTGTCTGCATGCACACAACTCCACCATGTGGCTGCCATATACGGGCAGTTGTGGGACAGCCACAGACTGTACCAGCTAGGCTGTACAGATCACTGTCTCTGGCCATGGACACAGTACCTGTACCTAGCAGGGGTGCTACGGGTAGTATCGGGTACCAACCCTGACTGGGTGCTATCATCAGTGGCAGAGGTATGATGACTGGACCCATGTCCCTGCTGGGACTAGCCAGCACCATGTGCATGTGGTCTAGTAGGACAGTCAATGGACAGGCCAGCCCCAGCTGGGGCTGGTACTGCCACTACGGGAGCGGCTCTGATCCATGGTCCATCCGCGATGACTGCCAGCTGATGCTGTTGCTGGCATATATCCGAGTCGGCTTCTCATCTGTCCCGCACGGTCCTGGCTCATGGCTAACACATTGTGGAGGACATCTAATGTCTCCCTCCAATGGCTATCAATGATCTTGGTGTAATTCCAGATGGCACTGGCAAGGTCACAGATGCTGTCATTGATAGCAGTGTAATGGGCCCTCTGCACCCTTAGTCCCTGCCAGGTATACCATTCCATACGTGCCTGTCCCTGCATTACAGCCCGGAACATACTGGAGGTTGTAATACCTCCGGGGGCACATCTGCCAGGGGCAATACGACCAGTGGTGCTCCCCTGAGAACCCCTGGGCATCCGCCTATGTGGTACCATTCTGGTAATCCAGCAATGGCTGCTGTGAGGGGATGCACGTGCCATAGGTATCACACTCTCCTGGTCAATGCCAACTGTATGCTGTTCCTCAGCTACGGCCATTGGTGACGAGGGATGTATTAGCAGTATGAGTGTGCGCATAGATGGGGTTGACCGCTGTGTACTGTCGATTGGTAGACCAACGACAGACCCTGTCAGACCTTCTTGTGCCACAATACATGTCTCATCATCTCCACTATTAGTGGCGGTGACTTCAGGTTCCCTGCTGCATTCAGCCACCCCTAACTCAGCACCTGTGGAAGGAAGACAGGATACACACTTTACAATCTGTACATGATGTTAGCACACATGCACACATGCACACATGCACACATGAACACATGAACACATGCGCACATGAACACATGCACACATGCACACATGAACACATGAACACATGCAGACATGAGCACATGCACACATGCACACTTGCACACATGAACACATGAACACATGCACACATGCACCCATGCACACATGAACACATGCACAGATGAACACATGAACACATGCAGACATGCACACATGCACACATGCAGACATGCACACATACGGACATGCACACATGAACACATGCACACATGCACACATGCACAGAAATACACTGCTCACCACAGCACATACAGACACACACACCAGCAATCCAACACATACACTATAGTGGGTGATGGTGGGTGACAGTATCACAAAGCAAACAGTCACCACACACATGTCAGCATGCAGACCATGTGTTGCTCAACACCATGCAGTGCAAGTGTAGACAGCCCTATCTAATGACATTATACATTGCTTTGATGCATGTGTGTAGTTGTTCAGTGATTGGCTACACCCTGGAACACCATGTGTACATGGACACAACATTGCTGTGCAAGTATTATCTGCTCTGCAATGTCATGTGCACCATCACTCAATGGTATACATACCATGGCTGCATGTGTTATCTGTGTGACACATAGATTGCCATGTCTGATGACAGTGTCTGTGTCCATAGCACATAATAGTGGGCACAGGTGTAGCAAATGCATGCAATGTACAGACATGGGTTGAGTGGTGCATGTAGATGTGAAGGAATCCCAATGCATAACATGGACATTGTGCAGTGGTTATGGTGAGTGTGGGACATATTGCAGATATGTTGGTGCCAGCCATGACATGGCATGCTACACGACTGCAACATTAAAATCTACACATACCCAATGGGTGTCATGTGACCTATACACCCAATAGCATTCCAGGACATATATGTGACTCTTTGTACAGATGGCGACTGTTGTGCAAAATGTGTATACTAGCATATGTAAGCACACACACAACATGCTATGTATGGTGTGTATAGTTGCATATGTTTGCACACACAGAACAATGAGGTGCACAGCAAAGACTGCTATGTGTAGTACTGTGGTCACTGTAACCAAATGGGGTGTAGTACCATGTGCCATCATCATCATCATGCATCTTGTGGTCACTCACGGCTACTACTGTGTGACAGACTACCGCCTAGCATGCTGTACCTGAACTGCAGTGCTGTGGATACATTCACTATTACACAGCCACTTTGTACATGGATGTATGAGGTGCCCAGTAGGGAGCGTTGCCTAACATGACTGTGTTATGTGTTGAAGAGTGTTGCACAGCCCCATGATAGGCCTCTACTCCTGAGGTACATCATGTGTGTGTGGATGACATGTGGGATACTGAAGTGTGACCTTACAGTGGCTGTGTGGTTACGCCATATGTAGTATGACTTTGTGTACTGCATGTGATAAATGTGTTATGTTGTGTACAGGTGTTGCAACTATGCCTATCCAATGTGCAGTACGGGGTTGCCACAACTGTGTGTCATGCTCTGTGTATTGCATGTCATTGAGGCAGCTACTGACATTATTGAGCTGTGCAATGTCTCACAGCAAACATGCACGGCATGCATTATGCGTAGGTGTGTTACGTGTACATGGCCCACACCTCACCTATGACATGCATATTTCATTACCAACATCGCAGGTATAACACACTCACCAGCATGGATCGGCTGCCCTGCCGTCACACCAGAGGGACCTACGAGAATATGAGAGGGTTCGTCAGTGGCCACAACTGTGGCATTGCTAGGGTATGCTAAACTGCAGTACAACAACAGTCAACAGTCACAGGTGTAGGGATATTATTCAAACTATCTGCATTGCACAACACTAGGCAGTGGAATTGCTAAACACACAGTACACATCTCACATACACATAATCTAACGTAGTCTACAGATAAGGCATGTTACCTGCTTGCTCCAGGTAGATGTGCTGGGTGGCTCTGGCCTCCATTACTCCATTACAACACATGTCAGAGGTTGATGTAGCTGTTGTGCAGGAGCCACCACACTTAGGAGCAGCTCCTCCGCTCTGGTGAGGGGTGATGAATGGCCACCCCACCATCTGTGGCAAGCTGCTGTCTTTGGCTATCGGACGCACACCACCGTACTTGTCTAATTAAATCACTGCAGTGATGGCGTACCTGCTCATATGTCCGGTTATGCATGCCTATGTCATTTACTGACGAACAAGTTCCTGCCACAGTGCAGTCTGCTCCTGCTTGTGCTGGCTGCTTCTGGAGAACAGCATTGTGTACCACTGCAAAAGGCTGTCAAGTATCACTTCTTCCTCATCCACTGTGTGTGCTGGGTTGTGTTGGTGGGCCATCTGGCTGAAAAAGATATGAACAATATGTGTGAGAGTGTCCTGTGGCACACTTTACACCTTTACCCATCAGATATCACTTTACTGACATATATACCATCCTATTGTCTGTCAGAGGTTACACACATTCAATACCACTTATTGGTTCTCAGGCCACAACTAACTAACACTGCCTGGCAGACTCTGTATATCACACCACTATACAACAGTACCCGACACACTGTTTGTGACACATTGCACAACCTCAAGATAGGGGTGTATATCACACAAATGCACGAACAGAGATGTCATCCATTGCAATGGATATAAAGTACAGGTACAGTATACCAATCAACCACCCTAGTCATTGATGCCATAGCCCTGCCTAACAGATGTGTCCAGTTGTTACTATAGGTGGCATACTGCTGTGACAGACTATATATGTTGCTGTATATACATGTTTATCTTGTAACACACTTATGATTGCAGCCATTGTACAGGCATAATCACACACACATCAGACAAACATACAACGCACCACTGTATGCCAACACAGATGAGCATTACCTGTGTACCATACGGTACTGTGTGCCACTACTTACACACCCTTATGGCTGCATTCTGTCCTCTGTGCAGACTACAGGAAGCACACATGACAGTGTTTCCAAGCAATGTGAACACACACCATACTGTGCTGTTTAGGCCTACAGCTTCAGGTAGTACTACAGTTCATATTGGTGATGGATTCACCAGCAGAACCACTCACTAAGCATACATGTATTGCTTTAGCCTACAATGAGACACCACATTCATCAACAGAGAACTATGTCATATCATATGCCGTACTACTATGTCTGCCTAACAGCACATTATAGATCAGTTGCTGTCCTCACAGCTAGGATAGCCACTACCATGTCAGATACAAGATCACACTAAGCTATCACACCTTTACAGACCTTGCACACATTCAGTGTTACACTTATTCAACCTCACATAGCAGCTATTGCATTAAGTACATGTGTGAGTGCATAGTGTCATAGGTAGGTAATATGCTATTGGCCCTAGGGCCTATGGCAGCCTAGCCATATGCTACCCTGGCCTTTGACACACATGTACTTTGATTTCACTTGCCCCTGCCAACCTGAACCACAGAGGTGTTTCCTGGGGTGTATTACCAATCTCCCACACAATCATCAGGGGTATTTATAACAACTGCTAAGAAGGAGCCTTGTTTGCTACTGCTATGTGGTCTATTCCGGTGTATGGCATATCTCTGACATGGGAACCTATTCCTCCAGCATGTGCTGTTTAGTGAGCTGACAAGGTTTAGGGCCCTAGAGCATGTATCCCGGAGGGATTGTGATATGTTGCCATGGTGGTTGTCACCCAGCTATGGGTGTGACATACCTCTGTATGTCCGGCAGAGGTCACCTCTGTGTGGCCAGTATGAAATACAGTGTAGTTGTGGTTTTGTGAGTCAGTCTGCATAGGGCATCTGTTTGTGGCCAGTATTACTCTTTGGGAGGTCTGTCTGTGGCCTGTTCACCTGGTGTAGTTGTCATGTGAAGTACATACCACACAGGGCATTGTGATGAGTAGAGGGGAGCTCTACCCTATACTTCCATAGATGACACACCTGTTGTCATGACACATACCACACAGACAGATTACAGGTGTAATGTGGCACTGTCTTCATCAAAGCGGAGGATACTGTCCACCTGTGTCCCATGTTCCCTTATCACACCTTCACTGTTAGGTAGATCTCTACCTATGTGGTAGTTAATGGGTACACTGTTATGGGAAGGTGGAATGGCACTGCAGTATCAACACTTGTCTACAGTCCATGCCTTGGTCACCACACACCTGTTGCGGTACATATGACCCCGTGTCTCTCTGTCTCTCTCTCTCTCACTCTATAGCTATATATATATGTATATATATATATATATATATATATATATATATATATATATATATATATATTATATATATGCATATCTATACACATACATGTACACATCCATTGCTGTACACATGGATGTACATATAGGCACATGTACAGTCCACCTTTCATGGTGGGGATATCACTTATGCGACAGTTGTGGGATGCACAGGTATGTGATTAAATTGCACAGTGTTGTGCAGAATGCATGTGGGTGTCCTCAGCCCTTGTAGCATTAGCATGCCTCACTGGCTGTAACACAGCAGATCTGACAAATCTGTCCCGCAGCATTTAACCACCACATGACATATATCAACACTACCATAGCTGGCCTTAGGCATAGGCCAAATGGGCGGCCGCCTAGGGCGCCACTCTAGCAGGGGTGCTTTTCCACTATTTATGTGGTGTAGTAAGACAAGGATGGGGGCACCAGGAAGTGTGGTAGGTGGCGCCATGGAGCCCTTTTGCCTAGGGCACCAGTTGACCAAAGGCCACTCCTGCACACTGCATGCTGTTTTCTAGGCCACACACTATGACCTACATGGATATATGCACATATCAACCTTCACTGACAGATATCTGTCCACCCTTCACTAACAGTTGCAGTATGTCCCTCGCCCTATGCACATGTGCAGATACAGATAGATGCATACTGCTGCCACACATGGATGATTTGCAGTGTGTAGAGTACTCTTCAGGAACATCTACAACATGCCAACACATACATGTGAGTTACATACCTTACCTTTGTATTTCCCTGCTCAGTGTGTTATGGTATTGTAGTTTTTTTTTTTTGGTGGTTTGTTTTGGGTTTTCGCCCTCTATTTAACTTTCTGTCTCAGTTTCTCACTCTGTTCTGTCTCTGTCACAGTCTGTGTCTGTGTCCGTGTCACTCTCTCTCTCTCACTCTCTATCTCACAGCACCTACAATTATATAATTGCATGTGTGGACTGCAGGTACAGCCTGCTTTTCTAGGTATCTGCACTTGTGCATGTGACACCCTCTGCACCAATTGCTGCCCACCATTCAGTAATTGCATGCAGCCTGCTGTTTGGTGATTGCATTACTCACTGTGATTGCAGCCCACTGCTATAAAATGCTAGGTTAGGTAGGTGTAGCACTTTCAGATTTCCAAGGTCGGGCCCATGCTTGTTTGCTCTGGACACCATTGTGTCTGCCTGAAGGTTGGTATATGTCTCTTATCTGACGCTAGGGTTGTAGCCAGTTATATACATGTTGTACTCAAACCTGAATGTTGCTGCTTCCAATACACACATCTCAGTGTAGACATGTATGCATCCCTCCAAATGCTAACACAGGATACATGGGAGTATGTACTTTTTTCTCACTTACACAATTAACTGCCATACAAATGTGGTTATTGCACTGTATTCCTGTGGCCAGTATTTATCCTGGTCTGATACAGTGTGGTGTTTGTAAGGTGCTATTGTAACATTATTCCCTGCTAGGATGGCTGGTTCTCCTTTCACAGTCATGTCATGCAATTCCACAACCACTGCTGGTAAAGACCCACAGAAAAGGATTTGTGTTATAACATTCCTAATTTCCATTTACATTCCCTCATTGCAATGCATGATATATTTATTTCAGAACCAAGTTGTTTGAATATCTGCTGTGGCTTAGTGGTATTTCATGCAGTCTATTGTGTCAATGGTCTGGGGTTTGAGACTGGCAGAGTTCTTTTCTTTTGCTGCTCAGCAGAACAAGGGCCCTGCCATAGAGTGACTAAGGCACTTTTAAGTAGTTGTAAGCGGGTTTGCGCGGGTTTGCACGATGCTTAACGATGCTTAGCTAAGCATACATATGCGCACACTCGCTTAATCCCACTTACTATTGCTTAAAAGTGCTTACTCCTGCTAACCATGGCGCTAATTTCTTTTAAAGAAAAGAAAATGGGGAGATAGGAAAGTGGTGAAAAAGGGGGCACAAAGAGGGACAGACAGTAGGTAAACAAGCTCGGGATGTGCAGGACGGGTGTAGGGAAGGTCCATAGCTGCCCAGTTCTTTAACAGCAACAGCTGCGCATGTGCAATGAATTTGGAGTGAAATTTGAAACCTTCCACCCCTGGGAGAGGGGTGAGGACAACAAAGTATGTTGTACTGCCAATTCTAATTATCAGCTTACATGTCCAATGGGCATGTGTGCGAAATGGGCAGCTATGTATGGGGCATAATTTTTTGTGGGTACAGATTGCCCTTTTTTTTTGTTTTTTTAGGTGAGAATGGGAAGTGAGGTAGAGGAAGTAGGTATGTCCGAGGAGGTAGGTTGGGAAGGTAAACAGACAAGACAGGCAGGATGCATACAGGGGCAGTGTATGACACATGGGGTGGGTGAACACAATTGATGGGGTTGGATGTTTGGAAATCGCAAGCCCATGAGCCCACAGATGGTAACAGTGGAACTGAGATCCCCACCCATGGGCAGTCACCACTGAACCTTCACAGCCCCGAGGGTGGCTGTGCTGGGGGTTGCGTAGGATGAGCAGGCTCACCCATGAAATGCGCCACTCTCACCTAGAGTTGGTGTAGGGGATCAGCGACTGAATGCTGGATCTCCCTACACACCACAACCCGGACCCTTCAAAGGGTGACAGGTGGCCCTTCTCCGCCCACACTTGCATGGGGGGGATGAGCCCCAACCCCTGCAGTGCTTTCACCTGAAGGTGGCACAGGACCAGTGGAGGAGGGGAGCCCGGGCTGGGCACCGGACCTGCTGATGCCAGCTGAGGAGGGACAGGTGGGTCCGCTGGGACCGGCCTTCCCATACGTTCTGTGATTAAGTGTGTTTAATTACAACATAAGCAAAACAGCATTCCAGATTAGTTGTAACAGCATGCAGTAATATTCCCATTAACCCAACACACCAAGGTTACAACAGTTGAACAGCAAGCATAACACATGCATATATTGAACCACAGTGGCTATTCCAAAAGCATGCAGGGATGATTGGTAGCAACAGGCCACCATGATTGTGGTGTTTAAACATGGCACATGCATCAACATGAACGTAAATATTTATAGAACAATAGGACATATGTCCCAACAAATATTTAAGATTACACATACTCATTGAGGTGTGGAATTGCATGGTTTATGCACATACAGTAGGGTGTAGAAAAAACCTCGGTTAACATCTTATAATTACCTTTTCATTTACACTACATTCCTAGTGACTACAAGTGTATATCCCCTACATGTATTATTACACTTGCCACCATACATTAGGTTGTGTAATGGGTTTGGCTAGTTCAATATATGCCTGACCTATATCTGACATACTAACTGTCCAGGATGCAGATGTTACTGCTACATATTTCTTGATTGCATTTATATTTCTTTAACTACATATCTGGAATGTTTTCACATGACATTTTCACTTAGATTTGTACAGAACCCTGCATTTCTTGACACACACTCACACTTCTGGGAAAAAATAACATGCTACACGTGTGCCAGATTTACTTATTCATGCCAGCCAGTAACTGACTGTTGTGGACTGTATATATGTTTCACAGCTACTAGCACTTCCATCACCCACTTTATATGGGACTGCACAACTCTGGGTTGCCAGCACCTTTTCAAACAGTACTGTTTGGATAATGCAAGGGTACAACAACATTTCAAACTCTGTGACACAGACACACTCTGGGTTTTAGACCTTTATTAATGACATTACACACTTTTCCACAGGCTCACTCCTTTATTTGTTTTAACGGTGTATATGGCAGACATGTTCAAGACATATTATACCTTTATTAATGGGTTAGAACACTCTTTTTTCAGGCTCACTCACTTATTTTATATGAAAGTGCCTGCAGATATATTATTCCAGACATATGTTACCTTTCTTAATGGGTTACTACACTCTTTTTCTGCCTCTCTGACGTTTTTATCTGACAGTACATGCAGAGGACTTATTCAGGCAATTTTATGGCTGTATTATTGGACTACAACACTTTCTTTCATGCTCTCTCCCATATTTTATATAACAATACATGCAGAATAATCACTAACCTGCCTGGTGGCACAGCCTTAGCAGCCTATCAGCATAGGCTTGCTGATTTGCAGCACGGTCACCTGCAGCTGTAAAGTAAATGAAGGGATATTGAGACATACCTATCCATTATACATACTCCATTATCAGTTCTTACATACTGCATTCCATGGCTACTTATTCAGTTGTGGGGCATCCCGCATCCCACGGGCCTCCTGTATCCATTGGTTCAGGTGGTCCTGCTTTCATCTCTTCAGGTCTGCATGGTGGTGACGGACCTGCTCACCAGTCCGAGGAACACCTGTGGCACTGGTGAGGTCACGAGCTAACCGGTTGCAAGCCTCTGCCTTGTACTCCGTCCCTTGGAACTGGCCCTGCAGGAGTCTTGACTCATGACGGTGGACAAGGAGCCAAACCATGTATTTCGACTCCTCGATGCCCCAACATTGCGCTCGGATGAGTGTTCCCTCTCTGACACCAGACATTCTAACTGCAGATGTGAGCTACAATCAGTTATGGTGTGTATTCCCGCCTGTGGGGCTTAAATATGCCGCATTTCCTGCACTTTTTTGTGATTGGCCATTTTGTAAAATTCTAGGCTGACTGCAGACCTGCTTAGTAATGGTTAAACTACCATTCGTAAGTATATGAATGTTAACAGTGGCTGTTTTCCCTATGTTGTCATGGCTTAGTGGTTCTTGTACTTTGCTCCTGATGCACAGAGTCCTGGGTTTGAACCTTGTCATTCATTTTATTTTCAAACTGTCCAGATAGACTAGGGGGTGTAGCTGCATTTAAGCAACTTTGCTCTACGTTGCTCCCTGGTGCCCTACGGTGCCCTGGTTGGCGCTGCATGCAAATCCATGCAAACACATTGCGCTGGGTAAAGCGCTGTTAAACTATGGGCAACTCTATTGCGCTGGGTGAAGCGCTATTGAACTATGGGCAACTCTATTGCATTGGGTGAAGCGCTGCTTAACTGCAGGCAATTTTATATTGGGATCCTTTAAAATATTTATTTTGTTCACTGATACATTGGCCATTTCACTGCTTTTTAGTTATGTTTAAACATATATGTTAGGTATTATTCCATATACTGATTTAAAAAATAAATACGAAAGGGAGTGGTGGGACTCAAACCGTGAATGCCTCTTCTTTGTGCAAATGCTCTATCATTACGCTATTGCTATTTGGTGTGATTTGCATAAACATTCTTTCTTATGCTCTTCCATGTCAGAATTGCTAACTGTAGCTAAGCAATGGGCACACCCGCGCACACACGTGCAAATACGGGCAGCTATTTTGGGAATTTAAAAAAAATTAATGTTATGCGTTTTAGAAATGTGATGGGGGTTTACAATATCAGACAGTGAGGTGTTGGGTGCAGGGACATTTGAGCGGACTCACTCTTGTTTATTTGCTTTTATTTTAAACACTTGCAGGGGCGTGGACATTTAGACTGCTCGGCAGTTGGACACGCCCCCTGCTTTCTTACATGGTCCATGTAAGACTTACGGTTGAGTTAGCATGCCCTCATGCATATTCATGGCATGCTGACGTCATACTGTTCAGCTGCAGCCTCTGAGTAAGACTTATTAAGTCTTACATGGAGGATTCGTGAATCTGGGGGTTTATTTCTCCTACTGATATAGTAAATATGTTCTCAAATCCTTTCTTTGAAAGGTCTGTCTGGTTTGCCTATATAGAATTTTTTTACATTTAAGGCAATGAGCTAAATAAACTATATGTTGGCTGTCACATGTGGCTTGCACCTGAAAGTAAAACACTCTATTCTGGTATGGATATTCAAAGCTAGCTGTATTGTCAATGTATTTACAATAGTTGCATTTAACACATGGATATGCTCCCACTGCTCTGTTAGACTGAAAAGTGTTCTTAGGATAGCATAACTGCCTTTTAAGGGACTTTGTGTTCCTAAAAAGAAACTTAGGCTTAGTGTCTGTCAACTCACAAATATCCCTATCGGTAGTAAGAACACCCTGATGTCTCCTTACTATATCCATGTAGGAAGAAACATAGTCTGAATAGTATAAAGGAAACTTAAGTTTCATTCTAGGCGACTGTCTAGGGGCCAGTTTACTTCTATAGTTATGTTTGGAAAAATAAGTCTTAGCTACTGTTCCCTTCAAACCTGTCACATCAATGACATTAGTTAGGACATCTACCTCACTATATTCTCTCTCTATCAATTCTCAATTCAACACCTTGACCTACTGCTGAAAATCTTCTGTATGTACATTAAGTCTTGAAGCTCTGAACACCTGATTACGGATCACATTCCTAAAAATATAAGAGGGGTACATGCTGTCATAGGAAAGCAAGTGATTGACATGACAGGGTTTCCTGAAGAGTTTAGTATATATACCACCAGTATCTTCAAATTCTACACAAACATCTAAAAAAATTAATACTTGATTTAGAGTATGTAGAAGTGAATCTCAAAAAAGTGGTACTTGTATTGATGTAACTCTCAAAATCTTTAAAGTGTTTTTAAGTACCACCCACAGGAAAAACAAGTCATCCACAAACCTCCTATAAAGGAGCACATACTGACAAAAAGGTCCTTGGAAGACATGTTCCAATTCCCACACAGCCATGATAGTGCTGGCATAGCTGTTGGCACAGGATGTGCCCATAGCCATGCCATTACGCTGTCAGTAAACTTTACCATCAAATATGAATACATTTTTCTCTAGCACACATCTTAAGAGAGCACTAATCTTCACCAACTCATCTTCACTAGTATTACTGAACCTTCTTAAAAAGCATTCAGTGCTCTCTGCACCCTGATTGTTGGTATAACTGTAAAACATGATGTAACATCTAGTGTTACCAACAGCAAACTCTGTTCACTGTTGCTATAATTTTCTAGAAAGGCATACAGATCACTTAAGAAATGTTCACTGTCCTTCAATACGTGATTCATTTTATCTAGCATAGGCCTAAGATACTTTTTCAGATAGATAGAAATTGATTCAGTGTACCAATTTCGACCAGAGATAATGGGGCATAAGGGTGGATTTATGCTGTCTTTATGTAGTTTAGGGAGGACCTGTATAAAACGTACAGTGGGATGCATTATTAAAAAATACTCATGAAGATGTTTGTCTATTAAATTTTTATTTAGTGCATTCAAAGTGTCACTAACATTCTTTATTATAAATTTTACATGACCATAGTGAACCTTTGTTTAAAAGGCATCATCTGCTAACATGGTCAGCATTGCCTGTTTATTCCACTCACTGTCTATCACTGCTATAGGGCCTCCCTTATCTGCTGGTCTCACCACTATTTCACAATTACTCTGCAAGATTTTCATTGCTAAATGTTCACCCTTGGTTAAATTAATTTTTCTTCTTACTTTTAACATTAGAAACTTCAGATGAATTTAATTTGTAAATATCATCCAAGCACAATTTTTCAAAAGCATTGTTTAAAGAATTATTAATGGGTATAACGGTACTAGGTTTCCTAAAGATGTCATGTTTATCAGAATTACTGCTGTCTGCATCTTTATACATATGTCTGAGCATTAGATTTATAGTAAAAAGCTTGATGTCTAATGTGACATATTTAAAGTCAGAGTACTTGGTAGGAATGAATGATAAACCCTAATAAAGAAGTCCCAGTTCATTTTCTGTAAGGGTATATCTAGAAAGGTTCCAAAGTAAGCTTTTTTTTTACAGTTGTGAAAACCATTTTGATGCTGTGAGGGAATTGAAGACATCTCAGCAACACGAACACCCACGAGGTCGCAGACACAGCAGGTAGAAGAGGAAACTGGAGCGAAATGCAATGAACTCAACTAAAATCATAGCAGCTGGTGTATCAACGCATCCATTGTTTCACCATGAGAAAATAAACTCATATGAATGTCACAGCAATTGCTAGTTCTAATCTAAAAATAGATCAATAAATTCTATGTAGGCTTCAGTCAAAGCCTACATGGCATTTACATGTTTACAGGATGAGCGGCCTACATGGAGTTTACGTGTTTACAGGATGAGCAGGCTAAATGGGGTTTATGTGTTTACAGGATGAGCAGCAATGCTAATCGCATATGCATGACACCCATCACACTTACACATATGCAAGCAATGTTTCATGGGCAGCAACATTGTTGCTGTCCAGGAAACCATGCAGAGCAGCTCAAATGTAGAAAGAACATAAATACAAGTTTGCTTATGTGCAAATCTGCTCTGTGAGAATGTTCGAACAGTCACAATGACAACAACTGCAGTATAAACACATTATAGAAAAGTGTACTCAGTGGAATGTACACAACAATAAGTATCTACAGTCTGAAAAATAGATGTTGGGGTGATCAACAAGGGAAAATACAATGGAACATGAATACACTAGGCATGGAAAGTGTGCTGATTAAAATGGCAGCAGATATGAATGATAGCAATGAAGGAAGAGGGCATGTACAATATAGCAATGTATCCAAGAAAGGATATGGCAATGTATGTACACTTCCAAGACAAGTCAGTAGCATAACATTAACCACATATGTAGCTAGCACAATACGTACTGCTGTTTACACCTCCTGTATGAGTATATGTATATCACCACACATGATAGTATAAATGTGACTGTCACAGAAGGTTACATATCAATGGAGATGAATGGTTGGGATATAAACATCACTGACATGTTCACTGGAGAGGATATTTAGCAAGGATGTTATATACAATAGGGGTATGTGCATATTCTAAAGATCTTCAAAATTACTTGCTTGGATATGATGGAAATGTCAGCATACCTCACAACCAGTCATGGAGACATAGCAACAGACTAATGGAGAACTGCTGACAGTAGCAGACACAATCAGAAACAATTTAAAAATGTTAACAACATTAATCTGTGACATTGCCAGAATATGTGAGCTTAAGTTATTACACATACTCTGCAGGAACAGATGTGTACCACTGTAATGATTGCAAGTATTCTGTAAGGGGAATTCACCACCCATTTTCCAAAACTAAACTGTCTTTGAAGGGAATAAGTTGGACAGTGTTAAATCTGGAGCTGAATTCAGGGGTAATTCTTGCCATTTGAAGAGGTATGCATAAACCACAAGCCACACATGCAAGAATTATACCCAACAATATTGTCAATGATCTCTGTATTTAATGGGTTCAGCACAGTAAGATGTATCACACATGCATCTTGTACAACACCTTAAAGGGAAGTCTCCACTGTCAATTCCAAATAAGTATGCATACCGAAGAATAGTTCTGTATGAGTGACAAAATGTGTGCAAGCTCACTGTGCCAGATGTAATACACTTGACTAAAGCATCCTTGGCTGACATAGGTATCAGCCATAAGGATAACAACACCTATGAACATCACACCATTATGAGTGGATTACATACACACACAGCTATGCATTGCATGCATCTGACACTTGTAATAGTAATGGATATTGTCTGAAGCATCTGCAATTGATGCGTGAATTAAGTACTGGTGTGTTATAATGAATGGTACATGGTATATGAGACTAATGGCAATATATCAACTATGCATGTGCAAAGAAACTACAGCAGTGCAAAGTCTAGCATCAATGAGTGAGGAAGCTGTCAGTGTGATATTTTATTCACATACTGAGCAATGCGTAGAGGACACTCTATAAGCACATGTCAAAGCTCAAGACATGTGACACAAGAACACTCTCCCCCAACATTGCCAGTGAAAATTTTATACTAGCATAAAATCCTGACACGCATGCATATGTGTTCATGCAAACTATTAGGTGGTAACACCAATGTGATGCACTGTTAAGTCTGTGATACCATATAGTCACACCTAGGATACAGTTGGAGTTCATAGGAGAATACTAGGCTGTTACAAGATGTCATAAAAGCCTAGTCATATTTAACACAAGTTTCACAATTAAAAATAGCTATGTGAACAAAGTTCACACAGTTTAGAGCTAATTCTATGTTATCTAAGACTTACTGGCTCTATTCATGAGGGACATGGGCGCAAAACCAGGAATGAAATTATCATTAACCATCCATTAATGTAGGGTGCACTTAAATAAGGTCAGGAAAGACCTTTGCTTTACATGAATGGGAAGCTTGCCCCAGAGAAGGGGTAGTGTCTGAGAGACATTTCAATCTATCCAACATGATTTATTATGTCAGAGGCTAGGTTAATATCTTTGGAATAAGTGACCCTCATGTAATTTGCTTTACCAATGTGTAACATTTCCATCAGGGCTGGATTGTGGACCACCCTGCAGGTCAGACAGAAATTGGCCCTTAGTAGTCTGAAGGGACAGAATACAGTGATAATGGCTTTCAATCTTTCCACATAGAACTTGTCTTTTACACCGTGTATCTTCCTAGTGCAAAATCTCTGGTGTTGCTCCAGCTGTTGCAGATTTGTGGTGAGTTACATACAAAAGTGTGCATTGTCCTCAATTATTGTTGTGATGATGGCCAAGTGCAATGGAATTATAACATCATTTGAGCTGGATGACATGCCCATAGTTATGAGGTGTGTCACACAGGAGAGATTTTTCAACACTGTGACCTCACGGTGGTCAAACTTACAATTACTATCTGCCTGATTACCCAGACCTCATACCACTGGTTCTCCTCATTGGGAGTGCTATCTATATTGTAATTAGGTAGGATATTTGCTTTACCAAAGGAAATAATTATTCTTTTTTGGACATTTAGTCTGTCTCCATGGCTCTGGTACCATTCATTTATGTGCATTAATACTTTCTGCAGTACATCAGTAGTGTTACTGAATTCAAGGATTGTCCACAACTTCTGTGAATTAACTCATTCCCTCCAGTACAGCTCTTTTGATTGTGCACCTTTAACTAGTAGTGGGCGTGGCTTGAGTATTTAAAAAATAAAGTTATCATCTTACAATTCTAACAAATACTCATTGACATAGGTCAAATATCAATACAATTGTGTTTGCCATCATGTATGCTTCAAGATAAACTATTCTGATACCTTGTATAGGGCATGGTTTTGGAATTATTAATGCAAATATGAACAAGTAATATTTGATGCCTAGAGGAGCAGTAGGAGGTAACTGCAGATGCATCTGGAGATGCCCAGGAAATGGGCTAGTACAGAGCCCTTTGGCACAGTACTGGTCAGTGGCCTCTTGATAGAGATGAATTTAAACATTTTGACAGCATCTATTCTGATGGTGATCCATTAGGCTAAAAAACACAAAGTTGAGGGAAGCTGAAATAAACGAAATATAACCAAACCACAGCTTCAGGGATCAAACCAATAAATATCCAAGTACCAAGTGGTAGAAGACGCTGATGTATAAAACCTTCTTTATTGGCACAAATAATTCCAAGAGTTAACGCAAATGTTTCCAACAAGTAAAGCACGTTTTCGTTGCTTAAATGCAACTTCTTCAGACAATCAAAGCATCTAAATGTGTAGTTTAAATACACTGGTGGTTAATCACATGTTGTTCCAATTAACAAGTTAAAAGAAAATGCCTTGAAATACTGTGTGCTTGAACTTATAAACATTTTTAGTCGATTGTTATAAACATATGTCCATGAATTAAAAACATATATTGTTAAAAACTTTTAAATTGTCATAAAAATATCTCATAAATGAGACCAAAATTATTTTTGTTAATCATAAAACGTTAGAAAACCTCTAAATGTTGAAATTAATAATTCTACATTATACTAGCCTTGAGTTTTAATATGGTCTTAATGGAAATATAGTCGTTCAAACCCGGTTTCTTGTTTGATTCCAAAAGAATCTGCCAATGAGTCTCCCTTTGTTCCAACCTAGCCTGCCATGGTCCCCCCCTAGGGTCCTTGTTTATCCTTTCCAAAACAAAAAATCTGTATCTAGCTGTGGGACATGTCAGTGTATGTTTGTACAAGGCGTTATTGATGTTGGTTTTTTGCACATCATACATATGTTCGTATATCCTACGCTTGAGAGTACGCTCTGTTTTGCCCACATAATATGCTGGGCATTGTAAACAAATAGCCAGGTATACTACTCTTAGGCTGTTACAGTTGTAATACTCTCTTGCTTTAGCAACTCTATTCAAAGCTGTGATGGTAACTGTTTCATCCTGTATGATGTAAGAACACTGTGAACAAGTACCACATTTATACGCACTTAATGCGTGTTGTTTTGTTCTGGATGGGGGCTTGTTCCAATAAACTTTTAATATTTTTGCCCCTACTGAAGACCATTCTCAATTCTTTGCCTTGCAAATTAGACAGATCAGTAATTGCCATAAATGCTTCCCACTCTTGTGTGATAATATCCCTGATGTCTGTTGAATTGGTGCTGTATTGTGTGATAAAGGCATGTTGGAAGTCTGCCTTATTTTCACACGAATTCTGTCCTAATAAATTTGTTCCTGTCCCCAACACTGGAGTATATTTGTCCTTTCTGCCCATGACAACTTGTTCTTGAATTTGGTTGATGAACCATACAGGGTATCCCCTATCTTGGAACATGGACCTCAATTTGTCACATTCCAAAAGGAAGTCCTCGTCCTCTGACGTCATACGTGAAATTCTCACGTACTGTCCTTTGACGATACCTCTTTTCTGATGAATTGGATGGGAACTTTTGAAATGAATATAGCTGTTGGAATAGGTGGGTTTTCTATATACATTAGATTTAAAACCCCCTTGTGTTTTCTTACTGAGAAGGACATCCAAATACTCTACCCTGTCCTCATATATTTGATGTGTAAAACTTAAGAAATCTGTTGTTGTAGCTAAATAGTCCATAAATTCCTGGATATCACTGTAAGACCCTGTCCAAAAAATACAGATATCATCCAGAAACCTGTAGTAGGCTACCCAGTGCTGTTTGAAAACACTGTTTAATACAAATTTACTTTCCCAGATGGAGAGAATGATGTCTGCGTATGTAGGGGCACAATTTGCCCCCATAGCTACGCCTGAAGTTTGCTTGTAATATTCTCCCCCGAAGTGAATGAAATTGTGATGTAATACAAGTTTCATTAAATTCATTATCAGAAAGTTGTCCCCATAGTCAGCTTTCGGACAAGATGTAATAGCCTCGTCCAACCATTGTAGACCTGTTTCATGTGGAATTACAGAGAACAGGTCCACCACATCTATGGTTAGAAATTTGAGGTTGGGTACTTTAAGGTCTGGAGTTATCTGCTTTAAAAATTCCCAGGAGTCTTTAAGAAGATGGGATGACCTAGGCCATAATTTTTTGAACTTATAATCCAAGAATTTTGAAATAGTAGAGATCTTGGAACCTTTGGCCGCTACTATGGGTCGCAGGGAGGGGGTCTGGTGGATTTTTATGGACCTTGGGAACCCCAAAAATAGAAGGAATTTTGGGTTCTGTATTGTGTAGAAAGGCATAAATGCTCTGATCAATCGTTCCTATATCTGATAAATTTTGAATAGCCAAGTCTATTTTTTTGTAGGCTATATTTATCTCGTTTAGAGATACCATAGTGTATCTACTAGTGTTATTGAGTATGTTTAACATTTTGCCTTCATATAGTGCCTGGTCCATAATGACCATTCCCCCTCCCTTGTCTGGTTCCATGATTCTGATGGTAGAATCCTGTCTCAAGGATTCCAAAAGCTCCCTCTCAGGAGATGTTAAATTGGTCACATGTTTTTTCTTTTGTGTACCCTGTTTCCTTATCCTTTGTTCTATTCTCATTTCCAAGTTCCTGAGTTGCGGATGGAGTGGTGGGTTGAAAGTACTAGTTTTGTGTGGGATATCTTCCTCAGTGTAATCTGTGTGGCCCATGAGGTTCTCTAAATTGAGCTTCCTAATAAAAAGCTTCAAATCAATTATCACTTGAGTAATATCACTGTACTTACTAGGGACATATTTAAGTCCCTTAGTAAATAATTGAAAAAAAGTATCTGTGATTTCCAAGTGACTGTAGTTGTATATAGTGAAGCCCCCTGATGTACACATAGAAAAAGAAGATTCAGGCTCGTGTGTTGCACTATTTTCCGACTCATTGGGACATCTATTGACCTGTATAGTGTCCCTTAATGTCTGTTCATGTAATTCCTCGAATTCCCCCTGTGTGGGGGACTTGGAGGCAAAAAAGACTGGGATGTACTTCTTTGGTTACGGATCCTTTCGGACCTTCTGGGTAATGGGTCCACAACCCATTCATCCTGTCTGTCCGAACCCTGTTCTTACTCATCCGATAACTGCCCTGAAAAAGACACCGTTCTGGAATGTTTGAAGTTCCTGGAGTAGGAAGAAGGTGGCATGGGATATTGATGACCCTCACTGTATTCCCGCATGTCCCTCTGCAATTTTCTACACTTTCTTTTGACAATAATTTCACATTTATTATCTATATCCTGCCTAATTTTATAATATTTGTTTTTACTTTCCTGAACTTGAAACAATAAATCGGAGGTAACTGCTTGGTTGTATTTTGAAATATCTTTGTCCAACATGATAATCTCCTTTTCATTGTTTCGTACAATGGCTTGTACTATAGCCAGCCCACAATTGTCAAAGGCTGTAACTAGTTCTTTGTGAAATTCACTGTCTTTAACTACATTGTTTGGATACTTGTGTATCCTAAGTCCCTTAGGTACCAAACGTTTGTTGAGACATTCTTGTAAATATTTGTTGTCTAAGTTAAGTTTACGATACCTATATAGACAAGTTTCAAGTGCCGTCATGGAGTCCTGAAAGCTTGAAATCCTTGGGTTCACATGCATCGGGCTCCACGGTGTTGTGAAAGAGGGTATGTCCTTGTACCATTCTTGAAAAGACCCGACTGGCATGTGTTGAAATTCCGCTTCTCCTTGAGTCCCGGGACCCAATGCGGTGTCAGGTTGGAATAACCTTGGCGTTCTGTGAAAGTCCGTGTGCTGAGTGTTGTTCACTGGATCAATGAGTGCATTTCCGCTGCCCTGTCTCTCACCCATGTGTGCCGGTCCTCCTTGTCCTTCCTGTGTAGCAAGTAAAGTTGGCCTCGTAAGAACCTGTTGCAAACCCTTCCCTAAGGGTACCAAAATGCCGATAAGTTCACTCAGTTGGCCAGACAGTTTGCGTTTTTCGCCCACCTCAGAGCGAAAAGTGGAACCTTGGATATCGGTAGTAGATGTCTCCCCAGAGTCCTCCATAATGCACAAAAAAACACAAAATGATCCATTAGGCTACTTACACTGTAATGTATTGGTTTATGGCCAGGTAAGACAATTTCTCTGTAATAGCTGAGTGTGGAATTGTGTCAAATGCTTTGGCCAGGCCAAGTTATATGGGATGCACATTCTTTCCCTCATCCATGGCCTTGGTGACCTCCTCAAAGAAGTTTACCAGATTAACAGACATGATCTAATGTTAACAAATCTAAAATGGGTTGGTTACACAATTAAGAGAGTAAGTATGTTCTTGTTGATAAGGTCCATGATTATTCTTTCCAGTGGCTTACAGATGAGGCTAGTCAGGCTTATCGGTCTATAATTTCCTATGTCGGGTGATACTCCCCACCCTCATTCAGACAGTTAACTGTTGCTGTCCACAATTCTGTCAAAAAATAGCCTGTCTGGAGGCTGTGGTTAAGTAGGGATCCAAATGTGTCTGCTAGGTCATGCTTTAATTTATTATTAAGGCAACCTGGGATATTTTCGGGGCTCATTGATGCTGTGTTTTAAACTTAGAGAGCTCACAGATGAGCTGTTTTCTTGAGAAAAATATGCTGAGTAAATTGTGCATATATACTTTGGGTGATGACCAGTGGGGATGGAGGGGGTGAAGTTTGATCCAAATCTGTCAGCTAGCAGGTTGCCTATTGCTTCTGGCTGAGTACTGGTGGTGTGTTCCGCAACCATCTCTCCCCATAATTGTGTATTCCCCGTAAGATTTTGTACTTACATAAAAAAAGATTTGTGACAACACAACCTTGGTATGCATCACATGACACACAGTAGAACTATTAACACAGACATACACCTATACTTATTTCAAGTCATTACATCACTTCCACATTATATGCCTATATGTTTATCACTGGAAAGGTGTGTGAGGGCTCTGATACCATATATGGGCACATTAAATATGAGGTAGATGTGGTTCCTGCAGAACAGTTAATGACACAAATACTGACAGCCACACAATGCTGCTGGGCAGCATTGAAATAATCCTTGTGAATAGCAACAAAATTGTGCATGCAATGAATTCCTTAAAGATGCAAGTGAATCTGAACTGGTTAGATGTTTACGCATATACCAGCATTATAATATGTGGATGAAACAAGGCATACACATAGGAAACGCAAAACACACACCTACATTCATGGAGGCTCTCAATAAAAATCTTCTCAAGCAACAGAGACCTCCAAAGTAGAAATGCAAGCAACCTCTAGCCCCCAACACAACCCAAATGACACATAGCCCACAAACTCAGTGTGCCACTCAACCACAGCCCATAAGGCATAACAACGTATCCAACACTCTAGTCATAGGAGACTCTATAGTCAGGTACACTGATGTTCCACTCACCAGGCTAAACAAGGAGAAAGTTACTGTCAGCTGCCTGTTGGGTGCCAGGATTCACCACATAACGCACGCACTCAGGTCACTCCACAACAAGGACAAATATGACTCTGTCATTGTCCATGTTGGTGTGAATGACCTGAGACATACCTCCCTGGACTGCATGAAAGGAGACATGGAGGAGCTCTCTGATCTTGTAGCTCAGGTAGGTATAACCCTAGCCCTGAGTAGCATCCTGCCATCACCCAGAATGATACTACAGTACAAGAACAAAATGATTGACTTCAACAATTGGCTAAGCTTCTGGCGTCATTCTAAGGGGATCCAGTATCTGTCTGCCTGGGATGACATGATCAACAGATCACGATGCTTTGCCAGAGATGGCCTGCACCTGTTGCCCTTGGGATTCCGGATACTGGCTAAGGCTCTTGCCAACCTTATAGTGCCTTTTTAGGCAAAGTTCAAATGACAAATTCACCACTGTAACAGGTACAAGCAAGCAAAATCTGAGGGTAATGCTACTCAATACTAGAAATCTAAACCTCAAAATGCATTCACTCGAGGCACTCCGTAAAATGGAGAACATCGACATCTGTGCAGTGACAGAGACCTGGTTCAAGGCTCCAGAGAGCACCGCTGCATTACCAGGCTATAATTCATACCACACTTTTCGGCCACCTAACCTGGACCGAAACACTAAAGGTGGAGGAGTGCACATATTCATTAAAGATATCAACACCTCCAGGCTAGTTGCCCAGCATAATGCATCCAATATCATCCAAGTGGAACTAACACTGGGCAAGACCGCAATCCAAATTGTAACTTGCTACAGATCCCCCACCATGCCTCAGGATTCCCACTCCTCATGGAAAATATTAGGGTACAACCCAACACCCTCATAATGGGCAATTTCAACTACCCCATCATTAACTGGGAAAACTACTCATGAACCAACTCTTTTGCTCAATGTTTTCTGGAATTCATAAATTTCAATGCCTTGAATCAACTTATCCACAGCCCCACCAGGGGCAGCAATATCCTAGACCTGGTCATTACCAACATGGGTGACTGGTGTTCCACACGAGAGGTCATTTCCTTGTTGGTCAGATCCGACCACAAGCTAATCACCCTAGACATCCACATCCAACCCCCCCATTAAGGAAACCGCCGTAAAAAACTTCTCCAAAGCCAACTTCACACCTTTTAAGACAGAAGTGGCAAACTTCACAACACCCATGCAGATGGACAATAGAGGTACAACTGCTGAATTCTATACAAATGCACTTTATAAGCACTGACACGAGTGCATGGATCGTGCTATCCCTAACAGAGCCAAGATGCTATCCTCCAAAAAAAAGGAAGCCAATCTGGTGGGCACAAAGCCTGAGATGAGACTATGATTGAACATGGTGATTAGGTGGGGTGCCAGTTCATTCTGTAGTACATATAGAACACAGCCTCTGCCATAAACAAAGTCTACAACAGAAGAAAGAAACTGTTGCAAAAAAGAGAAACATCCCATGATTGGAGGGCCTTCCTGGTCAGCCTCAGTAATAAGCTGAGATCCCTCATAAAATCCTCCAAAGCTAGTTATAAAAATAAAATCACCACTGATTCTAAAGACAACCACAAATCATTCTACAGCTATGTCAAGAATCTCAATGGCAACTTTCAGATCTGCTCTGAGTTACAGCACAATGGCACTAAATATACACAACCAACTGATATTGCCAACATCCTGGCAGATAGGTTCAGTGCTAACTTTACTCTATCTCACCCACTAAAGGGCCCATCTCTATACCGGAAGAACACAAAGCTCCTATAATCACAGATGCACAGGTAAAAACCATACTCTCCAAAGCCAAGAACACAGCATCCATGGGACCTGACAACATCCCAGGCTGCGTTCTATATGTACTACAGAATGAACTGGCACCCCACCTAAGCACCATGTTCAATCATAGTCTCATCTCAGGCTTTGTGCCCACTGAATGGTGCACAGCAATGGTTATCCCACTCCACAAAGGGGGAGACACCACGGACCCCGGGAACTACTACCCCATTAGCCTAATGAGCTTGGTCTGCAAGGCCATGGAATGTATCATCATGGAACTTATAAACAAAGACATTGATAATCTCCAAACTCTGGACTCCACCCAGTTCGGGTTTGTAAAAGGCAAATCATGTCTCCTAAACCTGATAGACTTTTTTGAAGCAGTCAATAAAGCCGTACATGAGGGTAAGGTGGTTCCCACAGCCTATATAGATATCGCCAAGGCTTTTGACACCATTCCCCACTCTGGAATTATAGATAAAATCACTTAACTAGATATAAATTCCTATGTCATAAGATGGGTTGCCAAATGGCTCACTGACAGAACCCACACTGTGAAAGTAGCAGACTCCAAATCTGACTTCAAAACAGGCACAAGTGGAGTACCACAGGGTTCGGTCCTGGCTCCTCTCCTGTTTGGCATCTACTTTTCTGAAGTAAAGGCTAACACAGAAGGTCTTTGGCTAATGAAGATCGCAGATGACTGCAAACTGGGATCCATAATCAAAACTCCTAACGATGTGGACATCCTACAAACGGGCCTCACTTAGACAGATGCCTGCTGTCAAAGTCATAGCCTCAAGCTCAATGCCAAAAAGTGCATTGTCATCCCCTTTGGTAAAAACTCTGTACCCATGAGCTACCACATAGGTGGTAGTCTACTTAACATCGAAAGTGTAATAAGAGACCTTGGGACACAGGTGGACAGTAGTCTCTCCTTTGATAATCACATTGCCGCAGTAGTCAGGAAATCCTTCTATGTGGCACACCTCATCACAAAAGGTTTCTCATCCAGGGAAAAAAGAGGTCATTGTTCTCCTTTACTCATCACTCATTAGACCCATTATAGAGTACAACACCCCTTTTGGTATGTACCTCATAAGACATCTACAATAACTGGAAAGGCCGCAGAAATACCTCACAAAGAGGAAAACCAGCCTCAAACAGATGCCCTATACAGACCATCTCAAAAAACTCTAGCTTTACTCCATCACATATCGCCTACTCAGAGGTGATCTCTGCATAACATACAAAGCTATGTCAAACCCAGAGCTGTTGGACATGCTCTACTTAAAGAAATCCCAATCCCTCTGAGCTACATGCTCTAGGAACCAAAACCTTGTCACCACAATAATGAGAACATGCCAGAGGGCTATATTCCTGTCCCAGATACTTCCCATACTGTGGAACAAACTACCTATCTATATCAAACAAAGACCCTTATTAGCACTCTTCAAGAAAAATCTTGATGATTGGATGGGAAATAGGAAATTCATCCCATGGATCACTTCTGAGGCTCTGCTCGACAGGGGCACAGGAAAATTATTTTCTTGGGTGGCGAAAGCCAGGGTACCTTTTTGGCTAGGCTTATATAGGTCCTAGGGCCAATAGCCTAGTACCTACCTATGAACCTATGAACCATATATGGCCATCTAGTTAGTATGACTTAATACTGCTGTATGTCATATACATTTCTCGATGGTAGGTACTGTATACACATGCACACATGTGCCATACTGCAAGTGTCACCGTGATGGCTGAATGAGACATGTGTAGAATATTAATATACTCCACTACAGGAACACATGCTTTACTAAGGCAACAATATACATAGTATCATTAAATGTCAACAGTCCTCAGAAGGGATATTAGTGCAGCTGTTATGGAAGGAACATATAATCAAATGGCAGCAGTGTCCATCAATACATTACGTCAAATCACAGATTGGAATATGCTGTTGTTAGGCTACCGTACATCCACATCTCAGTACAACACATGTGGATGATGGCAGCATTGACATGTGCAATTCTCAAATGGTCATAATACATTACTAGGCTAAAGGTCAACATCACATAAAAGCATAGCCATTATTATAGCTTTTAAAGCAAAATTGCTATATCTATATGATGGAAGTTATTATGGGTGTGCGCATATGAATGCATCTGTTTGATTGCATTTCATACTGTTTCTGCTCATATGTGCTATGTGTACCACATTATGACAAAATTAGAAATCACACAGCCAATGGTCTGCAACTAGCTTGCAAAGGGTCATGGTGTTCTGCAGAAAGGGTGATATCTGAGCAGAGGGAAAGGAGGATATTGGATTCATTGGGTTATGTTAAAGGTTCTCCTACCTGGGAGTCAAATGAAAAGAGATTCAAGAAATCATATACTCACTGTAATATACTACCAGCTACACTCACAGCAATTGATTGATGTCTGATTTGAATAGTACACCTGTGTAGGTATACAAAATGGATTCCATACAACACAATGCTAGCATCAACAAGATGTCTGACTTTAGATTGTCACAGTGCACTTTATAGAGGATGACATTATCACTGCATGCTGATAAGAAGATGTTGTGAGAAGTATGTGACATAGTTTTAGAATTATATCGCAGAATAAAGTTGTATCCACATTCACATTTAATAAACACACACACACACACACACACACACACACACACACACACACACACACACACACACACACACACACACACACACACACACACACACACACACACACTCAAGTTATATGCTGTGAAAATAGATCCACTAATTATCTAACTACACAAGCTAGAGGACACTGTGGTTAATGCTTGTGCCAGTGCAGACACCTGAGTGTAACACTGTCAGATTTCACTTTATAGGGGATCACATCATCATTATATGTTGAGAAGATATTGGGAGGAGTGGTCTCACCTGCTGTTCTAAAATTGTCTCTAAACTGATAGTTGAATGAACATACACACAAGTTAATTGTTGTCAGATTAGAAACCTTGACTATCTAGTTATACAAGCTAGAAAGCACATAACTTAATGCTAGTGCCACAGCACAAGTCTGCTGTTTATATTTTCAGACAACATTTCACTGCAGATGACATCATCAGTTTATGGTGGGAAGAAGAAGCTGGCATGAGTGTCTCACATGCTGCTCAAAAATGGTCCCCTGACTTATTGTTGACTGAACACAAACACTCAAGTTGACCACTGTGAGATTAAAACCCTTAGCTAGCTAGAGACCACAGTACTTAATATTAGCACCATAGCACAAGTTTGACTTTCAAATTGTCAAAGAACACTTTATAGAAGAAGACATCATCAGTGTAAAGCGAGAAGAATATGCTGGTAAGACAGTCTCACACGCTGCTCAAAAATGGTCTCTAGAGTAAGAGTTAACTGAATACATACACACACACACACACACACACACACACACACACACACACACACACACACACACACACACACACACACACTCACACAAACACATGGGTTGACTGCAGTAAGATTAGAGCTCCTACCTCCTTAGTTACACAAGCTAGAAAATATAGTACCTAATGCTAGTGCCAAGGCACAAGTCCAGCTTTCACATTGTTGGAGAACACTTTATAGCAGACGATATAATCAATGTATGGTGAGAAGAAGATGTTGTAGGAGTGTCTCACATGCTGTTCAAAAATGGTATCCAGAATTAGAGTTAAATGAACACATACATGCACTTATTGACTGTAGTAAGATTATAACTCCTACCTATTTAGTTACATAAACTAGAGAACACAGTACTTAATGTTAGCACCACAGCACAAGTCTGGTTTTTAATATTGTCAGAGAAAATTTTATAGCAGATGACATAATCAGTTTATGGTGAAATGAAGTGCTGTATGAAATTACTGTGTAGTTATGTACCACTGAAAAAATTTGCTCTCAATGAGAATTGAGTGAGGACATTGACAAATGCTGTTCTGACTATCCAGCACACACACACACACACACACACACACACACACACACACACACACACACACACACACACACACACACACACACACACACACAGCTAGATATACAGACACATACACAAGATGACTGTTATACAGTATGAACCCCTACTTAATTAGTTAAACCAGCTACAGAACACAGTACTTAACATTCGTGCCATCACAAGTCTAATATTGTTATTTTCATAGTGGGTTTTGGAGAGGATGACATCATCATAATGTTGTAGGTAACATATACTATTATGAGACTTGTGTGCAAAGTCTGGACTTCAGATTTGCTATTGTGATTGCAATTTGCAAAAATATTTTAAAAGACATCTTGCTAACCTAGGTGAAATAAGCTGTCATGACTGCATTGTTCAGTATTGAGACATGCATGTATCTGTTTCTCAGTATGCTGTTGGAAACAGCAGGACTGCAAGTGTTGATATATGTGTGTTCATATTCTGATGAACAGTTGTCCACAGTACTAGATTTGTTTAACAATATCAATGTGTTTTGATCAATGATGACCAAAGGGCATTGTCAGTATAAACCCATACCAATTGTAATAATGCAGTAGTGCTCTTTATTTCTGTAGTGTGCTTGACATTGGACCTATTACTGATATTATTTGCAAGTACATTGCTGCAGGGCACACATGAGACTAAGTATGTCTTCAGTGAAGAAAAAGTTCTTTCTCTTCTTTTGTGTTTATGAATCCCTTTTGTTCAGATGGAAGATAACTGGACAATAACCATAAGACATGCCAAACACCTGTTTAAAAATTGCATCTTTCAGAAACTCATTTGTGTGATTGATGGCAAAGTGTTAGTTCATGCAAGATTCCCATTTCATGAACACAACTTGAACTTGACAATTAGTTAGGAATATATGTTATGTGAAAAATAGTTGACAGATACTATACTGTTCATACTACAGTATATATTGGCAATGCTATGCCATAACGTCTATGACGTTAAGAACTGTTGCTATTGCCTTCCCCGTTTGCTCAGAGTTAAGCAACAAGCAAGTGTGGTTCTCTGATTAAATGAGAAATTAGCAATATTTCCATTGGTTCTCCTTCCATCGCACAAACAGGCTAAGTGGTGATGCAAGGCCATCAGACTTCTGGAGAGTACTGTGTGTAAAAAATACACCTGCTACCTCACTTTCTCTGTAGCACCAGGTGTAAGAGCAGTAAGCTCCTGGTCAGAGCACAGATAAAACAGGGTACAAACCCAGATCATTCATTTTTTCTACAGATGGTGTCAGTATAGCATTAGATAACTAAATATGACAAACAATGACTACAGTAAAGTATGTGTCTTCCACAATTTCTGTCATTATACCTACCTTGCTACCGTTGTACAACTATTAGCTGCGTTGCAGGCTTCATTGCAAATCACAATTTAATTGTGTATACAGCTTTCTAGAAATGACAAGGTGATATATGTTTTGATATTATTATTATGACTCAGCAGATATGCTAACTATTTCTGTATGGCCATATATCCCGAAAAGAGTATGCACTATGCTTTGTCACAGTACGGATGGTTAGCATATCACATTAGATGAAGATTTCACCATCATTAAAATAACATCCCGCAAACAGAATCTTGCAGATGATTTTAAAACATTCCCCAGTGCATATGCACTTATAAACTATTGTCTTATGGTAACATGTTAGTACTATACATCAGCACAGTCAAGTCAGTCTGCAGACACCATTCACACATCCATGTGTGCACACACAAATGTAAAGAGGAGTTGGAGTGATGGGATGAATGCAAGCAGAGATGAACATACACCTAGCAGTGTTTTTAATGGCACTTTAATGGTCATTTTTTTGGTCTGATGTCATTATTAACATTACATGCTGTGTAGCATGAAGTGAGTGATATAGGGGCAGAGAAGGCTTGGGAGAGGGACAACAGGCTTATGACAAGCAGAACAAGGTTAGCTAAATCAGTGATAGCAGTGGGTTTGGATGTCATTTCAGATAATAATTTTTTGGCAGTAGTCAATGCATTTCCCTGAAAAATCATAACGTCTGCAAACTTTAATATAGGGGTGATTAAATATATAATACACATGTAACATCGCACTATGCAATGATGAGAGATGCATCTGAAATCGAACTCTTGAAGTTATTGTCAAAAAGGTTCAGCCAAGTAATTTATGTCAAGACTCCATATAGGAATTTGTATTTTGTTACATTCAGCAGTCTAAAGAAATGTTAGAGCAAATGTTTCAGATTACTGCCTTTACTCTGGTTTAACACTGTACCTTTAGTGCAGTCAGTTTATGCAGCATTTCATGGAGGTAACCAGACTACTTCAGTCGATGGGAAAAATTCACCAGATTTTGCTGAAGGACATGAAGATCCACTTGCTGCCACTTGGCAATGGTGCACAATGCCAAACTCTGCTGAAATGTCTGTGTATTTACACCTTGTGCTACACACTCAGCTGGGTCACAGGTGTAATCTCTGCTGTTGTTATAATCCAAGGTGCTGACAGCCTCACAAAGCAAGTAAGCAACTTTGCACTTCCTAATGCACCTGATATTAAAATTTTAATTTTTATACATTTAATCATGTTTGCGCTAAGCTACTCACCACACAAATGTTAAAAAGAGGAGAAGAGAAAAAAAAACAATTAAAATTAAACAAATGTTAAACAATTACACAGGGCTTTATTGGAACTATGAGAGTAAAGAAATGGCAAACTTCAGTTGCAATGTGTCATCTCTCTTTGTCACAGCTTTTCAACAGCAATCAAATCATGGGCATACTAGGAATTTACATTTCCTCTACTGTATTAACAGGACATACACTTGTATGTTCTTAGTTGACTGTACATGTGTTGCTTGCATATTTAGTGCAACAAGTGATCAAACAATATTTATGAATACGTTTGATCAAATGCAGCTCTGTCTTCTGTTTGTATTGTGTTCATTCCTCCTTTATCTCTGCTATAATCCCACACATGGAGTCTATAGTGCATTTTGCATAATTTTCCTTGAAATGTGTGATATAAATACATGCCAGAGAACAACAGTTTTCAGCAAAGTCAGGAGGGTTTTCCTTTTAGTGAACAAAAATTATAAATGTGTGGTGTTTTATTTCATTTAAAAGCTTGCTGAAGTTAGTTCCAAACTTTGTGGGTGTATCATCACTGACACACCCATTGCAGCAAAGGTTGTCTGAGTTGCTGTTATGTTTTCCTTCTCTCTCACACTAGTCATTCACAGTTGCAAGGCATTAGTAACTAAAAATGGGGTAGAGCCTACACTATGTTTACATGTGCTACACAAAGTCAAAAGGTTGGTATTCAGCATTTCAAGTGATTTCATGCCACACTTGCATCTTCACAGTGCTCAGAGTGCTGAATTGACACTATAAAACATTAACCATGTAGCTAGGAAACTTGAAGGTGAGGAGACTTTTGTATTTGAACAAAAGAAAAGACTGGTATTCCTTTGATGGTGATTGATCTGCAGAGAAGGCTTATCATTTTGCTATGGTATGAATGGATTATTCAAGTACATTCTCCATTTTGTAAAATGTCACAATGGTACTTTTATCTATATGCCCTTCTTATACTTCATTGTTGGCATTGTTATGCATTTTGGCAGGTATTTACATTTCTGAGATAGACCAGCACAAATATTACTTTTAAAAATTGTTTTTTTTTTCAATACTCAATGTTATTGGAGAGAATGTACATGTCACTGACATTGGTGTTATGGTTCTCATATGGTCCAAGGCAGCCCCTACAGGAGTGGTGGGCACAGTGAAAAGTGACTGGCATTCAGAAAATTGACTTCTCTGTTGTAAATGTGTACACATTATGATAATTGCGTGGAAGGTGTGTGTGGTACTTGCATAACAATGTAGTAGCAATAACTACGTAGGTAGGGGTTTGAATCTCATTCCTGGCAAGTTTGTGTGTATGCATGTATGTATGTATGTATGTATGTATGTATGTATGTATGTATATCTATACACATGTTTTCATACCTTAAAGATTTCCCCCATCATGGCAGCAATATCCTGGACCTGGTCATTACCTATATGGGTAACCAGTGTTCCACGCCAGAGGTCAACTCCTCTCTGTTCAGATCCAACCACAAGCTAATCACCCTAGACATCCATATCCCACCCCAACCCCCCATTAAGGAAACCACCGTCAAAAACTACTCCAAATCCAACTTCATGCTTCTTAAGACAGAAGTGGCAAACTTCATGACACCCATGCAGACGGAAAATAGAGGTATGACTGCTGAATCTTACACAAATGCACTGTATAAGCACATACATGAGTGCATGGATTGTGCCATCCCCAACAGAACCAACATGCTATCCTCCAAAAAAAGGAAGTATATCTGGTGGTCCTCTGCCATAAACAAACTCTACAACAGAAGGAAGAAGCTGTTGTAAAAAAGAGTAAAATCCCAAGATTGGAGGAACTTCCTGGTCAGTCTCAGCAAGAAGCTGAGATCCCTCATAAAATCCTGCAAAGCCAATTATGAACATAAAATCGCCATTGATTCCAAAGACAACCACAAAGCATTCTACAGATATGTCAAGAATCTCAATGGCAATGCTCAGATCTGCTCTGAGCTACAGCACAATGGCACTAAATATACAGAAACAACCGATATTGTCAACATCCTGGCAGATAGGTTCAGTGCTAACTTTACACCCCTCTCACCCTCCAAAGGGCCCATCTTAATACTGGAAGAATGCAAAGCTCCTGTAATCACACATGAACATGTAAAGACCGCATTCTCCAAAGCCAGGAACACAGCATCCATGGGACCAGACAACATCCCAGGCTGCATACTGCACAAACTACAGAACGAACTGGCACCCCACCTAAGTACCATGTTCAGTCATAGCCTCACCCTCAGGCTATGTGCCTACTGAATGGCGCAGAGTGATGGCTTTCCCACTCCACAAAGGGAGTGCCACCACAGACCCTAGAAACTACTGCCCCATTAGCCTGACAAGCCTGGTCTGCAAGGCCATGGAATGCATCATCTTGAAGCTTATAAACAAAGACATAGGTAACCTCGAAACCTTGGACCCCACTCAGTTTGGGTTTGTAAAAGGTAGATAATGGCTACTACACCTGACGGACTTCCTTTAAGCAGTCATTAGAGCTGTAGACGAGGGCAAGGTAGTGCACACAGCCTATCTTGACCTCGCCAAGGCTTTCAATACCATCCCCAACTCTGGAATTATAGATAAACTCACTAAACTAGGCATAAATCCGTATCTCACAACATGGGTGGCCAACTGGCTCACTGACAGAACCCACACAGTAAAAGTAGCTGACTCCAAGTCCGACTTCATACCAGTGATGAGTGGAGTACCTCAGGGTTTGGTCCTGGGTCTTCTCCTGTTCAGCATCTACTTCTCTGAAGTGCAGGCCAACACAGAAGGTCTTTGGCTAACAAAGTTTATAGATGACTGCAAACTGGGAGCCATAATAGAATCACCTAATGATGTAGACATTCTGCAAAAGGGCCTCACAGAGACAGATGCTTGGTGTCAAAGTCATAGCCTCAAGCTCAGTGCCAAGAATTGCATTGTCATCCCTTTTGGAAAAAACTCGGTACCCATGAACTACCACATAAGTGGTAGCTCACTAAAAACTGAAAGTGTGATAAGAGACCTCGGGACACAGGTGAACAGTAGTATCTTCCTTGATAACCACATCACCACCGTAGTCAGGAAAGCCTACTACGTGGCACTCCTCATCACAAAAGGGTTCTATTTTAGAAAAAAGGAGGTCATTGTTCCTGTCTACTCATCCCTCATCAGACCCATTATAGAGTACAATGCCCCATTTGGCATGTATCTTCACAAGACACCTACAACAATTGGAAAGGCCACAGAAATATCTCACTAAGAGGTTTACTGGCCTCAAACAGATGCCATACACAGACCGTCTCAAAAACTCCAGCTCTAGTCCATCGCATATCGTCTACTCAGAGCTGATCTCTGCCTAACATACAAAGCTATGTCAAGCCCAGAAGTATTGGATATGCTACACTTAAAGAAATCCCAATCTCTCCGAACTACATGCTCCACAGACCTAAACCTTGTAACCCAAATAAAAAGAACATGCTGGAGGGATAGATTCCTGTCCCAGAGACTTCCCATACTCTGGAACCAACTACCCATTCATGTCAAGCAAAGCTCCTCATTGGCCCTCTTTTAGAAAAACCTTGATGACTGGCTGGGAAATAGAAAATTCACCCCAGGGATCACTTCTGCAGCACTGCTTGATAGGAGGAAAGGAAAATAATTTTCTTGTGTGGCGAAAGCCTGGAAACCTTTTTGGCTAGGCTTATATAGATCCCAGGGAAGATAGCCTAGTACCTACCTATGAATCTATGGACCTATAGTATTCCTTGGTTTGTACAAACCTTCATTTTTTGGTATTTTGGGGGTGGGGGAACCACCAACCATTCTGTGGTCTAAGAAGAGAAATATGTTTCAAGGGCCTTTCTGTTAAAAATTGTAGGCATTCTGATATTTCTGTGGGGAATATATATATATATATATATATATATATATATATATATATATATATATGTACATATATATATACACACACATATATATATATATATATATATATATATATATATATATATATATATATATATATATATGTATATATTACTTATGTGGTATTACAAGTAAACGCTGGTCTAACAAACTGAATAAACACAATCCTGGCACACAGAGCTCCAATAAAGGCTGTCCCTCCTCAACACAAGTACACAACAATATCATGAAGGAGAAATTAAAGATTTATGTTCTACAACTTTATGTGAGCCAGTGGTTCCTTCGTGATATTGTTGTGTACTTGTGTTGTGGAGGGACAACCTTTATTGGAGTTCTGTATGCCAGGATTGTGTTTATTCACTTATGTGGTATTCCTTGGTTTGTGCAAACCTTTTTTGTGTTAAAGGGGAGGATGGGGCAACTAGTTAACTTTCAGTTGAACTAAATTAAAAGTGTATTTCAAGTGCTTAATTTATCATAAGGGTACACAAACTGATTATCTTTTGAAAGAAATAAGTTAGTTTGTGATATTTATCTGTTTTAGCTTTCTCTGTTTTATGTCACATATGATCGTGGCACCCAAGCCTACAAATCCATAAAAAACACATTTCATTGATACAGAAAATCATGTGATAATACGATCTCTGAGGCACCATGGAGTCTTTAAGCTTGACAGAGGTCATGGTGATATGGCTGCCTGAAAGGCGATTTGGAACCAGTTAGTCAACAATGTCAACACAGTTGGTGTTTGCAGCCAAAATTATAATCAGGTGCGACATCAGTTCACTGATATGATTTTGTCAACCCCGAGGACAGTAGATGCAGTTGCCTGAGAACAACTGGCTATGGGAAGTGGTCATCTTACTGAACCACCACTGACACTTAATGAGGAGTTGCTATCCACAGTAAGAGATTCAGACAGCTCAGTGGAGACTGCATACTGTGTGGCTCATGTCAGTGCTGATGTGCCTGAGAGGATAAATGTGGCCCAGGAACAGCTTGCATGTAAGTTTAATTATGCCAACTTTTATATTTGCTTGTATAATAAAATATAATTTGACTACTACTTTCTGTGAAATATATTTTTGTATCTGTATCTACTGATAAGTAATAGAGTTATACAAGAGGGTTGTTTAGCACACATGGGTTTGGGAGGACATCTCAGCCAAGTTTCAGTTTTAGCTATTTCTTAATAAATATATATATATATATATATATATATATATATATATATATATATATATATATATGTATGCCAAGTCCAAAAATGCACTATAGTAGGGAAATAGCAAATTATGCAATCCCATTTCTACCTCATTCTTGCACAGACAAAAAGCTGTTATGTGATCAACTGAGTTTAATTAGTCATACCAGCCTTTGGGAAATATAATGGACAGACAAGCAGGTAGATCCAGGTTCCTATCTTTCTACGTCCTAGGTTGAGGTATCATTTTATCAAAAAAAGTCTCTAAGAAATGTAAATCTGAAGTGAGTGAGAAAGATGAAATTTCTCAATGCAGTATAAAGGCTGAAAGATGGCCCTGGGGTTGGAAAAGAAATAGGAGCTGTTAAGTGGAACTCAGAGATGTAAATAAGATGGAGCAAAGGTGGAGGCTTTCCTGAGTGCAAGGTGCTTGTACAATATGATCAGCAGGTGATGATGGTGCAGTGGTTCAGTACCAGCTTTCAGAAATGCATGTGATACTGGATGTGCAGCCATGGCTGAAATAATAAAGTAATCAGCTCAGCTCTCTACCTCTTTCCTCTAGAATTAGGGGAAAATCCAGCAATTAACAGAGAGAGATGTCTGAAACCAGGGATACTTTTAAAAATGTTAGCACTCTAAAAGTTGACAGAATAAGAGAATGCAAGTTAGTATATATTTTCGGAAGTAAAAGAAGTATGTGACTCTAATGATGATTACCATTATTTATTAAATGCAAATCACAATATTTTTAATCCAAATCTCAAGTTTTTTTAGGCATTAGGAGATACAGAGCAAAATTGTGAGTCAAAATCTGGGATATGCTAGAAAATCATAGACAGCTGAGAAGTATGGTGTTCAAGTGTGTTGAAATTTAACTGTAGCAAACTGCTTCTTATATTTCTAATATGCATGCACACACAAACACTCACATATATATATATATACATACATAATATATATATATATATATATATATATATATATATATATATATATATATATATATACATATATATATATATATATATATATATATATATATATATATATATATATATATGTGTGTGTGTGTGTATATGTTTATATATATATATATATATATATATATGTATATATATATATATATATATATATACACACACATATATATAGTTCTGCTTAGAATTTCAAAGCTCAAAACTTTGAATTCCTGAACAGAGAATGGCGTACAGCATGGACCAGGAGATTTTCCTTGTGCTCGCTGTAGTGCAGCCTTGCAGTTGGTATATTTAAGCTGCAGGGGGGGTGAGGGGCACAACCCCCCACATGGGGGGGGTGCAGGGTGGCTTATCCCCCCTGCATACACATGTTTTAGTGTGTTGGGTGGGGTTTTGTGAGGGTTCACAATTTTGAGATTCCAAGATCTCAAGATTCTGAACTTGATATTCTGAAACTCGAGATTTTGGGATTTAGAAATTTTGTAATGAACCAATATGTATATATATATATATATATATATATATATATATATATATATATATATATATACATACACATATAGATACACACATATGTGTGTCTGTATATGTATATACATATATACATAGATACATATACAGTGTATTTACGCATATGTGTTAGTACTTGTGCTGTTTGCTACAGTTTCTAAACAGAAGTTTCAGAATATTTTTTTATTGATCCTCAAGGATGAGGGAGAGTGCCAGTCTGGTGATCTGCACATTGTGGTAGATAATGCTATGATTCTGGGGAACCCGTTAAAGCTTACTCAATGACTGCAAATAGTGATATGTTTGTAAAACCATTTGTGAAAAATTACTTCAAAACTGAAATATACTTCTCAAGGTATTGTAAAGAATTATCTTTGTGTTTGTCTCTTCTAGTCAGTTTGGTACAAGGCAGCAAGTTAACATTCCCACAGAAAGTCCTCGAGTGAGAATAGTAGAGATATTGGCAATTTCAATAAGTTGCAGACAGCAGTAATTCTGGCAGATTTTCAGAGTCATCTGGTAAAAATAGTTGAAACTAGCACAGAATGGGAGTCATGTTTCGTGACAAAGTAAATTTGAAACCATACCAGATACCCGCGTGCATCAATCAGTTTGGGAAAACTAAAAGTTCTTAACCATGTAGTCACATTTAAACTTCTTAACTATGTTGTCACAGAAAAAAACTAAAGTGGGTATAATGGACTGATTCTATTGGTCCACAGCCTGTAAACATGACAAATTCAGAAAGTTAAATATCATCTATAAATTGGATCCGTATCCCATGCCCCAAGTCGAGGAGCTGATTGAGTCATTGAGAAAGTCAAGATTACTGTCCACCTTAGAATTAATTAAAGGCTATTAACAAATTGCGCTTTCAGAAGAAGCTAAGGAAAATTTGCATTTTCTTCACTAGATAGACTGCTTGTCTATAAGGTACTGCTTTTGTCTCCACTGTGCACTCACAACATGCCAAAAACACGATAAACAAAAATTCTTAGACCTTATTAGAGACATGCATTAGTATGCCTGGATGCTATGGGAATGTTTTGTGAAGATTGGAAAATCCATCTCTAAAAATGTATGCTATTTTAAATTCCTTATGCTAAGCAGGATTGACTACTATCATAGTGTAGCACAAGTTAAGAACTACAGAATCCCACTGATTGTACCAGAGAACTGGTAGTGGAATAGTGAAAAGAAAGTCTGTTTTCACTTTTTGTAAAATGATTTACTGTCTGTTACTGACTTAAAAAATAACACCCTAGTGTCAAGTTGATCATTTTCTCTGTGTATCTTCCACTTTAATACATCTGGAGTTTTTAGCTGGTTTTGGTCAGGGTGTTAGAATCCTGTATATCTGTCTGTCTATCTATCTATCTATCTATCTATCTATCTATCTATCTATCTATCTATCTATCTATCTATCTAACTGTCTGTCTGTCTGTCTATCTGTATATCTATCTATATCATTAAACCCTAGTGGTGGCTCTCACCTTTAGCCAGCTATGATTTCTGCTTTTTGTTTAAATTATTAATTGAAGCTCAATTTATGTTATCTTTGTATATATATTTCTGCTATTTCTGAGAGTAGACATTATTGTCTGAAGCCTTAGCTCTTTCAAATTTTTTTCTCAGTTTAATAGCTATGGATGCCTTTCCACACAGCTTAGCACACCACTGTATTTGACAGATGTAGATATTTTTTGTTTCAGAGTTTGTCCTACAAACCTTATTTTGTTTAAGAACCACAGACACGGCACCTTTAACTTATTACAACATATTATTTTAGTGTTTCACTTAAATTCTAGAATTAAATCTTTTTAAATAATTATCACAACAGCAGTTTTAGTGCTAAGTACTATCTGTTTCATTTACTTATTGTATATTACAATAAACTTTCAGTTAACTGCAACTCAAGAAACCAGCATTCTCAAACAACTAGCAAATAAATATTGAAGAAATATGTACAATTTTTGTGCGTTGCACTTTCTGCCCCCCCCCTTGCAGAAACATACCTTACGTTTTTAGAGTTTTAGAGTTTTTAAAAGGATGATAGGAATACATTTCCTCTCTCCCCAACCTGAGAACAAATCAAACCAAACAAATAGTATAGGATACAGTATTAGTCAGGCCTATTTTAATAGTATCTCTCAAGCAACCAGAAACTACAGTTATCTGGCATCTATCAATCCCCATGGGTGCTAGTTAACTGAGAGCTTACTATAAATACTATAAACCAGGAACCACTGCCATAATTGCACTTTTTAATTATAAAAAAAATATAACTTTAGTAGCAGTTTAGTGCTAAATATACTTTATTTTTGTGTTATTTTTAGAGCCCTCTATTTCCATGTACCTTGGTAAACTGGGGTGGGGGTCAACAAAATAATCGCACCTAATTTGCCAGCCTTTTAACCCTTGGTATACTCAGACAGTGCAACAATGCCATGATGCTCACATGGTCACAGTTAATGAATTATTACTTAGCTTGACACTATTTGTGAGAGATGCAAGTACTTAGCAAAACTGGAGGCCACCCACTCACAATGTAACACATATTGTGAGTAACACATGCTACCACAACATTCAAAACCACATTATCATACACTAAGGTTGTCAAAAAGTCCTTGTCCAAGCCTTGAAGGTCTATTAAGAATTAGACTCAGTGTAAATTAAAAACTATAACACATATTGGTGCAGCCACAGCTGAGTCACCATATAATAGATTATTCCAAGTCTACTGCATCAATGCACTCAACAGACCCAGAGAAAAATGCACTAGTGATTGGTAACTCTGTTGTCAGGCACACTGTTTCAGCTCTCATGATGCTGGATAAAAGCAGGCTAAATTAAAATTCCTTTACAGGTGCCAAAATAGCCAATGATTCAAGGGCCCTCAAGGACCATAAGTCAGATGAATAGAAATATGAAATGGTGGTTGATGTGAGATTAAATGACCTGCTGCTCAAACCTATGAGGGATGTGCAGAGATACATGACAGAGTTCTCCATGAATTTATCAAATGCAGGAAAGACCATGGTATTTAGTAAAATCCTTCATTCCTTCACCAAGAATGATGCTGTAGTACACAAGAAAGATAACAATTGGATAAATAGCTGGTGTCATTCTGGTAGGATCCAGTATGTGTCAGTGTGGGGTGATATGCTTAAGAATCAAAACTGATTTGCCAGGCATAGATTGCACCTCCCTTTTCAAGGCTTCTGTATACTGGTGAAAGCCATCGCTGCCCTCATAATGTCCTTCTTAGGCATGGTCTAGCTAATGGACCACTACCCTCATGTAGTAGAACAAAATCAGTCACATGACTATATCAATGTGGTTCTGCTTAATGTTAGGGTTGTAAATAGCAAGTTACCTGACCTTGAGGCCCTCTTGCATTTAGAGCACATTCAACTTTGTGTTGTTACAAAAGCTTGGGTTAAATGCTCAAATAACAGTCCCTCTGTACCTGAACCTTGCACATATTATGCCATTAGACCCAATGAATATTGTGTTTGTGGTATTGTGCACATATTTTAGAGAACACATTACCTTGAGACAGATTCTGAGAGACCCCAAAACAAAACTCGGTAAGATTCACATCAAACTAAACAGAATCAAAAGCATAACTTTCTACAGGACCCCTTCTATGTCCCATGAAAACTATGCTGGATTCCTACATATTTTGGCTGAACGTCCAATAATCAGAAACTCCATCATCCTGAGATACATTGATTAATGGGTGATTAATTGGGAAACCTTTACTTAAAATGCAGGATATGCTTAAAGCTTCTGAATCTTTATAGTCAAGACTTCCCTGGACCATGCTTGTCACCTGGCCCTTACCAAAGATGGCATCTATCTGTTCTATCCCCATATTATTCCCTTCACCATTTAAATCCAATCACAAACTGACAACCTTCTGCAAAATTTCTATACCTTCATATGCAGATAAAACTAAATTCAATGACTTTAAATGTTCAAACCTTCTAAAACTATATGACAAAGTCAATATTCACATATAGCTGTATTACCCAAGTTGATGATGTGGCAAGGTGTTATGCAGACAAATAATTGTTTTACCTAGATCAATATATTAACTCAGCTGCTCTAACTAGATCAAAACAGAACTGAAATTTTAAAAGCAAACCAGTATAGTGGTCTTCAAACATAAATCAGCGACATAGTAAAAGAAAAAATTCTTAAATATACAGCAAAACTAAAGTTCCGAAATAAAGGATAACATCAAGAAGTTATTAAAGCAAATAAAAAATTCTACCACAAAAACAAAGACTTACCATTAACTCAGATCAGTACTAGAAGCTAAAACAACTACAGACCCTTCTTTAGTTACATCACAAATAAGGAATAATGCTCAAAATTGCTCAGAGTTAATTGAAGATGAAACACATTCAGTGCAAACTTCAGTCCTAAGACAACTATACAAACACAGCATATTCTTGAAAGTCACCACCCTTCATTTATCACCAAAGAACATTTCATGAAAGTGCTTTCTAAAACAAAATAAACACCCACTCAGATTCTGTGAACATTGCCAACATAATTGCAAATAAATTCAGTGCAAACTTCAGTCCAAAGACAACTACACAAGCACATTGTATTCCTAAAAGTCTCCACCCTTCAATTATCACCCAAGAACATTTTGTGAAAGTGCTCTTTAAAACAAAATATTCATCCTCCATGGGACCTGGTAATACATCTGGCTGCTTAATAAACAGCACTAAACAAGCACTGGAAGACCCACTCCATAATTTATTCAACCTGTGCTTACCAACTGGCTTTGTCCCGAGGTATGGGATACAACTGTGTTAATACCACTTCACAAGGGTGACCTCATCACTAACAGCAGATATAACAGACCCATTAGTCTAAAAAAGGCAAATGTGCAAAATCATAGAACATTTTATGGTGGACCTGATTAACTTTGTTATCAAACATCGTCTCAGACTTCACCCAGTAGTTTGACTTTGTCAAAGGTAGACCCCATCAAATGAATATTATACAATGACTGGACATTAACATTCAAAAACATGCATGTTGATTGGTCAGCCCAACTAGCATGCCCATTGTAAAATCCACTATATACCAATAGAAAAAAAGTCCAGTCACCCGGACTTTCTTCTATTAATTTATGCTATGGTTTAGTTCTTGGAATCCAAAGTCTGAAATCCAGACAGTTTAGAGGTACACAAGAGAAGTGGTGCAGAAATCCAAGGAAAATCAGCTATGTTATGCAGAAATTGTCTTTGTCATACCTCTGAACTGTCTGGATTACAAATATTTAAAAAAAAGTAAATGGTGGTGATCTTCCTTTCTTCATTGCTTCCTTTCCAAAGCACTGATGTACTGTGTAAGCATAGAAACATAAGTCCCATACACATGCAAAATACATCAAAAAAAGCAAAAGGGTATCTAAAGAAAGTGGAAGAGCACAATGGAGCTGTTATACAAAGACATTATTTAAGAAAATTAAGTGATTTTTTTTTTAAATAATGCCATTGTGTAATGGCAATAACTCATGGCTGGGTGTGGATAATGCTGGATTTACCGACGGTTGGATTTGTTTGGTCACAAGGCTGAACTGCACCAACCCTGTGTAAATCTAGCATTTCCCACACCCAGCCAGAGGTTATTGCTATATGGTAAACTTCTTCAAGAGGGTAACACAGGCAGTAGACAGTGGGCACACTGTCCAAATAGCACACTTTGCCTTTAAAAGGGAATTTGACACTCCCACCTCATGCCAAGCTAACAAACAAGCTATATGTACTCCATACAGACCACTATGTATTTAGATGGATTGCAAATTGACTGAATGACAGAACCCACACAGTGGGATAATGTGTGCTTCTTCAGCAAATGCAAAATTATCTGTAGAGTTCTGAAGGGGATTTGTCTTGGGACATCCACTATTCCCCATCTGCATCTCTGATCTCAAAATCACACACACTAATGTCTGATTAATCAAGTATGTGGATAATTGCAATCTCCTTCTGCACAGGCATTCCAACATAAGATTACATTTGTTAATAACTGGTGTACTAAAAATAGACTCAAACTGAATTGCAAAGGGTGCAATACTGCCATATGTGGTAAGTAATACCGCTCTCCAACTAATAATATAGACAACACCTCACTTCAATATGAGAATGTAGTGAAAGATCTTGAAACATGGGTGGAGAGTTCCCTCCTGCTTGACCATAATGTTGCATTGGTGGTTAGAATGTCCTTCTACCTTGCAAAACAAATTGTAAAATGTATGTCTTCAAGATCAAAGGAAGTCCTTAACCCTGTATACCTCCTGTCATGGAATACGGTGACCCAGCATGGATATATTTCACTAGAATTCACCATGCAAATGGAAAAACCACAGAGATTTTGAACTAAAAAGATCAAGTCATTAAAAATCCTAAACTACCTGGAGAGAATACAAGCTATATCCCTGTATTCAGTACCCTATAGACTCCTTAGGTTATACTTGCTTTGGCCCATATGGGATCAAATAGTGCAATGCTTTATAAACCTGTATAAATCTAACAGTCCGTCAAATACTAAGACCAGAGTTCTAAACCTACTTAATCAAATAAATAAAATGAGATGAAGAGAAAGATTTGGCACAGAATACTTATCTCTTCTCTGCAATAACCTTGATCTCCAAATTACGCTGTGCAGTTCTCTGTCTTCCATCAAAAAGGGAGATTAATAATTGGATGGGCATTTATAAATTCACCCCTGGCATGACTGGCCTTTCCCCTCTTGAAAATGAGTTAAAACCTAATATGGGTACTGTCAAGGTGTTAATGGCATACTGCCCCATCTGCCTTGTATTTGTTATGATTTCTATAATTTCTGTGAATGGTCTGCTTGCTGACCTAACCATGTAAGCAATTATTTTTTCTCAGCTAAGGCAACCTGACAAAATGCTTGTGTGCATATATATCTCTATACGCATGCATGTGCGTGTGTGTGTGCGTGTGTTTGAGCGTGTGTGCGCATGTGTGTGCGTGTGTGCGCATGTGTGTGTGTGTGTGTGTGTGTGTGTGTGTGTGTGTGTGTGTGTGTGTGTGCATGCATATGTATGTCTATATATGTATATATGATTGATTTCAATATTTGGCTCAGTTTTTGGTGTCATTCAAAGGGGATCCAGTTCCTGCTAGCCTGGGAAGCCATGGTCAACAAACCTAACTGCTTTGCCAGAGAAGGTTTGCACCTGGCACTTCAAGGCTTTCAGCTGTGGGCAAAGGCTTTTGGCTCCTCTGTAGTGCCTTTTTATGCAAGGTCTCAAAACCAACATTACCAACATGAAATTAACCAATCAAAACAAAATAATGGTCATGCTGCTAAATGCTATGACCTTAAACCAAAAACTGCACTCCCGGGAAACACTTCTATCACTAGAAGATGTAGATATCTGTGCAGTCACAAAAATCTGGTTCATGACCTCAGAGACTACCATGGCCTCACAAAGCTACAATGCCTTCCTCACCTTTACACTGCAAAATTAAACATGTGAAAACCAAAGCAGGTGGTGTTTCAATCTATATTAGAGATAAATTCAGCTCCCATCTAGTTATACTGGGCAACTCCAATGAGTTACTCCATGTCCAGGTTACAGTGGTTAAGACCCCATTCAAGTCATAGCCAGTTATGGATCCCTCTCCATGGGTCAAGGCACCCACAAGGCCTTTTTGACCAAACTGGAGACATTCCAAATTTTACCAAACACATTGGTTATGGGGGATTTCAATTATCCCACCATCATCTGGGAAACCTACACAAGCCCTAACTCACTAGAGCAAAAGTTCCTTGACTTTGTTAATTCAAATGCCCTGGAACAAATTGTCCATACCCCAACAAGAGGAACAAACATTCTGGATCTGGTCCTCACCAACATGTCAAACAGATGAACTGCCACAACTGTCAAACCCTCATTAGTTAAAACTGATAACAAATCAGTCAACTTCAAACTGGCACTAACACCAGAACTCACAAAGGGTGAAATCAGACAAAAAACTTCACCAAGGCAAATTATACCCTCCTAGGTGAAGGTATAAATACATTTCAAGCCCCACTCCAAGCTGGAACTGGTAACTACACCAAAGCTTACACTAAAGCCCTGTGCAATCACTTGTAAAGTGTATAAACTCGGACGTACCAGAAATGATCAAAGCCAGAGCCCCATGAAAAAACAAGATGGCATGGTGAACATCCAGCATCAACAAACTTTACAATAAATGCAAAACGTTGCTGTCCAAGTAAACAAAGGCAAGGCCTCAACAATGGAAAAGCACCCTCCTCAGCCTCAACAGGCAAACAGGATAACTTTTCAAATCCTTCAAGGGCTCCTTTGAAAGAAACTTAGCAAGTACAGGCTAGGATACCCATAAGGTCTTTTACAGCTACATACATAACCTAAAGGGTAGGACCAAAGCGTGTGCAGAACTAGTGGCCAACAATATCACACACACACTGTCCTTACAGAGATAGCAAACCTGCTAGCGGATAGGTTTGGTGAAAATTTCACTCCCTCATCCCCTCCTAATTTATAACAATCCTTCCCCCAAATCCCCCCACAACCCTACACATCTGAAAAGCAGGTCCTCAAAGCCTTGTTGAAGAAATACAAAGCCACTATAGGAACAGATGACATCCCAGGCTGTCTTCTAAACTGGCTAAAACATGAACTAGTATCACCACTAAGTACCTTTTTCAATCATAGCTTAACCACAGGCTTTGTTCCTGTGGAATGGAGAAAAGCAACAGTTATTCCCCTCCACAAAGGTGACCTGGCAACAAACATTGGGAATTACAGACTCATAAGCCTGAAAAGCCTCATCTATAAGTCCATTGAAACTATCATTATGGACCTCATAAATAAAGACATAGGTGACTTCCAAACCCTGGTTCTTACCCAATTTGGTTTGTGAAGGGTAGATCCTGACTATTAAATCTTATGGATTTCTTTGGAAATGTGACCAAGGCCATAGATGAGGGCAAATCTGTCCACACAACATACCTCGAACTGCCAAAAGCTTTCAACACAATCCTACATTCACGCATTACCAATAAACTTAGCAAACTGAATGTAAACTCTTTTGTTGTAAGATGGGTTGCCAACTGGCTCACAAACTGGACACACTTTATAAAAATGGGTGACTCCACATCAACCAGCAGACCTGTTACCAGTGGGGTACCACAGAAGTCAGTTCTGAACCCCCTACTGTTTGGTATATACTTCTCAGAAGTTCAAGTCAAAACTAAGGGGTTGTGGCTGACCAGGTTTGCAGACGACTGCAAAGAGGTGAAATCATTGAATCCCCAAATTATGTCAGTATACTCCAGGAAGGTCTCAAGCAGACGGATGGCTGGTGTATTAGTCACGGTCTCAAACTGAATGCAGAGAAATGCATCATCATTCCCTTCGGCAAAAACAATGTCCCCACACACTATCAAATCAACAACAATACCCTAAGTACCCATGAAGTGGTAAGGGACCTGGAATCACAAGTTGACTGTGACCTTAACTTCGACCACCATGTATCTACTGAAGTAAGGAAAGCTTTCTACATAGCATACTTGATTAGTAATGCCATTGCCTCAAGAGCAAAAAAAGTTATAACCCCTCTATAGTCGGCACTTATCTGGCCCATAATTGAGTATAACACTCCATTTAGCATGTACTGTAATAAGCACCTGCAGCAATTAGTGAGGCTTCAAAGGTTTCTAACAAAGAAGATCAAGGGACTCCAGCATGTGCCTTACACAGACCGATGAAAGTCCCTGACACTATATTCCATATCTTACAGACGCTTTAAGGAAGACTTATTCCTTGCCTACAGAGCAACCCAAGACCCAAACCTAATGAACTTGCTGCATATCCATAAATCAAACGGGGCTAGAGCAAAATGTTCTAGGGACATAAATATGGCCTGTGACTTAAATAGGACATGCTGGAAAGACAGATTTATGTCTGTGCAAATGCTGCATCTTTGGAACAGGCTCCCAACTCATATGAAACAGAGCACCTATACGAGACTGTTCAAGAGGAACCTGGACCAGTGGAGGGACACCATCAATTCTAACTGGAGATAGAGCCCACAACCCTCCAGGACATGAGCAGTCATCACTAAATGCATTCTTAGATATTGACTAACATTTCTATGCTATTACATTGGGATGAAATAGCTAGGATTAAAATGACCTCTGGATCAGTAGCCTAGTAATCTACTAGGATCTTATGATATATATGTATATATATATATATATATATATATATATATATATATATATATATATATATATATATATATATATATATATATATATATATATATATATATCTATCTATATATATATATATATGTAGATTTTATATATATATATATATATATATATATATATATATATATATATATATATATATATATATTGGTCTACTTCACTTGACCTAAAACTCACTTGACTGACTTTCATTTGACTGACACCCAAATTACCTACATTTCAAATTGCTGACAACTCATTTCACTGACTTTTCAGATAGACTTGTTATGGGTTTCCCTTTACCTGTGACTTGCTTGTGATAAGAAGAATTACTGTAACTGACAGTGAGTGCTGACTGTCAGAATACTGATAGTCAAGTAGAAAGTAGCATTGTAGTGTTTCTAAATGTGGGTTTGTCTCTTTATATATTATGAGAAGTATCTAAAGTAATTTTGCGATTGTTGTGTGCATTTCCAGCAGTAGTGGCAATGTTTAAAGTACTGTAAGGCAAATTAAAGGTATATGCCCTTTTCCCCACTGTAATGCGATCCTGGAGTTAGTATATATAAATAAGGGGTGTGGGGGGCACAGCCCCCCACATTGGGGGTTGTGGGGGGCAGCCCCCACCTAGATTTTTTTGTACATTGTCCAGTTTCTGTTAAGAGGATAAGTAAGTAGTTTTAATGTTCTGGAAAGAGTTCATCATTGGTATTCTAAGTGTGCATGTCTATGGTTTAAGATTTAGTATTTTGAAATTCAGCATTGTAAGCTGTCGGTGAAATGATAATCAGTCAAATCAGTTCTCAGTAATTTGAAATTTAAGTTATTTGGGTGTCGGTCAAATGAAAGTCAGTCAAATGAGTTTTAGGTCAAGTGAAGTAGACCCATATATGTGTGTATATATATATATATATATATATATATATATATATATATATATATATATATATATATATATATATATATATATATATATATATATGGGTCTACTTTGAATAACCGAACTGCCACTTCACCGACACCCAGAAGATCGAGACGGAACGACCGAACAGGTAGGTGATCGAAAAGGCGATATTCCGACAGCCGAAGACCGACAACGGCAACGTGAGCGCGATCCGTAAGTGTGCGATAGTGACGGATTTAGGATTGGGGAGCGGACAGGTAAGTGTACGATAGTGAGGGATTTTAGTTTAGGTGTGGGAAAGGTGAGTGCGGTAGTGTCGAACTTAGGGTTCCGTAAGGTAAGTGTGTGATAGTGACGTAGTGTAGTGTAGGAAGGGTTGAGTGTGTTAGGTTAGTATGCGGGGAGTGAGTGCGATAGTGACGGGCTTAATGTTTCAGGTGGGTTAAGTGAGTTAGGGTGCAGGTAGGGTAAGTGTGCGATAGTGACGGTGTTGAGGTTTAGGGTGGGTTAAGTGAGTTAGGTTAGGTGCGGTTGGGTAAGTGTCTCGGTAGTGTCGGACGTTAGGGTTAGGGTTTAGGTTAAGGTTAGTGGATATGTTATTGTGTGCAATGTGTAGTTTACGTTTGTGTCGTTGTAATGGTGTTCAGTTTTTGAGTTGTTGGTGTTTGTCGGTGTTGTGTGTTTTCGTTGTTTGGGGTCGGTAAATTGTGTGTGGGTGAATCGGAAGTTCGTTATACAAAGTAGACCCATTTATATATATATATGTATGTATACATATATATATATATATATATATATATATATATATATATATATATACATCTACATAATATATATATATATATATATATATATATATATATATATATATATATTTACATCTACATATGTATATATATATATATATATATATACACACACACACACACATATATATATATATATATATATGTGTGTGTGTGTGTGTGTGTGTGTGTGTGTGTGTGTGTGTGTGTGTGTGTGTGTGTGTGTGTGTGTGTGTATATGGCATGCAGGTGAATAGTCTGCAACAGGCCAGCAATGACAGTGTCCACACAGGGAACATGTCTATAAGCACATTGCACAAAACATGGTACAGTACAATATCTGCCCCACTGGTAGGTATGCTGTAGCCATACCTATTGAGTTGTGTGTATAGTTTGTTGTCATTGATATGGTGAGGTGATGTGTATTAAGAACTGTGGTAACTTTGCTGCATGACTTGCTCACACCTGTGTCCATCTTTATGTCTTTCAGGCATGATGTCCCATAGAAGGCTGCCAGCTTACACAGCAGCTGAAAATTAATTCCTGCTTAATGACCTCATACAGTACTATGCAATCTTGTTTGGCTGGGCTGGCCATGAGCACCAGGAGCGGAACACCCTATGGAATAACCTATTCCACAGGGTCAATGATGTTGGACTGCACAACCGCAGTTATGAGCAGGTCCACTATCATTTTTCTGACCTGATTAGCAATGCCCTTCGGTGTGCTGCTGCAGTCTGGGGGGGGATCACCTCGCCACAGGGGGAGGCCATGCCACCCATTCACCTGACATGTGATGGAGCTCCTACCCAGCCTTGTGGCACCTGCCCATCCCCACAGCCAGCAACTGGCGGACACCTTTGTGGAGGTGGGTGCCACCCACACACTGGCTGAGGAGTATGCAGGTAAGGCCACAAGGCACATCAGTAGGCCATTGTTGCATACACATCCGCATCGGTACAGGTAGTTCATGCATAGCTGACATGTCATCGATATATTTTGTTGCTGCATAGTAGTGATAAACAGATGTGCATATTTGGTAGTATTGTGGACATGTATTGTTGATGTATTGTAATGCTGCACCCACCCTGTAGTAATGCTACAGGTGTGGCCACTGACTTTGCATCTCTCACCCTCTTATGTAGGTCCCTTTGGGATATCACCAAGGCAACAGCCTGTAGCTGGTGAGTGTGGTTTATGTAGATGCTTGCCAATGCATCGGGCATGTAATGGTGATGGTATATTCCATGCACACATCTAACACACCTACTCAGAATGCATGCTGTACATGTGCACGTACTGTTGCTGTTAAATGCATGGCATCACAGGGGTGACCATGATGGGGCATTGGAAGGTTTTCTCAGAAACCTGCATGATAACTAACATCCTGTCATTGCAGAATGTGTCCACAGGGAGTAACATAATGGTGGGAGACATGGCCTATAATAGGGACATGTTTGGAACAACACCCATATACAGTGCAACACCAGTGTATATACCTGTAGGACAATGGCAACTGCTGAAGAGTTACATTATGGCATAAGGCATTATTGTGGTCCATGTTATCAGCTGGGACTTGGCTGTAACATGTGGTGTTCAGTGTATGGGACACTGCAAAGTGACACACATGTGTAGGCCTTACTTGTCATGCATCTGCAAAAAGCTGAAGGGGGGGGGGTGTCAGCATGACACACAAGTGCACTGCAACAGGGATCCTAAGGATACTAAGAATAACTGTATCTGCACATAGTCAGGATCAGGAACTATGGCAGACGTAACCCTACCCCCACAGCAATAGTGATGGCAGTGTGTGAACACCAAGGGATGTGCACATGAGTAGACCTTGCAATCATGCAGATTATGGGGACATGTGTAGGGCAGACTGAACATACACTGGCAATTGCAGATGGCCCACACTAGTATACCCCTGCCAGGAATAGTGACTGCTGTAGTACACATAACAGGAGGTGCGAAACACCGTCATGATAAGGGTGTGCACACATATGCTCACATGGTGTGTATGCACCTAACACATTCCGTAGACACTGCATGTAAAAGTGCAGGACATATGTCACATATCGGGCTCATGTACTATTAAGATATGCAGTGATGTGGTCCCATGGCAGATCAAGGATGGGTGCATCATATCAATAAGGGTGTGTTCACCATCCATAGCCATGGTATGCTCTGATGGTTGTCAGTGTAAGAGTATTAGATTGGTCATACATGGTCCGCTGATGTTGAGAGCTGTAAATCAGACATCAGGCATTCACAAATGACATCTTTCCACATATCATCCTAGGTATGTATTGCTGAAAAACATAGGGGATGTGAGCATTAAAGCTGACATAACTGACACAGTAGTACACATTCAGTAATGGGTTGTACACCTGTGAGGTGTGTGCACAGTACATGGCAGGGTGCAGAACAGGTGCACATCAATACTGTGTGCATGGGTGCAGTGGTATCCAGGGGAAGGGGCATCACCTAGTGACACAGCACATGCATCGCACACATGTATACTGTTGCTAGTATTGATTGACTATAGCTGCACTGCATGCTGTTGTGTACCATATGTTTTGCATGTTGACAGATGGGTAACAGGAGGACTGTGTGTACTATCATGGTGCAACCTCACCTGTATATGTGTTTGGTGCATCCTGGTGGGAAGTTAGTTTGTCTGTAGGGTCACTCTGGTTAAGTGGAGGGAGGTTGATGCATGTAGGATGCATGTGGGCATGTGTGTGTGCCTGTGTGGGTCGCCATGTATGCACATGTGTGATTGTGGAGTGTTCATACAGCAGTACCTCCCTTCGGGATCGTGCAGTACATGGACATCGACTGCCACATTACACACCAGGAATACTTGTCATGTATGTAATCACAGGACAGCTGATAGTATAATAAGGTCTGTAGCATGGAACAGGCATTGAGAGGGAAGGTAGACACCAGGTTTACCCTTAATATCGCATTCAGCAGAGCAGTGACCTACAACCCACGTATGCAGCACTACAGATGCATTGGGGAAGTACTAGTCAACAGCAGGAAGTGTATCCATATATTACAGTTGTCACATGATAGTCTGATTGTGCAGCATATCTGGCATGTACTGAGCAATACATACACATGACACACCAGTGCGTGATATTATGGAGTGAACATAGTAACCCATACATATAGGGGCCATGCTCATGATGACTGGACATACACAGGGTGAATGCAGAATGACAGCAGTGAGGCCATCTAAAACCACTACACACAGGTCAGGCATGTAATGTAGTAACAGGTCTTGTGTTGTGATCACTTGTCTAGGCATTTAGAGGACTGATATGTTAATGAATGGTATCAATGTGTGTATGTTACAAAGTGTGATGCAGGATGGGCAACACATAGAAATATATGTGGGACTGTCTGTAAAGTCATGGACAGGTAGGCATTACGGTGGTGTGTGTTTGTGTGTGTGTGTGTGTGTGTGTGTGTGTGTGTGTGTGTGTGTGTGTGTGTGTGTGTGTGTGTGTGTGTGTGTGTGTATATACTGTTAGGCAATACTGTACAGGTTTTAAAGTGCGTTTATTGTTTTCCCCCACAGGTGGCGAGGTGGGTCAGCGTCCCTCCTGCATGCAGTCTGATGTTGGTGTCCATACAGACACTGAAGATGATGATAGTACTGTTGAGGTACAGGTGGGGTTGTCAGGAGCCGAAACAGCGCCATCATTTGACATCCCCCTTTTAGCCACCCCAACCCTGCTCACAGTGTCAGTTCCTATACATACACCATCACCAATGGCCATAGTGGAGGGACAGCTGGTGTTTGGTGGCAATGCACAGGAAAGTGTGATAACCATGCCTACTATATCAGGTTACAGCAGGCATAGCCAGATGTCCAGCACAGCACCACATAGGCAAATACCCTGGGGTGTTCGTGGTAGGGCTGCTGGACATCATGCTCCTGGCAGAGGTGACATAGCTAGTACCAGCAGGCACATGTTTCAGCATGTCATGGCAGTGCAGGCACTTATGTAATGTTACACCAGACAGGGTCTAAGGCTGCAGAGGGCTGCTCTCACATCTGCCAGAGACAACTTCTGTGAACGGTCTGGTGCCATCTGTGCTTATACCAAGCTCATGGATAGATGGTCTGGTGACCTAATGGCTCTCATCGACCATGGTATATCCATGCTTGAATGTGTGGTGGGGGTGCAATAATGGCTGTGTGGACATAGGCCAGTAACACCAACTGCTGGCAGTCAATGTGGATGTGCTAGGACACCAAGGGGTTCCCATAGTGGCAGTATCAGCCCCGGCAGTGCAGAGGGGTGCTGTCCACAGCACACCACAGCAAGACATGAGCACATGATCCTGGCCAGTCCCAGTAGGGACCTGGTACCAGCAGACATTTGTCATTATCAGGTGAGAGTAGCACATTGAGGTCTGTACCTGGACATGCCCATGGAACCCCTGGCAGGCCCAGTCCACGTGTCCATGGCAGGAGGCAATGAACTGCACACCCTGCCAGGTATGGTCTGCAGCTGTCCATAAACACCTGTGTAGGGCAGCCACATGGCAGAACTGTGGGCATGCATACCCACATACTATGCAAACATACCTAGGGCAACTCCATAGCTACACACACCACATCACCATAAGAAGTTCACCTCAGTACACCCCTCACCCATACACATGGTGTCAAATGTATGGCCCACCCTCGGCCTCTGGCAAACCAACAACACTCCCCGTGCATACAATGATACATGTGCCACATCCCTGTCATCCATACCATCAATGCAGGGACAGGTTAATATGGTTCTGATGCACATGGTGACTGTACTACAGTGTGCCACAGTACTGCAGTGTAACATGTTGTAAGAAGTAAAGTTAAATGCATATATGTCAGGTTGTGTAGCCATCCAGCAATGATGCATTATAACTGTTAATAACACTGGTTGATTGTGGTCTCTATAATGTTATCCATTTTTGTTGTAGGTGTACATGTGTCAGCACGAGGATGTTCTGCAGTCATATTCCACAATGGGGTATGGCACTGTGGTGACACCATGGCTGTGACATATCTGGGATACAGTTGGACACATGTCACAGGTTAGTATAACAGTTATTGCCTGTGCCACATGGACAGGTGACCCACTGGGGTGTGTATAATCTGAAACATGATGTAGACCCATCCACATACACACACACACACACACACACACACACACACACACACACACACACACACACACACACACACACATACACTGTTACTTGGCATCACTGGGACTAGAACCCTACCTAAGTATGGAGTGATACTGAAGTGTGTGGCTTCCATTGCACACACCACACAGGTTTAGGGTGAGGTGTGTCCCAGGTTACATGTTGCATGCAGAACATCCCCAAACATGTACAGTATGCTAATGGGGAATGTGATGGGTGTATATGGACAATACATAGTGTGATATACCTTCATATACACATTAACAGACATATAACAAGCAGACACACATCCGAGAGACCAGGGCCTATCGCTGCTAACTAACATGACTGTGTATCCAACGTGTTACAGGTAGGCTACATACAGCACATGCATAACTGGCCTGGAATGTGGTATCAGTTACCTGTATGGTTGATGGTGACAGTGGTAACCATAACGTGGTGCATGAGATATACTTGGTGTACCTTGGTGTAATGACAGTGTACACAGCACCCACATCCCTCAGTGGATATTGTACTCCCTGAAACCCATGATGACACTCTGAAATACCCACCATCACACATTGACCACTACTGCGATACAACCCATTGTATATCCCAACAGTGGTACTACAGGGATATGCATCTAATACACATGCCACGCACATAGCAGGGTGTTGCATTGTCATACTTCACTGATGGGCAGCAACAACATTATCTGTACTACCATGTGGCCATGGGTATTGTAATAGGAGTATGTGGCCTAAGAATGCTGCACCCTACAGATAAACGGACATGTACACATACAAACACTTGCCAGAACACAATGGGTATCCCATGTATACCAACCCATTTGTACAATGCTGTTGTGATGGCACTGCAAGGCTCATGTAGCCAGTATACAGAGGAGCTTAACAGGGTACATGTAATGCCGCATACAGCAGCAGCAGCCACAACTGGCTATAGAAATGGGTGTTGCAGTGGTTGTGAAGGCCCTCATGGAATCCCCCATGTACAGATGTGCTAACACACAGACACTGCTATACTCAGTCATGCACACGTACACATGTCTCAGTACTGGGGTGCATCTATGCAGGTGGACATAGCTGTGTACCTAGCTATTGTCTAAGGAGAGATGGGTTGTGTAGGGGTTGTATGTGCAGTGGTATCCTGCCACCTGCCATGTGGCAGCAGGCAAGTCATGGACAGACACTACTGTGGTGACCCTCAGGGTGGAAGTGACATGCATAAGCCATTCTGCCAGGTGCCTCCTGCACATGGCCACTGAGGTGATCAAGTTGACATACATGCAACATGCATTACAACACATGGTTAGTGTCTGTGATGGAGACCTGTACCCAAGCATGTTCAGTTGACTGTGGTAGTGTAGTGGAGGTACCCATGCCATGTGTTGCGTACAGGATGTTATCTTCAATATGTGCCAGTTCTTACACAGCTGGGCAGACATATCAGTGTCAATCAAGCTTAGGCTGCCTGTACATATCGCATCAGGATACCTGCCATCTGCACATCTGTAAAGGGACTGACAGTCATCTGCTTGGCAAGTAGCTATGCCGTAAGACGAATTTGTTGACAGATAGATGTTTGACAACAATATGTATGCCATAACTACATGTCAGGAGCCCTAGCTATCATGTGCTGTACAGATGGTAGTTTACAGATACATTCCACATGTCGGATCATTACCCAGTAGGGGTTATATACTGAGACACTGCTCACACACCAGGTATACAACAGGGAGGCCTCAGAGTCCAGCTATGCCTTCAGGTATGCCTGTTGTCAAGACTACATTTAGCACTCTACTCTTGCATGGGTAGGCACTGTCAACAGTAGTACTGCCACCATACACTACATGCTAGTGTGACAGCACATACCCTGGGCTACTACCTCTGTATGTAACAATGTCACACAGATAACAGTGCTGTACAGGCCTCGAATATGTCTGTGTCCCAGACATGACACTCACACCTGTTGCTACTGTAATGACAGCACATAGGCGCATGTATTGTACATGGCATTACGTACACTTATTACAGATGTCATTACCCTGCTATGTTATCAAACTAGGTGGTGTGAACTGGTTACTAGGGTTAAGCCATGCTTAGCAGGTATCAACATTGCTCCACTATAACAGCTAAGCTGATTTGCGCACTGGTAAGCGAAACCTACACTGTGTAGGCACCCGTACATTTTTCCATAGCTTAGCACCGCTTAGCTACACGCAAACCCACACAAATGTGCTTAAAGCTGCCTAAACCACTCTGTATCCGACAGCCCTTGTTATACCCAGCAATAAAATGAACAGCCCTTGCAGGTCTTAAACCCAGGAGCCTATACACTAAAGTCACAACACTTATCCACTATGCCATGACCAGTGTAAAGACAGCTGTTGTATTTCCAATATATCTGTCAATACACATACTGATTAGCATTGAACAATTGCCTTTACTATCACAATTGTCTAGTACGTATTAATATGACTGCTGCATCACCTATGTTGTTTTAACATAATGTGCACATAGCAGATACATATGGTGAGATACATCTGGGAGAGCATACACAACTGTGAGGTTTACACATGACAGGAATATGAATATATACATATAATAGGTTGATATATGTCTACATGTGCATACACATGTATATTCATGCATATCTCTGTATACACATCTGTTTAGTGCAACATATATATGGGCATGTTTACATCTCTTCGTATGTACACACACACACACACACACACACACACACACACACACACACACACACACACACACACACACATATATCTAGCCATATATATATATACATATATATATATATATATATATATATATATATATAGTTTGGGTTTGTAAAAGGAATATCATGTCTCCTAAAACTGATAGACATCATTGAAACAGTCAACAAAGCCATAAACGAGGGTAAGGTTGTTCACACAGCCTATCTAGATCTCACCAAAGCTTTTGACACCATCCCCACTCTGGAATTATAGATAAACTCACTAAACTAGGTATAAATCCCTATGTCATTAGAAGGGTTGCCAACTGGCTCACTAACACAACCCACACTGTTAAAGTAGCAGACTCCAAATCTGGCTTCAGACCAGTGACAAGTGGAGTACCACAGAGTTCAGTCCTGGGACCTCTCCTGTTTGGTATATGCTTTTCTGAAATGCAGGCTAACACAGAAGGTCTTTGGCTAATGAAGTTCACAGATGACTGCTAACATGGAGCCATAATCAAAATTCCTAACAATGTGGACATCCTACAAAAGGGCCTAATGGAGACAGATGCCTGGTGTCAAAGCCATGGCCTCAAGCTCAATGCCAACAAGTGCATTGTCATTCCCTTTGGTAAAAACTCTGTACCCATGAGCTACCACATAGGTGGTAGTCTACTTAACACCAAAAGTGTGATAAGAGACCTTGGGATACAGGTGGACGGTAGTCTTTCCTTTGATAAACACATCACCACAGTAGTCAGGAAATCCTTCTACGTGGCACACTTTATCACAAAAGGTTTCTCATCCATGTAAAAAGAGGTCATTGTTCCCTTCTACTCGTCACTCATTAGACCCATTATAGACTACAATGTCCCTTTTGGTATGGACCTCACAAGACATCTACAACAACTGGAAAGACAACAGAAATACCTCACAAAGAGGATTACAGACCTCACACAGATGCCCTACGCAGACCGTCTCAAAAAACTCCAGCTTTACTCTATTGCATATCGACTACTCAGAGGCAATCTCTGCCTAACATACTAAGCTATGTCAAACTCAGAGCTGTTGGACATACTCCACTTAAATAAATCCCAATCCCTTCAAGCTATATGCTATAGGGACCAAAACCTTTTCACTACAATAAACATAACATGGTGAAGGGATAGATTCTTGACCCAGAGACTTCCCATACCCTGGAACAAACCACCTATCTATATCAAACAAAGATCCTCATTAGCACTCTTCAAGAAAAAGATTGATGATTGGATGAGAAATATTAAATTCACCCCGGGGATCACCTCTGTGGCTCTGCTCAACAGGGGCACAAGAAAATAATTGTCTTGGGTGGCAAAAGCCAGGGTACATTTTTGGCTAGGCTTATATAGGCCATAGTGCCAATAGCCTAGTACCTATGTATACCTATACATGTATATGTATAGCTATATATATATATATATATATATATATATATATATATATATATATATATATATATATATATATATATATATATATATATATATATATATATATATATATATATATATATATCTAGGTTCATAGGTTCATACTAGGCTATCTGCCCTAGGGCATTTATAAGCCTAGCCAGAGTGCGTTTGGCTTTCAACACTAATTTTAAATTAATTTTGCATAAACCTACGATCGCCCATTCACTCATCATCCAGCATGTCCTATTTATTTCAGTGCTGAGGTTCAAGTTTCTCGAGCGCATACCTGGCTGAGATTGGATTTTCTGATGTGCAGCATGTCCATTAATTCCACGTTGGACATGGCTTCATACGTCAGGCACAGATCGGCTCTGAGCAGGCGGTATGCCACTGTATAGAGCTGGAATTTCTTTAACCGGGCAGCATATGGCATCTGTTTGAGCCCTTTGATCCTCTTGGTGAGGTACTTTTGGGGTCTTTCCAGTTGCTGCAGGTGTCTGGTAAGGTACATCCCAAAAGGGGCATTGCACTCAATTATGGGCCTGATGAGGGATGAGTAAAGAGGCACGATGACCACCCCTGATCTAGATGTGAATCCCTTCATGATTAGGTGTGCTATATAAAATGTTTTTCTAACCACTTTGGCCACGTGGTTGTCAAATGAGAGATTGCTATCAACTTGGGTCCCCAGGTCCCTAATTACTTCTTCTGTACTTAATGGATTACCACCTATGTGGTAATTTGTGGGCACTTTGATTTTGCCAAAGGGGATGACTATATACTTTTTGGCATTTAGCTTGAGGCCATGGCTCTGGCCCCAGTTGTCTGTTACTATGAGGCCCTTTTGGAGGATGCTTGTGTCAGCTGGAGAGTCGATTATGGCGTCCAGTTGGCAGTCATATGCGAACTTGGTCAGCCACAGTCCTTCCGTGTTTGCCTGTACCTCTGAGAAATATATACCGAACAAAGAGGTCCCAGGACTGAGCCTTGTGGGATGCCACGTAACAAGTTTGGAGTCTGACATGGCTCCAGCAATTCTAACCATGTGGGTTTTGTCCTTGAGCCAGTTTGCATCTCATCTAGTGACATAGGGGCTTATATTTAAGCTGGTGAGCTTATCTATAATGCCCGAGTGGGGTATTGTATCGAAGGCTTTTGAGAGGTCCAGGTAGGCTGTGTGGACCACCTTCCCCTCGTCTATGGCCTTGATGACTGTTTTAAAGAAATTGACCAGGTTTAAGAGGCAGGATATGCCCTTAACTAAGCCGAACTGGGTAGGATCCAGTGTCTGTAGGCCCCCAATATCTTTATTTATGAGGTCCATGATTTTCCTTTCCATAGCTTTGCAGACTAAGCTAGTTAGGCTTATGAGGCGATAGTTTCCAGGATCCATTAAGGCACCACCATTGTGGAGAGGGACCACTGTTGCTGTACGCCACTCTTTGGGTACATATCATGTAGCAAGGCTGAGATTGAACAGTAGTTTTATATTAGGGTTTAGCTCTTCTTGGAGTTCATGTAGGATGCAGCCTGGGACACCGTCTTGTCCCACTGATGCTGTATTTTTTGGTTTGGAGAGGGCGATTCTTACCTGAGCATCTGAGATGTCAGGGGGGCAGCACTCTGCTGGGATAGATATTTGCCCTTTTGGTGGAGAGGGGGGGAGATGTTTGTGCTGAACCTGTCAGCTAGGATGTTGGCAATGTCTGTGGGTTTGGTGTATTTTTTGTCATGTTGGAGTAATTCTGAGCATATCTGGGAATTCCCACCCAGGTTTCTAACATAACTAAAGAAAGCCTTATGATTATCCTTACTGTCCTGTGCAATTTTTCTCTTGAAGCTGGCCTTAGATGATTTTATGAGTGCCCATAGTGTTTTGCTAATACTGATCAGAGATGCCTTCCCTTTTTGGGATTTTGCTCTATCATGCAGTAGCTTCCTCCTTCTATTGTATAGTTTATTTATGGCTGGGTCCACCAGACAGGACGTCTGCTATTGGAGGATTGGGTCTTGGTTTTATTTGGGATTGCATGATCCATGCATTCCTGAAGGTGTTCATAGAATGCATTTATAAAGGATTCTGTGGTCTGGGCCATATTTTCCACAGGCCCAGGGGCTTAGAAGGATTCCACATCAGGTTTGAGGAGTGTGAAATTTGCTTTGGAGAAGTTTTTCACTGTGGTTTTCTGGGCAGGGGGTGGGGTCAGGATGTGAATATCCAGTGAGATTAGTTTATGGTCTGATCTTACCAGTGATGGATACACTTCTGGTCTGGAGCATAGAGTCCCCATGTTGGTGATGATCAGGTCCAGTATGTTTTCCCCTCTTGTGGGAGTGGTAACAAGTTTTTCCATAGCATTTGAGTTTATCAATTTTAGGAACCTTTGGGCTACGGTGTTGGAGCTAGAGTAATGCTCCCAGTCTATGTTTGGGTAGTTGAAGTCACCCAATATAATGGTGTTTGGAGAGACCTTCATATTTTCCAGTGTTCACAGGAAGGCTGAGTGGGGTTCCTGGGTTTGGGAGGGTGGTCTGTAGCAGGCTATAAACTGGAAGGCAGTTTTACCCACTGTTAGTTGCACATGGATAGTCTCTGATGCTTCGTGCTGTGCCACCAACCTGGAGGTGTGGGTATCTTTGACGAATATTGATACTACCCTCCTTTTGTGGTTCGGTCCAAGTTTTGGGGCCGAAAAGCATGGAATGAGGTATAACCTGGTAGTGCTGGGGTGCTCTTGGGAGCCTTGAACCAGGTTTCTGTTACTGCACAGATATCGATGTTCTCCATGCTAAGGAGAGTTTAGAGTGCATGCATCTTGAGGTTTAGACTTCTGGCATTGAGTAGCATTAATCTTAGTTTCTTATCCCTTGTGATACCTATGGAGGTGGGTTTGTCTTTTGAGCCTTTCCTAAAAAAGGCACTATGGGGCTAGCAAGAACTTTTGCCAATATCCGGAAGCCCAGGGGTGACAGGTGCAAGCCATCCCTAGCGAAGCATCGTGGCTTGTCGAGCATGTCATCCCCAGGCTGACAGGCATTGGATCCCCTTTGAATGACACCAATACTTAAGCCAATTGTTGAAATTGATAATCTTGTCTTCATATTGTGGCATCATTCTTGGTGAGGGTAAGATGCTACTCAAGGTCAGGATCATACCAGCCTGGGCTACATGCTCAGAGAGTTCCTATATGTCTCTTTTCATGTAGTCCAGGGAGGTACATCTCAGGTCATTCACACCAGCATGGACAATGACTGAGTCATATTTGTACTTGCCTTGGAGTGACCTGAGTGCTTGTGTTATGTGGCGGAGCCTAGCACCCAACAGGCAGCTCAGCGTGACCTTCTCCTTGTGCAGCCTGGTGAGCGGGACGTCAGTGTGCCTGATGGTAGAGTCACCTATTACAAGTGTATCAGGTGTGTTGGTTAGCCTTAAAGGCTGTGACTGTTCGGCACACTGGCTTTGTGAGCTATGTGTTGCACGTGTTTTGTTTTGGGGTAGCGGTTGCTTGGGTGTCTGCTTTGGAGGTCTCTGCTGCTTAGGCAGATTTTTATTTAGAGTGTCCAAGTGTGTTTTTGTGTGTTTATGTGTTTGGTTTGCTGTTGTGGTAGGTCTATGTGAGACTAGAATTGCAGTGAGTGTGGTTTCCTTCTCCTCCTGACTGGTTATGGCAGTACTGAGTTGAGAGAGCTTAGCCTCCAGTTTGGCTATATGGTTGCATCTCTCACATGTGTTGGAATTTGTTGGGAGGAGGAGAGGGTTGTCTGTGTACATGAGGCAGTTGTAACATTGCCTCAAGATTCCCACATTCACTAGCTGGACCAGAGAGGAGATTTACAACTGACCTTTAGACATGCTAGAATAGTATTGGGAATTCCTTTATAATTGAAAGAAGGGCCAATGGGGAAGAAGGTACTCAAGGAGAGTTTGTGAGGGTATAGTGCTTTTAATTTTTAGTGCTGACTTATATAATTGCTTTAGTGAGCAAGTGCCAAGTAACTTAAATGCAATGTGTTACACGTAACTTAAATGCAAAAACAACAAACAGTAACTTTCTTTCAAGTGAAACAAGGAAATAAGTATAGTAAGCAATTCAAATATCACTAGGGATCCACAGAAGCACTTAAAAGCCGCATTTAGGTGGAATTAGCATTTTAGGGAAATAACAAGCAAACAAACAACAAGCATACAAACAAAGCTAGATTCAGCAGGCCTGGATCTAGTCTATGCAGCAGCAAACAAGGTGTACCAATTTCAGTAAGAGACAGTTCAAATATGCATATATAGATATATGTATATATAGCTATATATGTATGCTCATCCTATGTGTACAGATATGCCTATTTATGTAGATATATATAGGTTCATAGGTTCATAGGTTCATACTAGGCTATCTGCCCTAGGGCATTTATAAGCCTAGCCAGAATGTGTTTGGCTTTCGCCACCTATTTTAAATTTATTTTGCTATGCCCTTTTTCGAGGTTAGTATACTGTGCCTCTGTCTAACAGTGACACAGATGTGATACCCGGGGTAAACCTATGATCTCCCATCCACTCATCAAGATTCCTCTTGAAGAGAGTCAATGAGGGACTCTGCCTAACCTGGACTGGGATTTTATTCCAGAGTGAAGGGAGCCTCTGGGTTATGAATCTGTCCCTCCAGCATGTCCTATTTATTTCAGTGCTGAGGTTCAAGTCTCGAGCATAGCTCGATGGGATTTGGATTTTCTGAGGTGCAGCATGTCCATTAATTCGGGTTGGACATGGCTTTATATGTCAGGCACAGATCACCTCTGAACAGGCGGTATGCCACTGAGTAGAGCTGGAGTTTCTTTAACCGGGCAGCATATGGCATCTGTTTGAGCCCTTTGATCCTCTTGGTGAGGTACTTTTGGGGTCTTTCCAGTTGCTGCAGGTGTCTGGTAAGGTACATCCCAAAAGGGGCATTGTACTCAATTATGGGCCTGATGAGGGATGAGTAAAGAGGCCCGATGACCTCCCCTGATCTAGATGTGAATCCCTTCATGATTAGATGGGCTATATAAAATGTTTTTCTAACCACTTTGGCCACATGGTTGTCAAATGAGAGATTGCTATCAACTTGGGTCCCCAGGTCCCTTACTTCTTCTGTACTTAATGGATTACCACCTATGTGGTTATTTGTGGGCACTTTGTTTTTGCCAAAGGGGATGACTATACACTTTTGGCATTTAGCTTGAGGCCATGGCTCTGGCACCAGTTGTCTGTTTCTATGAGGCCCTTTTGGAGGATGCTTGTGTCGGCTGGAGAGTCGATTATGGGCCCCAGTTTGCGCTCATCTGGGAAACTGGTCTGCCACAGTCCTTCCGTGTTGGCCTGTACCTCCAGAAATATACCGAACAAGAGAGGTCCCAGGACTGAGCCTTGTGGGACACCACTTGTAACTGGTTTGGAGTCTGACATGGCTCCAGCAATTCTAACCATGTGGGTTCTGTCCTTGAGCCAGTTTGCAATCCATCTAGTGACATAGGGATTTATATTTAAGCTGGTGAGCTTATCTATAATGCCTGAGTGGGATATTGTAGCGAAGACTTTTGCGAGGTCCAGGTAGGCTGTGTGGACCACCTTCCATGGCCTTGCTGACTGTTTCAAAGAAATCAACCAGGTTTAAGAGGCAGGATCTGTCCTTAACAAAGCCATACTGGGTAGGATCCAGTGTCTGTAGGTCCCCAATATCTTTATTTATGAGGTCCATGATGATCCTTTCCATAGCTTTGCAGACCAAGCTAGTTAGGCTTATTCGGCGATAGTTTCCAGGATCCAATGAGGCACCACCTTTATGGAGAGGGACCACTGTTGCTGTAAGCCACTCTTTGGGCACATATTCTGTAGTAAGACCGAGATTGAACAATAGTTTTATGTTTGGGTTTAGCTCTTCTTGGAGTTCATGTAGGACGCAGCCCAGGACACCTTCTGGTCCCATTGATGCTGTATTTTTTGGTTTGGAGAGGGCGGTTCTTACCTGAGCATCTGAGATGTCAGGGGGGCAGCACTCTGCTGGAATAGATATTTGCCCTTTTGGTGGAGAGGGGGGGAGATGTTTGCGCTGAACGTGTCAGCTAGGATGTTGGCAATGTCTGTGGGTTCGGTGTATTTTTTGTCATGTTGAAGTAATTCTGAGCATATCTGGGAATTCCCACCCAGGTTTCTAACATAACTAAAGAAAGCCTTCAGATTATCCTTAGTGTCCTGTGCAATTTTTCTCTTGAAGCTGGCCTTAGACGATTTTATGAGTGCCCGTAGTGTTTTGCTAATACTGATCAGAGATGCCTTCGCTTTTTGGGATTTTGCTCTATCATGTAGTAGCTTCCTCATTCTATTGTATAGTTTATTTATGGCTGGGTCCTCCAGACAGGATGTCTGCCTTTGGAGGATTGGGTCTTGGTTTTATTTGGGATTGCATGATCCATGCATTCCTGAAGGTGTTCATAGAATGCGTTTATAAAGGATTCTGCATTCTGGGCCATATTTTCCACAGGCCCAGGGGCTTAGAAGGATTCCACCTCGGGTTTGAGGAGTGTGAAATTTGATTTAGAGAAGTTTTTCACTGTGGTTTTCTGGGCAAGGGGTGGGATTAGGATGTGAATATCCAGTGAGATTAGTTTATGGTCTGATCTTTCCAGTGAGGGATACACTTCTGGTCTGGAGCATAGAGTCCCCATGTTGGTGATGATCAGGTCCAGTATGTTTTCCCCTCTTGTGGGAGTGGTAACAAGTTGTTCCATAGCATTTGAGTTTTTCAATTCTAAGAACCATTGGGCTAGGGTGTTGGAGCTAGAGTAATGCTCCCAGTCTATGTTTGGGTAGTTGATGTCGCCCAATATAATGGTGTTTGGAGAGACCTTCATATTTTCCAGTGTTCTCAGGAAGACCAATTTGGGTTCCTGGGTTTGGGAGGGTGGTCTGTAGCAGGCTATAAACTGGAAGGCAGTTTTACCCACTGTTAGTTGCACATGGATAGTCTCTGATGCTTCGTGCTTTGCCACCAACCTGGAGGTGTGGGTATCTTTGATGAATATTGATACTCCCCCTCCTTTTGTGGTTCGGTCCAAGTTTTGGGGCCAAAAAGCATGGTATGAAGTATAACCTGGTAGTGCTGGGGTGCTCTCAGGAGCCCTGAACCAGGTTTCTGTTACTGCACAGATATCGATGTTCTCCATGCTAAGGAGAGTTTTGAGTGCATGCATCTTAAGGTTTAGACTTCTGGCATTGAGTAGCATTACTCTTAGTTTCTTATCCCTTGTGATACCTATGGAGGTGGGTTTGTCTTTTGAGCCTTGCCTAAAAAAGGCACTATGGGGGTAGCAAGAGCCTTTGCCAATATCCGAAATCCCAGGGGTGACAGGTGCAAGCTGTCCCTAGCGAAGCATGATGGCTTGTTGAGCATATCATCCCAAGCTGACAGGCATTGGATCCCCTTTGAATGACACCAGTACTTAAGCCAGTTGTTGAAATTGATCATCTTGTGGCATCATTCTTGGTGAGGGTAAGATGCTACTCAAGGTCAGGGTCATACTGGCCTTGGCTACATGCTCAGAGAGTTCCTCTATGTCTCTTTTCATGTAGTCCAGGGAGGTACGCCTCAGGTCATTTACACCAGCATGGACAATGACTGAGATATATTTGTACTTGCCTTGGAGTGACCTGAGTGCTTGTGTTATGTGGCAGATCCTAGCACCCGACAGGCTGCTCACCGTGACCCTCTCCTTGTTCAGCCTGGTGAGCGGGACGTCAGTGTGCCTGACGATAGAGTCACCTATTACAAGTGTATCAGGTGTGTTGTTTAGTCTTAAAGGCTGTGACTGTTCGGCACACTGGCTTTGTGAGATATGTGTTGCACGTGTTTTGTTTTGGGGTAGCGGTTGCTTTGGTGTCTGCTTTGGAGGTCTCTGCTGCTTAGGCAGATCTTTATTTAGAGCCTCCAAGTATGTTTTTGTGTGATTATGTGTTTGGTTTGCTGTCGTGGTAGGTCTATGTGAGACTGGAATTGTAGTTAGTGTGGTTTCCTTCTCCTCCTGACTGGTTGTGCCAGTACTGAGTTGAGAGAGCTTAGCCTCCAGTTTGGCTATATGGTTGCATCTCTCACATGTGTTGGAATTTGTTGGGAGGAGGAGAGGGTTGTCTGTGTACATGAGGCAGTTGTAACATTGCCTCAAGATTCCCACATTCACCAGCTGGACCGGAGAAGAGACTGACAACTGACCTTTGGACATGCTAGAATAATATTGGGAATTCCTTTATAATTGAAAACAAGGGCCAGTGGGGAGTGAGGGTGTAGTGCTTTTCATTTTTAGTGCTGACTTATATAATTGCTTTAGTGAGCAAGTGCCAGGTAACTTAAGTGCAATGTGTTACAGGTAACTTAAATGCAAAAATGACAAACAGTAACTTTCTTTCAAGTGAAACAAGGAAATAAGTACAGTAAGCAATGCAGATATCACTAGTGATCCACAGAAGCGCTGAGAAGCCGTATTAGGTGGAATTAGCGTTTCAGGAAATAACAAGCAAACAAACAACAAGCATATAAACAAAGCTAGATTCAGCAGGCCTGGATCTAGTCTATGCTACAGCAAACAAGGTGTACCAATTTCAGTAAGATACAGTTCAAATATTCAGGCACTATAAACCTTTAACCAGAAATTCCCAGCTCAGAAGGGCAGAGTCCAGCCTCTTCTCCCACAAGAGTGCAGACCACGAACCTTCTTTATGTAAAATAACTGGCCTGAAGCCCAAGTGCTTAAATCAGAACTAATACACTTTAAAAATAACAGACACTGGGCTCTCAATCAGCAGTTCCAACTTAGAAGGATGAAAGCTACCTGTCCTGCCACCACAGTGCATGCCACAAACCTTCCTAATGTAAAACAACTGGTCTGAAGCCCAAGTGCTTAATCCAAAAGACTTAGAATGATAGCTACACTTTAATCAAGTTACTACCAAGCAGTAATAAATACAATTGAATACTTTAGAGAATGCCTGGATTAGTGCTCAAGTTACACAAACAAAGCTAGATCCAGCAGGCCCGATATCTATAACTATATGTGCATACACATCTATTCTGATATACCTATTATTGACAATATATATGTAGATATCCGTAAGTATATGTGCATATATATCTCTATCTGTGTATGTGTAGACATATATTGCTGTGTATATGTATATATCAGAGTGTTTATATGTATAAATATATATATATATATATATATATATATATATATATATATATATATATATGTACATATGTATTCACTATGTAATTTGAAATACTGAAATCCCGAATTTCAGTATTTTGAAATTACACAGCCAAAGACACCAAATACCAAACCCTAAAACCACAAAATTCAAAATCCTGATGCTACACTACAAATAGAGCACACATAAACACATACACACAATTTCCCTCCAACTCAAATATAATATTCTACACTACAGATAAGCAGGGTGTCAAGCCCTCTGCACCCCCCACCTCCTGTACTAATATATACTAACTCCGAGATCACACAGTCAGACACACACAAGCAACTCACTCCCACACATTGTATACACCCTCGCACACACATCACAGTCAAAACACACACTGACAGACACTAAAGCCCCGAACAAACAGACATACACATGCATACATACCTAAACTCACATCTTACCATTCACACACCACAACACCAGAAGCGCCAATTCAAAATCTCCGTACTTTGGGATTTTGAATTTCGTGCTTCTGGTTTGCCGGTATTTCAAGACTTCGGTATTTTAATTTATAAATACTGAAATTCGGTATTTCAGTATTTTGAAATTAAATAGGGATCCCTTACATATACATATCCATCTATGTATGTCGATATGTATATGTGTATACATCTATATAGATATACGGATAATTATATATACATATATGTCCACCATTTGTGGTGAACATTGAGTGGAGCCCTACCTTAGCCCCAATAGTCCCAACCCCATAGTGTAAGGGGATGTCAGGTATGTAGTGCAGGTATATATGTAAACTATAGCTACTGTGATAGGGGTTGTCTTCACAGACAAGTTGTGTGTGGGAGGTCACATCTGCTTTTAACATGTGCGCCATTGGCTACTGACAGACATCCTAAGGACATCATAGTACAGTAGCACTTCTAGCAAAGTAATGATCCTGTGGACTACAGCAGAGAAATGGCCAATATATGTGGACAGTCTGATACACTCTGGTCAGTCCAGAGGTATACACAGAACCCCTTAGTGCAAGACATGTAGACCAAGCCTGACAATTTGGATGTTAACAGCCATGTAGATGGGTATAAAATGTAAATAATGGTATACATTTGCCCTCATAGGTTATGCGTTCACACTCCCTGTCTGTCCTGCCACATAATAACTGTTGATACAGAGGTGCAATGGCCACATACTACCCAATAGTTAGTGACATACATCTGTACACCATCCCACTGCTTTTTCTGACATACATGACTGTTATGGTAGCCTGGCAGCAGTAAATCTGGCAAGTATCTGGACATAACATCACACTGGGAAAGGACACTAAGCTGCTAGGCATTTAACAAAGCACTGTGTAGGCTACAGGCAGACTGCCACAACACTGGCCTACATTTCGTATGAGGGGAATACACATGTATCTGCATATATAGAAGGCTCTACAGGCATGTCACAGCACAGAGTAACAGGCACCTGTGTGAAAGTGCATAACCACAACCAATGTGAACACAGCCACATATGGTAGCCAGCGTAATATTACAGTATATGGACTATCTGATCAACACCATCCTCATATGTGGCACTCACACACTAACCCTACATATACTGGGCCACTACACAGTGTGGTCTGATGCTTGTCTGTGGTATGGGACATGTGTGTGTTTGGCCCTAGAAACATGTAAGCTGATCGGGTAACATACAGTGGAGCAGCATGTAACATCAGATAGAATAGGACCAAGAAGAATGACATCTACCACAGTTTGTACACAGGCAAGGTACATATTCACAATACACAAACTGTCAACAATCACCGTAAGTACACACACCTCAGTACTGTACACACAACTACAGTATGCACAGGTTATGTCCTCAAAGAGAACCCCTACTATACATAACATGTGTCACAGTCTGATATCACACTGGCTTGTTATCAGATATGATGTCAATAACTTATGATGTACAGGACATATGCACCTCTTACTGCATGACATATGTACACAGGTTGACAGAGTTTTGGCTGAAGGTACAAACACAGGGCCAGTATTGACATGGTGCTGTGATAACCTCATACATTTACTGTTGTAACAGGGTTTGTTGCAACATATGTCCTATGAGGGATATGAGGTCAGTATCTCTCATGTCTGTCACCATGTACTATCTGCAATCCTCACACTATGCTTCTGCAGTTCACAGATAGGTGTTCAGTGGGTAACACAAGAAAGAAAAGGCATGACACACTGCCCAGTCTGCAGATGACCCTGCAGATGGGGGTTTCCTCAGAAACATAGCACTGTCATGACAGGTATTAAAATATGTAGAACAGCCATATCCACACACACCCTGTTAAACCAACATTACTCCAAATGCAGAATAGCAACACTTACATTCTGTAGTCATGTCAGGCACATTCCCCTCCTGTGTGTTGGCCTGTTTCCACAGTGTATGTTGTTAGTGGTAAATCTCCAATCCATCTGTGATGCTGTTTGCCAAACAACAGATCTAGGTCCTGCTCACAGTGAATGAAAAGGTCTAACACCAACATGATATTCCTAGATATTGGAGTGTGTTTCCATGCAATTGGCTATGGGAATGTTACCACAGTTGTTCCACATACAATCAGGTAGAGGAGGGCTGCAATTCATGCAGAGGCCATCAGCTGATCATGAGCATCACTTACAAAACACATGCCGATGCCTAAGCAAAGCAGGTGTAAGTCTCCACATCCACCAGAGAGGGAGTGAGAAAGACAGACAGAGGTAAAGATAAGTCAGTGAGAGATGGGAGAGTAAAACTTAAGCATGTTTGTGTCAAACACCTACCAGGACAGGGTATCAAACCCCTGACTATGTATTGCTATCACATGTCTATGCAGTTATTGGATGCACCACATAGGTTACGTGTTGAGGAGCTTTCCAAACATATATGTGATGGTGAGTGACATCTGCAACAGTGATATGGTAGCTATACGATAGGTGTAGTACATGTGCCAGTCTGCATGAACAGATGTCAGTGTCAACACAGCCGCACTCTCTCAGGGACCCACACACATTAAAACACTTGGCAAGGTCAGGAATACAACTCCTCACTTGTTAGTTTGCCACAATACAGTACTGTGCAGGTATCACATGTACCACAAGGGTTATCCAGAAGGTTATATGAGCGAAGGGTATGTGGAGATGTCTGACAGACAACATGCTTCAGAATGCCAATGGGGGTTGTAGTGAGTGTGAATGTGGTCATAAGCATCATACACCACACACACAGACACAGGGTGCCAGTACTGACATGCATGGGTGCATTGCTTCACTGGTGTGTAGTAGTTGACTGTGCCAGATGGCCATACAAGGTTAGGTGATGGGTATGCCTTGGCATCAGGCCACATGACAATGGTCTGCAGTGTGGCTCAGGGGTGTAGTGTCTGGATTGGCCCACACAGGTGGGTATTGTATTCACCGTTCTGTCACCTGGGTAACTATTGTGTGTGGCCATTGTTGTGCATTGCTTGCTATGCATGTGTTCTTTAGTACATGACATGGATGGTGTCTGGGATGTGCAGACATCCCACATGCATATACAGTGACATGTGGAACTGTACCTGGGGTGTCTGGCCCATGTTGTGTACAAAGAGTGTTATCATCAGATGTGCCAGTCCTGGCCTCATGTGGTGGGAACTGGTAATGGACAGCAGGTTGACCCTGCACCTACATTGATAGCATAATACAGGTATTCCCTGGTATCAATGTCACCTGTCCATACAGGGCATGTGTTTAAGGCATGGTATGTCCTTTGTGGGTCACATTTGATGGCACCACAGGTGTTGCAGGTGTCCAGTGGAGAACATAGTGAAGGTGCACTGTCTGCTTGTACATGCCTATTGGACTGATGGACAGGGTGCCATGCCCTCTGTAATCCACTGCAATCACACCATGGTTACTATCTGTGGGCAATATGCAGGGTACTACCAACATAGCGGTTGTTGCCTAGGCAAGTGTGTTTGTGTATGAGACATGGGTTGCCAATGTTCTTTGGGTAATACAAGGGTTGCTAACTTTGTTCACCAGGTCTTGATATCACATGCAGGGGTATGGATTTGCAAAATCTGCTCCAAAATGACTCCAGTTGTTGCACACTCACAGCTACCTCCACACAAGATACAAATGGCAAACACAGACTCAGACACACACCTGCCATGTCTGGGATTAGAACTCCTACCTACCTAGTTTATTACACTACAGCACTACTCAGTTGTAGGACGTGCCACTGAGACTACTGGGGTACTCCTTACCCAATAGTGTATTTCACAGTGGATGACATCAGCAGGCTTGCCAAAGTAGGGCATTTGAATTGTAGTGAGTGTGACTAGCCTGAAAAGCATTGCTCCCTACACACACAAAGAAACAGAGACAAAAACATCCACACTTCCATCTGTGGGAATAGAACCCCTACCAGAGTTCTATAGCACACTACAGCATTACACTGTTATAGGACACACCACAGAGATTACTGCGCTACACCTTTCCCAAAGGTGTATTCCACAGTGAATGACATCAGCAACCATGCCAAAGTAGGGCATTTGAATTGTAATTACTGTTTCTAGCCTAAAAAACATTGCTCCCTACAAAGACAGAGACACACAAACACACACAGTTGCCATGTCTGGGACTAGAACTCCTACCTAATTAGTTTATCACACTGCAGCAGTATGCAGCTATAGGACGCGACACGGAGATTACAGGGCTACATCATTCCCCAAGGTGTATTTCACAGTGAATGACATCAGCAGCATTGCCAAAGTAGGGCATTTGAATTGTAGTGAGTGTGACTAGCCTAAAATGCATTTTCCCTACATAGATAGAGACACACACACATGCACAGTTGTCATGTCTGAGATTAGAACTCCTACCAAACTAGTTTATCACACTACAGCAGTATGCAGTTATAGAACACACCATGGAGATTTCTAGGCTACATCTTTCCCAAAGGTGTATTTCACAGTGAATGACATCAGCAGCCTTGCCAAAGTAGGGCATTTGAATTGTAGTGAGTGTGACTAGCCTAAAAAGCATTGCTCCCCACACACACACACACACACACACACACACACACACACACACACACACACACACACACAGCTGCCATGTCTGGGATTAGAACTCCTACCTAACTAGTTTATCCCACTACAGCAGTACGTAGTTATAGGTTGTGCCATGGAGATTAGTGGGTTAGACCTTTCTCAAAGGTGTATTTCACAGTGAATGACATCAGCAGCCTTGCCAAAGTAGGACATTTGAATTGTAGTGAGCATGACTAGCCTAAAAAGCATTGCTCCTTACACAGACAGAAACACACACCCAAAAACTCACACACACAGTTGCCATGTCTGGGATTAGAACTCTTACCTAACTAGCTTATCACTCTACAGCATTATGCAGTTTTAGGACACACCACAGAGATTACTGGGCTACTCCATTCCCAAAGGTGTATTTCAAAGTGGATGACCTCAGCAGACTTGTCATAGTTGGGCTATGGGGAGGGCAGTGTGTGCGCATGTGCCATACCCCATTCATCTAGAAGTTGACACACAACATGGGGGTACATGCAGGGTTATATTTCACAGGTATGTGTATACAGCTGCTAGATGACTACTGCATTGTACAGTCATGTTGCACAGCTTGCACTTGCACCACATAGTCTGTAATGCTGACAAATATTGGTGGCTAATTTCTACAATAAGTGACATTTACACATCATGTGGTTGTAGCCATCTGGCTGTGTGCTGGGTGGGACAGGCCTCATGATGGATGGCTCTTTGTCACAGTCACTCTCTTCCACACATCTATATATGTCTACATTTGGCTTATGATAGTGTGTTGTCCTTGGATATATGTCTGTATTCCTATCCACTGTGTGTGCAAAGCAGGACTGGTGCATACTGAGGAGTGCATGCACTAACACCTGCAACTGTCAGATATGTATGGTCCACTTTTGTTTGCAGACATGGGCTTCATTTCTTTAAGTGTGTGAGCATGCCGAGTATGATTTTTCAGTATGTTGTTGTCTGACATTGCCTTCATTTCCCTAGGTTTGTGAGCATGCTCAATATGCCCTTCTGTATTGAATGTGTGGATCCATTCCAGGTATTTTGTACTCCAGTGCAGACCTTTGTGTTGTACACCTACAGGTAGAAATTTGTTTCTGCAGGGTATCCATAGATCATTTGGCAATATGGGGACAAACTGTGCAGGGGATAGTGTGTACTGTAGGTGATTGTGTCTGTGCTGCTTCTGCTACATGGTACTGCTGCTATTAGCAGAGATATTCAGACATGTGTACTGTTATACACTGTGATGTTTTATGTCCTCATGTACTGTCAGGTGGGCATTCTTGCTCACAGTGATGTCCTGGGGGACAAGGGTGACTACAGCTGTGTACAGTATTGTGGGCAGACGCCAACATATTCATGGTAAGTTATGCCATTCTGGAGGGGGAGCTGCAGACACTTGCTGCTAGGTATCCGGGTCAGCACTTTGGTACAGTGCTGGAGAGGATCCTATACTTGTACATCCATCGACATGAGAGTATGGCCTTATCTTGCTGTGGCAATACCTCACAGCTGTACAGATTCACACAGGTTACCCTGAGGCAGGGGCCATGAGTCAGGACATTACCACTATTGTGGTGTACTGGCAGGTATGTAGCCACCCATTTATGTGTTTGTAGCCAGGGATAATGTGTGCACACAGCTGTGTGTCAGACCTTGCACATTCCATGCTGCCCATGCTCCCACCCCCCATATTATTTTATCCTCTTCCATACATTATGCATACATTCTCTGATACTTTCCCTAGGTTATCACCTCATCACGGCTGTGTTTTGATGTTGGTCCACAGTTCATGCGGTGGGACATGGTGGACATGTTACTGTGGTTTGTCCACATGGCCTTGCATATGGTTTATGTGGGGTGTGTTATGTTGTTATTTGGGTGTCCATGACATAACATGCACTGGCAGTGCGTGTGAGAAACAGGACTGCAGGCCATTTGGTGTTGGTGCAGGCCAGCTGTGGCAGGCCATTGCATTCTGTTAGTCCTACAGTCTCAGACCGGCATACAGTATATTCCCCTGGGGTGACAGGGTAGGTGTGCTAGGTGTTCATGCCAATACTTTCTATCAGTCTTGATCAGGTGGTGTGGATGCTGGCAGTGTGCTACCTACAGCTAGGGACACACCTGCATGGGACACCTGCACTGCATGCTGCATTCTTTTGCTATTGCCATATACAGGTGGGGTCATATTGCACCAATCCTCACAGCAGGGATATGACCAGAGAGGTACCTGTGGGTGGTGTTTGGGTGCACTGGGTGCATGTGTGCTATGGAAACTACTTGCATCTGTTGCACAGATATAATTGAGGTATTCCAGTTATGCTGGAATGTGCAGGTACATCAGCTGTTTCCCAATACATCAGTCTTACCACCTATGTGATCTGCAAGTGTTAGGGCAGACAAAATCGGTATCCCCTACTACAGGCCCAGATGGCTCCCTATCACACAAGTGAAATGCCATTTCCATGAATACGAAATGATCGACATATATTGCACGAACTACATAAATGCTGAACGTCGAAAGCAGCGAAATCCGAAATGTCGAAGTGTTTTGGTTGGTCGGTCTGCGGTATAGCTCTGTAAGGTAAGTGTGTGATAGCTATGCACCTTAGGGTAGGGTGCGGGTTAAGGTAAGTGCATAGATAGGTAATGTATGTAAGATTTAGTGTAGTGTTAGAAGTAGGGTATTGCTAAATGTATTTATGTGTATTATTTATTTTGTTAGGTTATATGTCCATAGGGGAATTGTGCGGTAGTTACAGACCTTAGGGTTAGGGAGGGGTTAAGGATAGTGCATAGATAGTTGTGTATGTGGGGTTTTGTGTAGTGTTAGAAGTAGGGTTTTGTTATATGTATTTATGTGTATTATTTATTTTGTTAGGGTATATCTCTGTAGGGGAAGTGTGCTGTAGTTACGGACCTTAGGGTTAGGGAGGGGTTAAGGATACTGCATAGATAGTTGTATATGTAGGGTTTAGTGCAGGGTTAGAGGTTGGGTTGTGGTGCTTTACTTTAGGGTTAGGAGTAGGGTTTGGTTAGTGTATGTATGTGGTTTATTTATTTTGTTTGGGTAGGTAGTATGTAGCGGGTGGTGGGGTTGGCCGACTATGACTGTTCAATGTTTTAAATTTAACGGTTTAGTGCATTCGGTCTATTTGCAGTTCGATTAATAGGTGTCGCTCTTTTGGTATTTGCTGAAATGGATTTTCACAGAACTGATATAGACCCGGCCCAGATAATGTGCTGCATACCTGTATGTACAATTCCAAGAGTGTGTCCATTTCACAGTTACACATTATATACTGTATGTCTGGGGTACTTTCCCCTGTGTACAGCTTGTATATCTAGCCCAACAGCCATGCCATGTCAATCTTTCAGATGGTGACACATATTACCACCATACCTTTACAATGGCTTACTGCTAGCATGTGTTATACTGGTGGTAATTGCCTTTGGCACTGCAGTTGTGCTGACTTGGCACTGTCATCAGCAGTAGTGGGCAATGGCCACTAGGTCATACCTCAACATGCATGCATACTGACCACTCTCACACAATATGAAACACAAACCAAACTAGCACACATATACCTGCATATTGTGCAAATGCTACAATCTATCCTGTTACCTTGGCCACCTCTGGGCATCTGTGCTCCACTGGTATTATACCTACACATACACGTTACTACATTTCTACATAGGATTGGGGGGGGGGTCACACCTGACTGTTACTACATGTCTACATAGGATATGGGGGGCACACCTGACTGTTTCTACATTACTACACAGGATTGGGGAGGAGTCACGCCTGACTGTTACTGCATTTCTACATAAGATTGGGGGGGCAGCACACCTGACTGTTACAACGTGTGGACATCGGATTGTGGGGGGTACACCAGACCTGTACTACATTTCTACATAGGACTGGGGAGGGCACACTTGACTGTTACTACATGTCTAAGCAGTGTGGGAGGGCACACCTGACTGTTACTACCTGTCCACATGGGATTGGGGGTTACACCTGACTATTACTACATGTCTACAGAGATTGGGGGGCACACCTGACTGTTACTACTGTCTACATAGGATATGGGGGGCACACCTGACTGTTTCTACATTGCTACACAGGATTGGGGGGGTACACCTGACACTAGTACACATTTGCTATGACTGTACTGGTATGTCAGGTACTCCATTTCATTATGTTTTCTAACCTATCATGCTGACTAGAGGCATGGCAGTGTACTATAGGTCCTATGTTTCATTGACATACATATTAGTTTCTGACTTCCTTCACTTCAGAAGTAACATCCCACTGCCTGACCCGATGTAGTCTGTCTGTGTAGGCCTGAGGGGGAGGTTACCCATAGGCATCATTCAATGACCTTAGCACAGCCTTTGTCAGTGGTTGTCTACACCTGTCCTGCTGGCTGGGACTGTTGTTGGGTATGTGAACCTCCCTAACTGGCATGTTTGTGTCATATGGACACACATGTGGCCCAGCACATTTCCTGCAGTGTTTTTTTTTTACCATGTGTAGTACTGGCTACTATGGTGACACCCTTATTTGTTACAGATCTCATGCTGACACTATAGGTGTCTACTATCTGCTGGCATCACATTCAGCCACCCGATTCCCTTGCATGCTCACATCCGTACCATGGATATAGGCAACAACACATATTACTACATTCGTCAATTGGTAGGTTGAGTGACTTACCTTGTAGGTGTGCCAGTATTGAAGGTGGTGCTGAAGGGCTGCCTAAGTCAGATGCACATAGTACACTCTCTACACATGATTGAGCACAGGTAGTGTCATGTTTGGCATCCCTTTTACTGTATGTGTGAGTCAGAGAGAATGTCATTCCCTAGGTCCATCCTGTGTCAGTGTATGTGCTATGCATTGCCTCTATGCCAAGGCCAGGGCATACTAGGCATGCCTCCTTCTGTCTACTGTGTCAGGCTCAGTTTGTTCCTTCTCTGAGTCAGTCTGTGCCTGTGCAGGCCTTGGCAATGGTGGGGGGCTGTGTGGACCTGCCCTGTACTGTTCCTGCTGCAGCTGTTTCCACAGGATCATATTGTGTAGCATGGCACATACGATTACAGTTTGGGTACATGTAACAGGTGAGTACTGCAAGTCTCCACCGGATGTGTCTAGGCACCAGAACCATGACCTGAGCATCCCAAACATGTGCTCTATTATAATTCTGGTCTGTGCGTGTGCATCATTATGTAGTTCTTGTTCGGGTGTGTGTGCATTTCTGATGGGTGTCATCAGCCATGGCTCCAGTGTGTAATCAGCATCCATTACTAGGTGACCATAAGAGATGTCCCCATTAGCAAATCTCTGGTACAGCTGCATCAGATGCCAGATGTTGGAATCATGATAGTTTCCAGGGCAGTCAGCACACACATTCATTATTATGCCCTGGTCATCGCACACAACCTGGCAGTTGATGGAGGGGAAGCCCTTGTGGTTGATGTAGACCCTACCCCACTCACCAGGTAGTGCTTTGAGCCATATGTGTGTGCAGTCTATAGCACACAAAATCCTCAGGGTATTCTGATATTTGGTGGAACAGATGCATATTGTTGGCCAATGCCTCATGGGTGTTGGGGAAATATACATGCTCACAGGCATGTGCTGACATGGCATCCAGGAACTGGTGGAGTAATCTGGATGCTGAAGCCTGTGAAAGCCCCATCATATCCCCACTTGGCCTTTGGAAGGGACTTGTAGCTAGTATTCTTAGGCCCACACATACCTTGGTATCCATTGGGATGGGTTCCCCTCTGTTAGTTCTGTGTGTCAGGCATGGCCGGCACAGCTCAACAATTTGCTGTATGAGGTCCCTGTCCACCCTATAGTGCTCCACTATCTCCAGCTCATGTAGCCCCTGGTAGGTTACCCTGGGTCTGTACACTCTTCTCCGTCTCCTCACTGTGGGTTTTTCAACAGCATTCACATCCTCACCACCCTCAGCCTCTTTCACATGCTGTTGTATGATAGCTATTGCAGCCCCTATCATTTTGTTGTTTTGTTTAAAATTTCTCCACTTGTATATACCAGTGGTGTCGAGCATAGTAAAAACCAGAGGGAAAGGTGTTTGCATAGTTTATAGTAGTGTTCTGGGCTGTGTTGGTCTGCTGGATGTGTAATTGGCTTATTCTGATACATTTCACCTGCCAGCTGTGCTAGTTCTCCTAGATAGCATTCCTACTGCTGTTTTCCCTTCCCATTGCCCTCCTGTTTAAGTCTGGGGCCATGCCGCACAAACACAGTGCTCAATTGTGCACAGAGCTGCTATTTCCTGGTTTACTTGTTTATTTTAAAACCCTGTGCATGGTGCGCACACCTGCTTAGGCAATGTAAAGAGTGCTAGGCAGCCTCAGACACACCCCCTTGCTTAGCTCTACTAAAGTAAGAGCAAACCCATGCCACAGGGCTCCAATCCACTTACAGTATGCCTAACACCCCTCCCTATGATGTCAGCTAACTCCTAGGCTTGAACCAAGCTATTCCTGCTCTTACACTGTTGGGTGCTGACTAGCTTGCAGGGGAAATAGGGGATTCAGTATCATTCCCCTCATTTGCATAGGATTGCCTGCTGATGCATAGTTACATGTCCCACACTGAGCCTCCCCCGTTAGCACCCACTATTCACTGGCCACATTTTCTTCTGTCTGCCATTGAGTATAATGGCAAAATAGTGATTTTGGTTAGAATGCTTATTTTATGTTTTGTTTCTTATTTTCTGCTCAATCCCATTTGTGCGCCGCTACTGTATGCTTAAACAGTCGAAATTGGCTAAAAAAAATAAAAGCTGATTTTTTTTTATTTCTGCAGATGTTTTCCATGCCAATCGTCTTATAGTTGGCCATCGGCATGCCTTTATTTGGAGCTGTTATGGCTCTGTTTTGTAATTTGCAGAAATGTATTCCGAAACTGGCGGAGTACATTTCTGCAGATAACACTAGTCCTGCACAGCCAGTTTCCAGCTTCCTGGATCACAAATTCACCTCATTTGCATAGATTTATCATGCAAATGGGGCAATTTGCATACAGGGGCTGAGTCCATGCAGGGGCGCTCGTGCACGTTCCTACAGGTTATTCCTGGATTGCACGGCAGACATATTGCCTGCTGGAGCTCCTGCACTAGTC
>NC_056736.1:174307865-174367865 GCF_019279795.1 Protopterus annectens
TGTGTGTGTGTGTGTGTCTGTGTGTGTGTGTGTGTGTGTATGTGTGTGTGGGTGTGTAGCCTTTATAAATCCCTCTTGATATTTAAAGTTGTAAGAAAATCAGTTTGTAAACTAAAATTAGTAGGAAGAAGGGGAGACTTATGCTTGTGATGTCTTTTCAGTCAGAATAGTGTACATTTAGTGTAGGCGTCAATGAATCCGGCCTTTTTGAGGCAAACTCATGGATGCTTTTGAAATGTAGGGAAACATGAGAGCTGTGTTATGTGAAGAGCTACTAAATGATGAAAATGTCAAATTCATTGTCTTATAATTTATGTACTTTCTGTCTCCCAGCAGACTGTTTTTCTCTTCCAACATGTACTTGGCAGTAAGTAGGTGCAGTTTTAAAATGCTAAAAATATACAGGAATGCTGTGCAAAGTTGAGTGACAGAAGCACAAAGTTGTTTGGACTAGCTTGTCTTGTTTGCCTTTCTTAATCGTTATTATAGACTTAGACTCTTGATTCTTTTTGGCACATCATCCCATGTAACACAGCTAATGGTTGTAATTCTAAAGGGTAAATGGAATTAATTGCTTTTTTTCCCCAAAACTGTAATATAAAAAGTCCTTATGCTGTATTCTGCAGATAAATGTATTGTGAGACTCAACATATTAGCTCAAATATAATTTTTTGAATTACAAACAGTATGGTGTCTGGTAATAGCACCAGAGTATAATGTGGTCATCATATATGCTAAACTACATTCATAGGATCATAGGGTCATAGGAGATTACTAGGCTAATGGCTCTGGGGCCCTTACAAGCCTAGCCAAGAGTTTATCCCCAGAAAGGAAACCACAATCAGCACCTGTCAACACTTTCAATCAGGGCACAGGTGGAACCCCTGGGACAAATTTGTGGTTGCCCATACACTCAAGGTTGAGCTTGAAGACGGTCAGTGACGCACTTTACTTGACATGTATGGGGTGTCTATTCCAGAGACAAGGCAGCCTCTGGGAGACAAACCTGTCTCTCCTGCTGGTTTTGTTAATATCACATATTAGATTTAAGCTTTTTGATCAGGTACTATGCGATGAGTTCGACTTATTCTCTTTTGAGATATGAGAATTCAGGCCAGGGAAGGTGAAAGCAAGCAATTTTTTTTTCATTTTAAAAGATGGGAATGTAATGTAAGCTACTGAGAAGAAAGTGTTGTATAGGAAATTTTGAGGATAGATTAAATTAATGGTACATTTTCTCAAAGAATGGCATACAGCTTTAAATATTTATCAGTTTTCATTGAGGATGCATCTTAAAAAGACAAAAGTATTTCATGTGGAGGAATTTGTCAAACAATACAATACATAAAAACTTTTAATAAAACTTACCATTGCTGTTTAAAATTTGTATTCTGTTTACACTGCTAAAATGTACATTCTCTGTGGAGGGACACTATTGCCAGGATTGTTAACAACAACAAAATATCAGAGCCACAGGAGATAGCTGGACAGAAACATGTAACAGATAGCTGCTGCATTACTCAGTAAGTATATGCATGGGGCTGTTGTTGATGATAGTAATCACAGAGGAGCATTTCATCACCCTCAGTGGTACTGAGTTACCCATCTGTACCTAGCATGCCTATCATGCCATGCACTCCATGACAAAGAAATACTGGGTTGCTCCTGTGTGGAAAGAAGAACCACACAAGAACTGGTTTGGGTGTGCTGCTCCCCATATGCAAGCCTGTGGGATTTGTGAAGTACCTATCCCTCTGAATGCCAAGTAATATGTGGCATTGATATTGTCAGCTACAGGGACTTTTCAGTAGCTTCTTGGTAACAAGGTAGGTGTATCCCAGGCATCTGTCTCAAGAAAACTCCACCAGTTCCTTGATGCCATGCTACAGTATGTAGGCAAACTTATGTGGTTTCCACATATCGCAGAGGAGTGAAACAATGTCCTGCAGGCATTTTATGACTTGACCCGGTTCCCTAAGGAACTGGGGGACATAGCCTGCACCAACATTTCAATATAGTCACCTCTTGGGGAGCAGGGTCAATGGTATAGCATCAATAAGGCATTCTCTTCATTGAACTGTCAGGTAGTCTGTAATATGCAGGGTATGACATACTAGAGCACTGCCCACCACTCCTGCACCAGGCACAATTGCAACCTATACCAGGTGTTTGTATTGGGTGACTGTTTTTCCTAGGTGCATCTTATTGTTGATGCCAGATATGTCATGATCTGTCAATTCAAATTAGAAACCTACAGGACATAGCAGACAATGTCTACAATAGCAACCTGTCACTGTGGAATTGCTGGTGGGCATGTTAAAGTCCTGCTTCTGTTGTCTGGATGTATCTGATGGTGGAGTGTACTATGACCCTGCAACATGCATTGACATCTTTGCAGTGTGTGCAATGTTTACAAAATGTTGATACTTAAACACTTAGAGGAAGAGACAGATATTTAGGAGGAGGAAGTTCCAGAATCAGCAGCAGAGGTGGTATCTGATGAAGACCTTGTATGCAAGTTGAGTTGAGGAGATAATTATGCCAGATAGAAGTGAGAACAATACCCATCACACTGGGTAAGAATCAGTATCTGATTTATATTATGGGCCAGAAAAAGCAGTGCATGTAATGTAACATAAACAATTATGCAGGTAAATCTCCACACATACTATGTAATATCCTGCATAGTTTAGTCACTCTGTGCATCTGACAGAGGTTACACAAGTAACAGAGTACTGAGGGCAGGGCACATTTATCATATGACGTGCATGTGCTGTGGTATAGCTCCCCTAGATAATACAGTACTGTGCTGTGTTCTGGTTGTCACATGTAGGGCAACCACAAAAGATGTAAGAAATTGACAGTGCTTGCCCCTATCCATGGACATGCCCATGGGAAGGTCACAGGCATGATCAACAACAAAACCATTGGATAGAGTGCTTTGTGGATGTAAATTGTGAATCATACTATGGGTAGTATCTATGCAAACACCTCATTGTCCCAGAGTGTCCTCAACACTGGATAGTTGTATGGATGTGGTGGTGCTACTGTTTTTTTTTGACTGTGTCTTCCTCCCCCTTCCTCAGTGGGTTCCCCAGCAGAGGCAAAGGTGGAGTTGCCACAGAAAGTATGTTGGCTGTGATGTGTAGCCAAAAAACTATTGCATACAAACTTGTCATGTCAGATGTCGATTATGTTGCACATCTGGCCCATGAACTCCCTCACGTCTTTGCACAGATGATGGACTACAATGTCCAGCTCAGCTATAGCTGTACTGGAGCCTTCCTGTTTTTGCTCCTGGACAAACACTGAATTGCAGCCATGGATACTCTGAGTTTCAGAAAGGGGTTGTACCCATGGTGTCTTCAGCTTCTAGCATGCTTATCCCTGAGATAATCATCTCAGTCAATGGAGTTGGTGGCAGCCAAGGTGGCTGATGCTGGTTATGAATCAAATTCCTAGTGAATGTTTGGCATCATCCTGCCCACAGGTGTCATCCTCGGTCTGTGGGGCATTCTATGTGGGAGTTATGTTCATGGAACAGGGTGGTAATGTGACCATCACATTACTTGAGCTATCATTTACATACTGATTCTTGACAATGCTGTGCTCTAGCTTTCATCATCATCAGATAGTTCCTCAACATCAGAAAGGCCCAGCACCAGAAAGGAGGACCCTGATAACACAGCAGATGTGAAAATACAATCAAATTACCAAACCAAAGTAAGAAGTTTTCACCAACATTTGCATTTCAGTGAAACTACTCCTGATGAATAGAACAGTACTGAAAAGTCTTGTGTAGGCGGCCTTTGTACTTACAAACCTGATGTTCCTGTAAAACAGAAAAGACCGTTCTTGTACATTCTGTCACCCTGCATTGTACTAGTAAACTCATGTTCAGACATACTCACCTGGAGCATCTTCCATGGATATGCATGGTCTCATGTGCAACTCATCAGATGTCTATTACACCACAGTGGATATCAAACTATCCGAACCCCCATGCAGAGAGTACTGGAATTCCTCTTTCTCAGTCAGAGGCAGTTTTGCTGATGGAACCATTCTTATGGCTGTGCAAGTTGGATGCCCTAGTGCATGCTGTGGTGACAATGTCTCAATTGCAGTTCCAGTTTTGCCCACTGTCAGCACTGATGTTGCCTATAACATCTTAGTAGATATGCACACATCATGCCTGTTCAGATGACTCATGATGGAGCATCTACTAACCATGCTGATACATGGCTTGTAGCAGGATTTCATTGGAAATGTATGGGGAAATTTACTTTTACAGTGTTTCCTATCTTCAACCTGGAATTGCAAAGAAAAATGCATATGAGATGTTGCAAACTGGTGCATCATGCACCTCTAGGCAGCTACACGTACAAAATGCTAGAGTTGTCAATACCAGTATTCTGTTGCAGCAGATATTGTGGATTTTCCATCATTATGTCTGCAATGTGAGTGGAATTTGTTGAAAAGAGGACACAGCACATACATGGGTACATGAAAGACAGCTCCTAGCATATATGTGTGTATATGTAAAGTGGATTATTCCATGCCCTTTTTGGAGGACTGCATTGTTTGCCTCTGGCATCTTGGTATACCCCATGTCTGTGAAGAAAGCATAGTGTCAGCACATAATATGACTACTAGTGCTTAGCAGTCTCAGTGTTAGTAGCATACTCTGATGTGGTCAGTGTATCTGGGCTCACATCTCAGTTATCCTTCATTGGACATAGGACAGTATTTGAGTGCATCTCACAGGTAGATATGGGCCTACATCCCATAATATTTGAATTCAAACACCTCAGAGTGTACAGGGATGTTCCCCCTCATTTGGTATGTATGTAGGCCTTTCTCCACCCCATTCAACATCAAAGGAAGCAACACAGGCTATGCAAATACTACACTAGAACAGATGTAGGAAGGCAATGACCCATGCCTCTCAACCTTTTAGCACAAGAAATCTTAACAAAGCCAAACATAACAGGGGGATAAAGACCCAAAATCAGAGACAGATTTGAATTACTGCTCTTATAAATTTAGCAGGTTGCTAGAATAATAGTTTTTGCATTAGCATGCATTTTCTGAAGGATATGAAGTCTATAATATCTGAATTTAATTTAGTGATTTGACAGAACAATGCAAACTTTATAAGGAACAGACCAAAACCATAAGGCAAAAATCTGGGCATTATGCAAAAATCTGGACAGATGCAAGGAGTGTAATCGCACAAACTTTAAAATAAGCCATTGAGTGCACGTCCTTTACACTGATACCTCTAAAAAGCAGTGGAAAGAACCAGGAACTCCAGACTTCTGAATAACATGGTGGCAGACATGTAAGGTAAACTGTTTGCAGGTGTGTGTGTGTGTGTGTGTGTGTGTGTGTGTGTGTGTGTGTGTGTGTGTGTGTGTGTGTGTGTCTGTATACGTGTGTTTGTGTGAGTGAGTACACACGTGCGTATTTCTCTGTGTAACAAGTCAATGGAATAACTGAACACTAAAAGCAGTGGGCACAAATAAGAAACAACAGCAACATGTAAAAGGTGATACAATGACAAAAGTGTTTACTGGCATGCCAAGTAAGCATTCACATAGGCAGATAAAGGAGCGAAGTGGATTGGCCTAATTGGAACTTACTTGTTTTAACTGACTACGTATCTGCTTCTGGTCTTGGAAGTACTTGGCAACACTACATTTCTATAGCTGGAAATGTCCAAATGATAAATTAAAAACAGCACAGATTTCTCAGACAGCACTCCACTTAATCAGATGTGCAAATGAGTACTCATTATTCAGCTATTACAGATCATTTCTGGGAATGCTACAAAAGCTAAAATAGCGGAACACTAATTTATTTTTGTAAAAAAATGTAAAATAATATACTACTGCAGCAACTCATGCACTTAAAATGTTTTCATGATTAGTAATATGGTGACACAAAGTTTTATTGCCTAGATTAATTTTCAAAGATCTAAACAGCTTCCTCTAAAGATCTGGGCACTGACTGTCCACATTATGTTCACTGGTTTGACAAATAGCACCAGTAATAACAACAATGTATCTCTTCAGTATACGTGTACAAAAATGCAGTATGATAACAAGGTAAGATACTTCACTCCTTCACTTCAAACACTTTCATATTCCGGATTGAAAGAATTAATTGTATATTTAACAAAGTGAAAAATCCTGAGTTTTATAGATTATGATAATCACAATACATTGGATTCATCACCTTTACTATGTAAAAGGTCCACACTTAAACATTTTGTAACCCATTTCTTATAATTGTGGGTATGTGTTTTTCTGAAATACCAGTTGTGATGCAATCTTATTCTGCTCCTGTGTTGTTCAGACTGCATTTTGTTTTATAGATCTTAGTGTTAACATTTCAAACTAACACCTGAACTGGAAAATACATTATTTGTTTCTCTAGTACTTAGTCATCCATCTTCTGTGTGCAAAACCAAGCAACCTCTCGACTATCCCTATCCTGTAAGGATGCTTCTAATTATGTCTCAAAAATGTGCTTCTTACTTGCTAAAATTAGACAGTTACACATTAATAGAATTTAAAACATGTCTGGAATTTGGGTGCTCCCCCTTAATTGTCACTAATTGTGATGATACAAATTGAGATCTACCTTACTAAGACTGAGATAGGAAGAGTGAAACTGGGAGAAAAATATGGCAGAGGAAAGCATAGAGATGGCATACAAGCATAGTTTTGCCACTTTCATTGTACTTGCTTTAAGACCTTATAGTCAGAGGAGACCATTGATTGCCAGCACCTGCAGTCCAGTCATGGATAATTGTGCACATATTGAAAAAAAAGACTTGTACATTGATGTTAATTGGTAGTAGGATTAAGCCATGCATGGCCTTACTCCCATCCACATATACACCCATACACGTGCAAAAATACAAACATTCTCACATACTCACTGCTAACATAGACACTCGTCACGAGGTACGAACCTTGCATGTAGCATAACATAACATAATAGCACACTGATCATCACATCTAAATCCCTTTTTCCATAAACATTGTCAGCTGATACATCTCAGTGCTGCAGCCACATTGGTGTATATCATTGTGTAATGATGTGATGTGAACTTTACATGAACCTGTCATGATGAATGGTCGCAGGAAAGATGACTATCTGATGTACAAGGGTATGAGCTGGTTAACTGATCAAGTACTGCCTGCAGAAGTTAGAGTTTTCAGAAAGTTCTTCAAATATTGGTTTCATTCAGACCATGTGTCTGCAATATACCTCATTTGGAGTAACTGACACCTTTTTGTCTTAAAGATGCCATGTTCCTCAACAAAGGGATTCATCACACATTCCTTGTTAAGAGATTACACAAAAATTCATGTTAAATAATATACCAAATCACATTGTTCCAGCAATAACATAATCCATAAATTTAAAGCAACACATTTTACAAAAATAGAGTTTTTTAGTTAAAGTTGATAGTAACTGTCACATATTTTGCATATTTGTTCATTTTAGAGGCACTGATCCACACTGGGAAGACTGAATACTGAGAATTGTGTTCCTTATGGTCATAGGAAGGGGGAAATATTTCTTTAATAACCATGCTGCAGCAACCATAGAGCTAATGTTACTGAGATAAACTTAGAATAGGGGTAAAGGGGATTTTCCCTATAGTGAGGCAAGTGTTTTAGGTTTGCTTGGTAAGGAAATGTGTTCATGCAGTTTGTGTTGTGATCCTATGGACATGGAATACATAAATAACATGCAGCACTGGATTCAAATGGAAATGTTTTGATTCTAACAATGACTCTAATGAAGAGATAGGTATCAGGCCCTCAGTCTTGTGCCTGCAGTAGGAAAACAGTCAAGAACTTCTAATTCCAGTCAATATAAGCGATGGGGACTGTAACTTTACAGACAGTAGTAAGTCAGCCAGTTAATCTATTTATCCACAGAGTGCTTTCAATATGGTGGTCAGTTCTGAGGATACTGAGTTTGAGACAAGTTCTTTCCAGCATTTTATTTCCATGTGCATTAGTGAGGCACAAAACTTAATAAATTTATCAATGCTATATATTTAATATATTGTATCACCTTTTACATAGTAATTATGCCAAACTTAAAGCCTCAAACAGGCTACCTAAGAGCTTGTTCCAGAGGAGCATACATCAAACATACTATACTCAATGCAACTGCCTAAGTAAACCATAAAGGTGTATACAGTGAAAGCTTGTCTTATTACTAATGTGTGTGAGTTCCAGCATTTACCTGCCCTATATTAAAATGCTTAGCCTTAATATAAGACTTAGTAACAACCAAATCAACATGTAAATAGTTGGTCCTTGCTTCTTTCTCATGTGAAAACAAAAACGTACCAGTTGTGGCTGTCAGTATCTCATTTTACAGCATTTGTATATTGATATGGCATTAGTCCTTATTAGCCTATACCTAAAAGAATAAAGATTCAAAATGTTTAATCTTTCTTTGTATGCCTAATGGTGGACACTTACTATGCAAATTGACTAGGTTCTGTGTATTGTTGCAAACCATTACTTCAAGATAGATTACAAATACATGTTTGACCACAATGCTTACTTCATAATTTAACCAAATATTTATATAAATGAAACAAATTATTTTCCTCCCTACTGCTGACAGAATTAAATATTTCCTTCATGATACCATAGTAGTGCCTTATAGCAGTCATTATATGAGCATCAAAACTCAGTTGGTCATTAGCTATAACACCCAATTCCTTAATAGATTTTGGTTTTGGTACCAATTCCTGATTTATTGCATACAATAACTCTTATTACTAGGTCCAAAGTATAGCATTATACATTTTATCATGTTAGAAAATTCAGAATTGTTAACAGACTAACTCAGAATGTAACACAGAAATTTTGCTCTTTCACATCACTAGCAATAGCTCCGGTTATATTATCATCAGCATAGTTGTTGATCTAAATATTATCACCGGATGGAAATGAGGATATAAACTAAAAGGAAATGATCCTGAAACAGATCCCAAATGAAATTACTATACCATGCTATTATCTGATAGCTTATCTTTCAATCTGACCCTATATTTTATCTTTCTGAGCCATATCTGAATTTAGTTGATGATGCATTTAGTTAGGTTCTGAGATTCTATAATCTGGATAATCTTGCCAAGAGGGATTCAATCAAATGATTTGGATAGATCTAAATAAACCACACCTGTGAGAATTTTCAGAGGCACCATCAATGTCAATATAAAATTCCAGAAGATTATTTAGAATTCTGCACTAGTCAACACAAGAATGACTAGAAATGTATCTGTGTTGACTAATATCAATTAACTACCTGGATGAGTCATGACAGAGTAAACAAATAACTTGTTTATAAAACACTCCTTCAAGACTGGCAAAACATGTGAGCATGTAATTGTTTACCACAGCAGAAATGCCACCTTTGTGAGTAAGAATAACTACATACTCAGCCACCAACTACCCATGACATAACTGAATACTAAGGTTAACTGAAACAAGTGTCAAACAATGAGCAAAGACTGTCACTATCACTGGGCTAGAAATAGCCATTCAGACCACCTGGGTTTGAAGGAGCATTAGATCTAATCCCGGTTGCAGCAGTTTTTGTTTTATGTACAAATAATAGGTCATTCCAACATATTCCCTGCACATTTGTTGCACAAGGGAATACTGTAATTAACAGACCCAGAGATGAATTTGCTACAAAAAATATTTGCAACTGAACCTGAATCTCAAATGTTATCAATATTTAAAGTTAAGTCATAAGAGTTTGATTTTCTCTGTAGTCTCTCCTGATTGTGAAATTTTCCTTTGAGTGAGATGCAAGTACTGAGATATACATTTTATGAGACAATTTCTTAAGTGCCTTAAAACTGAGAATATTTAATTTTGTTCTACCCCTATAGGTTTTCTAAAAATGCATTTCAGCAAATTATTTATGTAAGGGCATACTGCACTAGAGATTTTTTTTCATAACTCCTACCTTTGATTCTGTATCATGTGATATAAGAAAAATCATACAAGTATAAAACATGCTAGCAGTCCTGTATGGTTTTATGCATTAAGTTGCCCCCAGTTCCATTTGCAATTTCATCATTAATGGTCACATAGCCACCTTGGTGGAATTTCCAAACCTTGGCAAAGTTCTTCAATAAAGGTTTTATTCATTTACACAACTTTATTTATCCATCACAGTTTTAATTTGGGACATGAGTTCAGCTACATAAAATAAGAATAAAAAATATGACAAAAACAATTCCCCTTACTGTACGCGTGCCTTATACATACATTTCCATCATAACTCTGTTATCTTATTCTACTCATTAGGACATCATCAAGTGCTTCACTTTCTGCCAACCTACTTATTTTAGTCATATATATGAGTATTAGTCTGTACACTATGTTACCAGATACACTATTTCTTCTTATGAAAATTAATTCTTTCACATTTTCGTTGAGTCCAACTCTAGTTTTTTTTGTTTTCATTACAATATTCAGTACATAATTTATAATCACAAAAAACTGCAATCATCTTTTAGACAAACAACATCTAATGTTTTGCCATCGTGAGTAGACATTGTCACAATCTGCTTACAGCTGTACTGCAAAGCAATTTGTTGTAGTTTAAAAAACAGCCCACTAGTGGTTAGAACTAAGGACCAGGGAATGCTGAAGACATATCAGTACATAATGAAAAGAAAGTCCTCAAAAAAGCATGATTTAAGTTCAGAGACAAAGTCTGGCTTGTATGTAACAGATACATTACATGATTAATAAAAAGTAATACAAATTGATAAGTAATACAAATAGACAATATGCCATAACTCCCCATCTATTCTCACAGATACTGCTACAATCTCATTTATGAACATTTTGAAAACTGATTGGTATTGTGAGCAAATACAGACAGCTTTGTGTATATTGTCTCTATATCTGTGAAATCCCCTATAACTTGGAATGATTATTAGTGGACTCTTATTGCTGAATATATCTCTCAACTGTCCTGATTTTCACAGAATGTACAGATTTTTACCTCATATTTTCAGTCTGTTCATCACAACATTTGTGTTTTTTTGGCAAATCACTGACAATTGAAGTCAGTAAATAATAATAAATATTTGAGTTTCAGACTTCATATCCTTTAGAAAATACATGATGCAAAACTTTTTATTCCAGTAACTTTCTAAATTTATAGGAAACATATTTAAAGTCTGTCTTTATTTTGGGGCTTTTGACCCCCCCCCCAAATATTTTTGGCATCCCAAGGAATGTTGCTGAGCCTTCATTGTTGTTTATTGTTTGTGAAATTCTTTTCAAAATATTTCATTTAATAATAAAAATTTTTTTTGATTAAAAGAATTAAGTTGACATTTTAGCACCAAAGTCACTCCTTTGTTATTGAGGCTACTGGCTTTAGTTTTTGGACCCTGGTTGCACTTGGACCCACATCTATAACATTTGACTCTAAATTGCATCTACTATGCAGACATATCACACATTATTTGCCTGGGGCAACAACACAGCAACTGAGCTGCACACTCACACAAAAATACCTTCAACCTAATTATAAAGCCTAAACTTCTCTAATCATACTCTCTCTAATCTCTGCCAGCTATTCCCCCCATTTACACTGGACCTTTATAAACTAACCTCAACAAAAAACCTTCATCATACAACAACATATCTAAGCTATTTGCTACAGCCCTTATAGACTCAATTGTTCAAAAATCTTAAAAACTAGGCTGGCTACCTAATACCCTACCTATACCAATCTTACCAACTTACTATTGCCCATAAAGCCCTTTTATCACCCTATATACTCCTCTCTCATACAACCCTACAAACATCCCCTAACAAAAATCTGAAGAACCTACGCCTTCTAACAAGATACTGATTCAAACTTCCCCTATCAACTAAACACAGCAGTGACTCACATTCTCCAACTCAAACCAACTAAATCAAGACCTCACTACCACAACCCTCACCCCATTATTTAAAGCACTCCCATTATTCTTCCTTTCTAAACCTCTCCTTCCAAACCACTGCTATGCTTCTTAACAACCCTGTTACGAAATTGTTTTCCCTTTCTTTCTCCCTATCTCCTTCTTTTTAAACAAAATCTCCTTTTCTCAATTTCCTCTATAAACCTTCCTCTCATGTAAGTGTCTCTTTTCTTTAAATAGATAATGGCAATAAATTGTTCTTTTTTTTCTTTGCTGCACACAGACAATCCTAGTTGTTTATTTTTGTTTCCCTGCTAAGCCTCATATTGAACTCTCAATCCTGTTTTACAACTTCAGCAGGTTAATAATGTGTTTATAGTATTGTATATTTTTGTATTTTTTAGATTGCTAATTTTAACTTAACTTGTTTTAGTAGTATGTAGCGGAGCTTTTCTCCCCAGACCTCCACTGAAAATGGACATGTATCCAGTTGGACTAGCCCGGTTAACAAATGTAAAATAAAATAAAATAAAAAATAGTTAATAAATACTTCAGAGTGCATTTATTAAAGCCCCAGGAAACTACCTTTTTACTGAGCACTATAAAATCATGCTTAATCATTTTAGTAATTTCCTGCTGCTGAAGTTAATTAAATGCAGGTCATCATGAGAAAATAAAATAGTTTGTTAACAAGATTCTCTCAAAAGTAATTTGCACTAATAAGGTTGGTGGGTTTTACTGGTTAGCTTGCTAGCCATCTATTTAACTATAAAAACAAATTTAAAACCTGAACTATATCATCAGATATGAATGTGGTTTTATTTTCTTAAGTCAGTAATAAGCCTCACACATTCACTACACAATTTGTGTGTTTGTTTTCGACATTATGCATCCCAAACCCCTACCGCAAGACTTTATTCCTTTTTGTGCCTAAAGATGGATTGAATAACAGTTAATATTCACTTATTTTGCAAAGGTAGGATGCAGTAACAGACCTATGACTGATTACATGAAGCAGATTCTTTATTTCTCTTATTTGGGAGTTTCCAACCACTAGTACTTAGTTTAGCATTTGATTTTTCTGTTAACTTTGAGTGTAGCTATATCCACTGTCAACTTTGTGAGGAAATATACTAGAATAATTTCCACTCCTGTCATTATCTTATTTTCCTCTACCCACACTACCTTCCATGTCTATGTATGTTTGTATGTATCTGTCTACCTATATGAGTATATAATAAACAACTGCCACTGAGATTGTTTGAAACAAAAACATCAAACAACCTCATTGGTGCTTGCATTCATTGCTACCTCAAAGAATCCAACTTAGTGACTGAAAATATAAACCAACAGGCTACATTTGTGAACAGCAAAAGACAACTAAAAAACAGCTTTTACATGGATTTGCTCCACGCACCTATGCAATTAAAGTATACTAACTCACGGTCAAAGAAGCGCAAAGAATTTGAAAAACTTGTGATTTATTTAATGGTCGATCAGCTGAAGTTCGGCCATTACATAATTTGATCAATTGTTATCAGTGACACATTTTTCAAAATTTTAATACACAATAATGCATGCAATGACAAATCATATAACACACAAAATGCATATATATATATACATATATATATATATATATATATATATATATATATATATATATATATATATATATATATACAGAGGTCCCATATCAGTTGATTGAGTTTTCAGAAACTTGAAATTCATATGGTGGAGACCATGTGATCAAGTGTTTAAAAAGTCGAAGCTTTAGAATGGAGATTTCAGTACAGTGCAGATCAGGAAATTTACCTTTTTACTCACTGTAGTGCAAACTGAGATTTGGTATATATAATTTGCAGGGTGTGTGAGGGGAGCAGGGGGGCTTTCCCCCACAAAAACAAAAAAGGCAGATTTTTGTGGGTTTTTTATATATTTCTCTCTCTCTCTCTTTACATATATATATATATATATATATATATATATATATATATATATATATATATATTGATCTTGTCTTGCCATAGCTTGTCACAACACCTCCTAACCCTCTTCTACCTATTATCTTTTCTTTTTGTGTTTTGAGGAATACATGTTGTCAGTTTCATTCTCCTCTAGGTCATCTCTTACCTTTTTATGTGTACTCCCCTGTAGCTGAGGTACATATACTGCATTATTAAGTTTAAAACATGATCAGAAGGGCATTCCTTGCAATTCCTTAGATTTGCAAAACTTTCCACAGCTGAATAGGATATTATTATGGTATTTCTATCTGACCTTTCTGAAATAGCAGTTCTGGAAAATTTGTGTTTTGATTACTGAATCTGTATCTATATGCATTTTTAAGAGCAGCCTGGACACCTCTTCTTCTTTTTTCATTTTTTCCCAGTTAGGGGTCACCACAGATGATCTGCTGTGATGATTGATTGGCAGTGAAGTTTTACAGTGTCTAGTTGCCAGCCCAGTGCCCAATCTTCCACAGAAGGCATACACATGTGCGCACTCATGGCTAGGGTCAATTTAGAGTGCCCAAATCCACCTACAGCATGTGTTTGGGATGTGGGAGGAAACGGAGCACCCAGAAGAAATCCACGTGATAAGGGAAATATATGTATGTATATCTGTAATACTTAAGTTCCTTGCTAAAGCCTTAAGTCTTATTCTGTCTGTATTATCTTTATTAAACACCTCTTCGAAAAGTCCCTTTACTGTCATCACTTTTATATTGAATTTGCACTTTATTCAGCACTTAGATCTTTTTTCAATTCATGTATAACTAAACTACTGCTTAGCTGTATAATGAAGACTGCTCTGTTATTATTTGTGCCTATAATTCTTAGAGAGAAAAAACATGTCATAATCCAGTTGTGTGATTTGGAATTTAATGACCAAATAACAGATTTCTTTTTTGATTAAAACCTTAATAAAAAGCTTTTTTTGAGCTGCAGATTTACATTGAATGTCTGACTTACCACTATGGTGTCCCATCATCTGCTGTGAACAGAGTAGAATTGTCGCAAAGTAAAGCAAATTATTTACAATGAATTAACACTTTCCTTGTAATTAGGCTGTCAACATAACTGCATGTGTTTTTGTTGCCATCAGCTAACAAAATAAAATAACAATGCTTATACATTTTATCTCTAAGGTTAAAGCTTGTGGCATCATTAGAAAGCAGGTTACACTGTAGGCTCTCATTAATTACTCATTTCATCCACTGCCTTTTGCGCAAAAGTGGTAGTAATTCAAACATTTCCAAAACAAAATTTCAGTACATTACTAAAGCCTAAGTGCAAAGGAAACATAAATCCTGGTCAAAAGCATGCAAAACAAATTGCTAGACAAAAGGAGGCAACACTCACGAGTCAGTCCAAGCCTTCCAACATCTCCCACCAATCATAATGATTTATGGCTTTGTGCTCCCAAATGATGCACAGCCACAAACATTCTTATAAATGCTAATCAGAGAAGCTCTTTTTAATATCTGCAGTAAGTGAGCTTTGCATAACCTCCAAACTAAAGCAATGAAATACAACCTGAAAGAAAAGTAAAATAAGGTTAATCAGAGGTTTCATTCTGCTGGTGATCATCAGAAATACCAACATGGTTAGTGAAAAAGTGATGACAATTCTGCTTTTTCCTTCTATCAGAAACTTGGTTTCCACAAAGGACAGACCATCACAAGAGAGAATCGTTTTAATATCTGCACTAAGGGAATGTCCTAGAAGTCATACCTCAATCACCAAACTAAAAAGAAGCAGAGTTTGAAAAACAAAATGTGATGATTTGTCTATTTGGCTAAGCGCTGGTATGTTTTGCCATAGCAGCACCACATTCACTTTCTTCACGACAGACAAAAATGACATTCTATCATCTTAAAACACATAATATTTCATTACATTTTTCTCATTGCTTTCTAGTATACAATTAGTTGCAGTTATCACCTCAGTCTGGTACAGTAAAATTAAATGAAATTTTAAAACTGAACATTACTGATGCTGTATGAAAATAAAATGATTAAAACACTTAACCTTATGAAACTTGAATATTGATGACACTTCAACTGAATAGCATAACCAGACCATCTCACTGTATGCAAGGTATCAAAACATTCCCTGAGAAATATTAACAATTGTGTATGCTTTGCGAGAAGCCTACACGATTATAGTGCATTATCGCAAGCAGTGGCCATTGAATATACTGACGCTCTTTGTTCTTACTGGATTCCAAGCAATGTTTTGTGGCCAGCACTGGTGGGGTACCCGTGAAATGGTGTTGGGAGTGTGAGCACACAATGTAAACCAAAGTACTTGCCGGTAGGCAAATATATTATGCCAGCACACATGGCCAGCTTATATGAAATAAAGGTATGACTTTTAAGTATGTAGATGCAGGGCACATGAAACTGAGTTAATTTACATAGAATACAATGTGAACAGTGCAGTGATAATTATGAGGGGATAGCAAATGGAAAAAATATAATCAGTTAATCCTTTCAAATGTGATTATGCCACAAAGAAATGTTTTTCAACAGAAAGATGTCTGTATTGGCAGTAATAATAGGTAGTCCTGTTTCAAAGTGTTTGTCAATGTATATAATTTAAAAATAGACATGTTAACAATGTATATGAGAGGGACTTAATTCAACATTGTAAAAAAGGGGAGCAAATGTGATATCAATAAAATTAAAACCCAGCAGATGGACACACAACAATGACTCAAAGTCAGAACTTGTGCACTCAAGAGCAATCACTGGAGCCAGGGTATGCAAAAAAACCATACAGCATCTGTGGATAACACCAGAACAAAAAGTTTATTAATAAACTCACCATTAAACCGAAGCTTGAATCTTATTAATTGTTGTGGATTTGATCAGAATGAATTGCACAATCCCCAGGAATCACATTTAAAACTACTACAAGACATTATGTGACCTTTAAAAAACAAATAAATCCAAAGATCCTGTTAAAATCTACAACATATTACTACCTTCTTTCAAAGATCATACCTACAATAAATCATTGTATAATACTGTTTGCACAAATAAAAATTAGATTGCTGAAGTATAATAGAATTCATTATGTAAAAAATCATTCATCGCAAACTGTCACTTAAAAAAGTATACTAAAAAAATGTCAAGTAAACAATTTAAAAGACTATCAGTTATAACATAGCTGCCATGTGCTTCAAGACATGTAATAGACACATATAATCAGTGGTCCCTGGTAGGTTCGTATCATTTAACTTGAGTTGCCACACCAGCTGTCTGTGTTCAACTCTGCTATTCTTCCTTTGTTATCCCAGCAATGTTTGGAATCTGTGAGGTACACAAGAAGGTGCAAAAGACCCCAGGGTTCCAAAACATACCCTTTTGTGGTAGTAATTGGTAAGTTACTGATGACCTTGCAATATTAGGAAATGCATATGCTAAAGTACTCCTTGGATATTTTAAGGAGAATTAAATCACATTTGTGGGCAAAGAGGTTCTATTCTTGACAATAAATGTTGTAGAACTCTTTTCGAGTATTCCACAGGGGGTAGGCTTAGAACTGTTTCATGAGTCTGTGATAACGAGCAATCTCCTATTAGCCACCAATATTAGAATAATTATAGAGTTTATGGAAATTGTCCCAAGGAATAATTATATTTATTTTGAGGGAGAAATTTTCAGGCAAATAAAATGAGTTGCAATGGGTACCATATGTGCGCCAGTGTACTATTATCATTATGTTATCATATGAGAAAGAAAGTTTCTGCTTCATTCAGAATTCTATAAACATTGTAGGCTTGTTTGTGTTATTTGGATGATATTTTTATTCTCTGGGATGGAAAATTTTCAAATATTGCAACATTAATTTGATTACTTAAACAATACAACCACTTTTTAAGGTTTATACATCAAGTTGGGTTCACCAGTGTAAAGTATTTGGATAATATTATTCATGAAAATGAAACAGGTTTCTCTTCCATGATATGCAAAAAGCCAACCTTTTCTAATGCTTACTTACATTTTAGCAGTTGTTACCTTAACACTCAAAAAAGAAGCTTAGTAAAAGGTAATTTTGTTAGATTAGTCAGAATGATCTCTAAGAAATCCATTTTTGAGATGAACAGAAAAGTTTGGGAGAACATGTTCATTAATGAAGATTATCCTACATTTTAATTAAAGAAATAAGTGATGATGATTATGCTAGTTGGAGTGAGAAATATAAACAATTGTTAGGTTTTGGGTTAGATAAGCAAGCTATTAACAATTGTATGACATCTTGTCTACCTCGAGGAGGAGATATTGACCAACTTGATATTTTCCCTCAGAATGCACTGCAACAAAATATGGGAAGGGAGAGATAAATTATGGTGAGTTATTTCAATGAGCATTAGTACTGCAATATAATGTTGGTTTGCATATTGTCAAGGAAGTTGTTAGGAGGAAGTTGAATATTTTTAAATTTAATAATAGCATTTTCCAAACAGTTGATAAGTCGCCATATTTTGTTTATAAGAGAGCAAGAAATATCAAACACCTGGTGGAAACCTCCACCAAGTTCAGTAATGTAGATGGTAATTAAGAGAGGAACTATGAAATGTGGTACGTGTAACCAATGTGGATTCCTCTGTAAAGCTGAATCTATATGTCTTAAAAACAGTTTGAAATCCTCAGTTCATCCTGTCCAAGGAAATTGTAACAGAAAAAAGGTTGGTATATCTTGCCATTTGCTCTACATGTTCTGCCTTTTATGTTGGAAAGACAGAGCTTGTTTAAAATAAAATGTATTTATGAACATAACTTTGATATTTTAAAAGGTAACACTAACAATGCCTTATACAGACATTCATTTGTATGTGAGGCTTACAAAAAGCTTTATTTTGTTAACTTAGAGACAATAGAATGTAGTTCCTGGGGTGGCCCATGAGAGAACAGAATTTAATACAAAGACTTGCTGTGGCAACTCAAGTTAAATGCTATGAACCCACCGGGAACAATGATTATTATTTCTCTGTTACCAGTCTTAAAGCAGAGTGTAGATAAATTATAACTAATAGTCTTTCAAATTGTTTATATGAAATGTCTACTATGGATGATTTTTTTTATGTAATGAATTCCATTTTATTTCATTAATCTAATTTTACATGTGTAAAAAGTATTGTATAATGATTTATTCTAGGTATGTAGATATGATCTTTGAAATAAGGTAGTCCTACGCAGTTGGATTTAACAGGAGTTTTAGATTTTTTTTTTCTTTGTCTTTTGTTTTTTTTTTAAAGGTCACATGATGTTTTGCAGTATTTTTAAATGTGATTGGTAGGGATTGTATAATTTGTTCTGAGGAAGTCCACAACAATCTTAGATGAAAGCTTCAGCTTAATGTTAAGATTGTTAATACATTTTTCTGTTGGTTTTATCCCAAGACACTTTATGGGTTTTTCTGCATGCCCTGGCTCTGATTACTGTTCTTGAGTGCATGAGTGCTAGTTTGGGGTAAATATGATATTAATGTTGATAACATGCTCAGTTAAGAAAATAGTTTTGAAGAACAATTAATTCATTATGGGCCATCTGTGTACTGTGCAGTTATTTAATATGACATGGAGATACAGGGACTGCATATGTGATAACTGACTGTAGTGCTGTATCCATCAGTCCATTCTTTATAAACAAGGCATGAGCCATTCAGCAGTTGTGTCATGCAAACCTGAAAGGGAGATGTTTTAACATTTGTCATTGGACAACCATAGCTAGGAAGGTATATTACACTGACATATGTCTTAGACAAGCATCTGTTTTATATATATGTGCATCATAAACAGTAATATAATAGCAATCAAAATACACAAGTGAAAAATGACAAGACATTTCTAATGACATTGCAGTAGATCAAGGTCCCTGTTTATAATTGAACAGCAATTAATACAGGATTATACTGTGCATATTCAGGACACATTCAGTGAGCACTGCCATAATAGGATGCAAACAACACAAACAAACAAGAATGTGTTCAAACACAAGGCCAGATCACAATTTATGATGATCTGGCATGATGTCATACAGGATTAAATGTTATGCAAGTCTTAATGTCATGTCCAGTACAGCTGCACAGGCATACAATACAGTGCATTCTTATTTGGCAATTAAGTAATGCCTGCAAACAATCAATAACGTACTCAAGATTTGCAGCTTGCTAGACTCAAACACATGCTAGGCAGATATCAGAAAGATGTGTCTCAAACTGTGATACCACAGCAATAGGCATACTGTGTGTATCATGATGAATACTCTTGAAGGGCTTACAGCATTTCCCTATTGCAATAGGTATGGATCCTCCATCATGGAGGCTGATATCTTACAAATGTTTCCCTTTGACTGTGCAATAAATACTTCATTGCCCTAAGCCATTCCTGTCTGACATAGTTACGTGACAGACAGATATAATCAGATTCAAACCCCTGCTTATTATACTACACACTCTACAGAAGTGTGTATTTTTTACATCTGCCACATGAGATAGCAATGCATCTTGTCACAAATAAATGAGATTAATGTGTGAAGTAATAAAGAAGATCTGAGGATAAAGTGTACAATATGATTTTTTCAGAATGATGACAAGGAGGTAACTATGTTAATGTTCACACAACTGTGAGCTGTGCATTATCAAATGGTTCTCATTTAAGGAAGCTGTTCCTGTGATTTTGTCCAACAGCATTGCCCTACATTTGAAATGCACAGTATCTTTACAGATATTCTATACCAGTCATTACTGAGTGCATGTGACACAGGAGCACTGACATCACAACATTCACAGATACTCTATAGCAGTCATTACTGAGTGCATGTGACACAGGAGCACTCACACCACAACATTCACAGATATTCTATACCAGTCATTACTGAGTGCATGTGACACAGGAGCATTGGCATCACAACATTCATAGATATTCTACACCAGTCATTACTGAGTGCATGTGACATAGGAACACTCACACCACAACATTCATAGATATTCTATACCAGTCATTACTGAGTGCATGTGACATACGAGCACTGACAGACACCATTCACAGATATTATGTACCAATGTACCAGTCATTACTGAGTGGGTGTGACACAGGAGCACTCACACCACCACATTCACAGATATTCTATACCAGTTATTACTGAGTGGATGTGACACAGGAGCACTCACACCACCACATTCACAGATATTCTATACCAGTCATTACTGAGTGCATGTGACACAGTAGCACTCACACCACAACATTCACAGATGTTCTATACCAGTCCTTACTAAGTGCATGTGACTTAGGAACACTCACACCACAACATTCAGATATATTCTATACCAGTCATTACTGAGTGCATGTGACACAGGAGCACTCACACAACATTCACATATTTTCTATACCAGTAATTACTGAGTGCATGTGACATACGAACACTGATACACAACATTCACAGATATCATATACCAGTCGTTACTGAGTGGATGTGACACAGGAGCACTCACACCACAACAGTCACAGACATTCTATACAAGTCATTACTGAGTGCATGTGACACAGGTGCACTGACACCATAACATTCACAAATATTCTGTATCAGTCATTACTGAGTGCATGTGACACAGGAGCACTCACACCACAGCATTCACAGATATTCTATACCAGTCATTACTGAGTGCATATGACAGGAGCACTCACACCACAACATTCACATATATCATATACCAGTCATTACTGAGTGTATGTGACATAGGAACACTCACACCACAACATTCACAGATATTCTATACCAGTCATTACTGAGTGCATGTTACACAGGAGCACTCACACCACAACATTCACAGATATTTTATACTAGTCATTACTGAGTGCATGTGGCATAGGAACACTCACACCACAATATTTACAGATATTCTATATCAGTCATTACTGAGTGCATGTGGCACAGGAGCACTCACACCACAACATTCACAGATATTCTATACCAGTCATTACTGAGTGCATATGACACAGGAGCACACACACCACAACATTCACAGATATTCTATACCAGTAATTACTGAGTGCATATGACACTGGAGCACTCACACCACAACATTCACATATATCATATACCAGTCATTACTAAGTGCATGTGACACAGGAGTACTCATACCACAACATTCACAGATATTCTATACCAGTCATTACTGAGTGCATGTGACATAGCAGCACTCACATCACAGCATTCACTGATATCATATACCAGTCATTACTGAGTGCATGTGACATCGGAGCACTCATACCACAACATTCACTGAACAACTGTTTTTCTGGCAGGGAATTATACAATGACTTGATTTTTCCTTCTCAAAGTAAAATTGAGAATAAAAACTTCATGTAGAGTTATTAGTGTAATGCTAGTACATTCATAGAATGTCACTTTTGACTGTAATTGAAAAGCAAGCTATGTAAGTGTACTGACTATAAATGTGTATTAAGAAAATTTGCCAGAGTGGAAATCTTAAGAAAGCTGTGAGACTGCACCTATGTGATGTTATAATATCATATGATTCTGTTACTATTTGTATGAGATAAAAGGGCTGGGGAGGATTTTCCCACCTTAATTGTACACATTATAAGACTTGTGCATTCCATTCATACATAGCAGTAGGACACGTAATGCTTGTAATCAGCCAATGTGGATTTTGAATACTTAATTATGTGATAACAGAAGCTACATGATATTGGGAAGAATGAATGTGCTGTGGTGCCACTATTGCTGCAAGTATGACATGTTTTGGTCTTTGAAACCATTATATCATGTTGTTGTTGTAAGAGAAATGTGTATCTGTCATTTCTTTAAAATACTTTTGATATATGTGTGCCATTACCTGCTTATATAGTAGGTATATCCAGACATAAATCATGCATAATACAGTCATCAATTTGAAGGGAGATTGGCAATCAGATACAATGTGTAGATAATCAAGGACTTAAACACATGTCTTACTAAAGCAACAGCATACAGGACATCATGTCCTCACACCACAGGGAAAGCAAAATGTTATCTCATGGCATCATCATTATTCAGCAATGCATTTCTGTATATAAAAAAAATGTTCAGAAATCATTGTAATAGCAATCCCCAGCCATAAATGTACATAGCTGATAGGTGGCTAACAATATTGTTACCCTACCTGCACATTCACAGGCAGACTAACACAAGTGAGTCTAAGGACCAATGGCTGCCTGAATCACACAAGCAACACAAGATGTTCTTTCACCGTTGTAATAGTGTGCATTTGAATGGATAACGTCACCATACTTTCATACATTGATGTTATTCTACAAAGGTATTAATGTGGATGAACTTTACAGTACACTGCACACCTACTACATGCATCAGAAGTCTTCTCTATGCAGCATAACAGACAAACACCAATGAACAGCAGTCAATCATTGCTAGATTCAAACCTCTTCCCTCTGTACTTACATAGTTTACAGAACACAGTTTCAGCAGCCAATGCCATGGAGTAACTCTTCTGACAACTTTGATGTGGTTCAGTTTTGCTAGCATGATGTAAACATTGCATTTCCAAAAATGTTTATTGCCTGGGGGATAATGCAAATCTAAAGGGTAAATATGCCTCTTAAATGGAAATTTACTTAAGGGATGTTTGGATGCTGCATTTACTTCTGTGTACTAATACGAAGCTTTAATATTTAAATTACTTTGTTCATGGTGAATGCAGACATTCATACATATGTATTTGTTTTGTTAACAATCACTTGTGTCTTAATTGTGTATTAACATGTTTTTACTTTTTTATTTTTTATCTCATACAGGGTGATGGTTCCCAAGACATGTCCACACTGTAAAATGCCATACAGTGCTGCAGAGAATGAAGTTATCATCCAGGCACAAAGCCGTCATGGCTCTTTCCCACTACAAGGGGGCAGAGGTGACAAGTACACCTATGACCATATCTGCGGGCAGATGTTCAGCTATGTAAATGTTGTTGGAGCCATTGTCCATATATAAAAGTAAACCTGACATAGGGTTAGGGTCATAATAATGTACATGATACAAAGGGCATGTGAAATTTCCTGGGAAATTATGACTGTGTTTGGGGGAAGGGGCTAAAAAAACACCACTGACTGAAACTGAGGAATTCCTGTTTATTGTCAGAGATCAGTGACACATCAAAAGAGGATTCACATGGAATCAATATATATATTTTTCTGGTTTTATAATTTGCACTGTGATTCCTCACATCTCTGTTGAAACTGTCCTCCCCACCCCCCCTCCCTGTTCTTGGTTGTAGTTTAACCTGTCTACCACATAAGGAGTGGTTCTGGCCCAGACTTTGTAGTTATTGGCCGTTTGGGCGGTCTTCCATCTCTCTCAACTTTCTGATTTGAAGGCCTGCATTTGCACCTGTTTCTGTCCTGTAACTCCTGGGCCCATCTCGTTTGCTCACTCAAAAAAAAATGTATCTGCTTTTACTGTATTTGTGTTTCTTCCTACTTTATTTTGCTTTTGCATCATCTTAATAGCACTCAATTGTATTTATTACTGCTTGGTGTAACTCATTCAAAGCCTTTTAGTTTAAGCACTTGGGCTTCAAACCAGTTGTTTTACATTAAGAAGGTTTGTGGTCTGCACTGTAGTGGCAGAACGGTTCTACCTGACTTCGTCGACAGCTGAGAAGACCGACATAAACTCCGAGCTCCAGAAAGAGAAAGAAAGAAGACCGACGCGCGAATCGGGGGTTGCAGAACATGGACAATGCAGAAGACCGACACGACGCATGACAACACCAACGCCGAGGATGCCGACATGGGGAAAGGCTGTGTGACAGTAGTAAGTGACGACGTTAGGGTGCGAGGCAGGTAAGTGTGGAGATTGACGGTCTGTGGGGATAGGGGTGGGTTAAGTGAGTTAGGGTTAGGGGCGCGATAGGGGTGGGTTAAGTGAGTTAGGGTAGGGAGGCGATAGGGGTGGGTTAAGTGAGTTAGGGTTAGGGGCCGATAGAGGCGGGTTAAGTGAGTTAGGGTTAGGGGCGGGTTAAGTGAGTTAGGGTTAGGGAGGAGTAGGGTAGTGTGCGATAGTGCCGGACCTTAGGTTAGGGTAAGGTTTAGTGTGGGCTTGTAAGGATTTTGGTGTGCTTGTGTTGTGTGTGTGGTTTGTGGAATGGGGATGTGTTTTGTTTTGTATGGGGTTTCGTGTTTGTGTACCGTCGGTTATTTCGTTGTCGGTTATGTGTGGTTTCGTGTTTATGGACTGTCGAATATGTGGTGTCGGTGATGTGGTTGTCGGTGTTGTGTGGTTTCGATTATGTCAGGTAGAACCGGCAGAACAGGTAGCTTACATCCTTCTAAGTTGGGAACTGCTGATTGAGGGCTCAGTGTCTGTTATTCTAAAAGTGTATTAGGTTCACAGGTTCAGAGATTAGTACTAGGCTAATTGCCCATGCGAGCCATTTTAAGCCTAGCTAATTATCCCTTGTGAGACTCAAACCCTGTACCTTGTGTTTATAAGGCAAACACCTTAACCATTAGGCCACCTTTCCAACCCTTCAAGCAAACCAAACACATAAACACACAAAAACATACTCGGAGGCTCTAAATAAAAATCTGCCTAAGCAGCAGAGACCTCCAAAGCAGACACCCAAGCAACCGCTACCCTAATTCTGGTTTAAGCACTTGGGCTTCAGGCCAGTTATTTTACATTAAGAGGGTTCGTGGTCTGCACTCTTGTGGGAGGAGAGGCTGGACTCTGCCCTTCTGAGATGGGAATTTCTGGTTAAAGGCTTATAGTGCCTGCATATCTGAACTGCTTCTTACTGAAATTGGTACACCTTCTTTGCTGTAGCATAGACTAGATCCAGGCCTGCTGAACCTAGCTTTGTTTGTATAACTTGAGCACTAATCCAGGCATTTTTTAAAGTATTCAATTGTATTTATTACTGCTTGGTAGTAACTTGATTAAAGTGTAGCTATCATTCTAAGTCTTTTGGATTAAGCACTTGGGCTTCAGACCAGTTGTTTTACATTAGGAAGGTTTGTGGCCTGCACTGTGGTGGCAGGACAGGTAGTTTACATCCGTCTAAGTTGAGAACTGCTGATTGAGGGCTCAGTGTCTGTTATTCTAAAAGTGTATTAGTTCTGGTTTAAGCACTTGGGCTTCAGGCCAGTTATTTTACATTAAGAAGGTTCATGGTCTGCACTCTTGTGGGAGGAGAGGCTGGACTCTGCCCTTCTGAGCTGGGAATTTCTGGTTAAAGGCTTATAGTGCCTGCATATTTGAACTGTTTTTTACTGAAAATGGTACACCTTGTTTGCTGTAGCATAGACTAGATCCAGGCCTGCTGAATCTAGCTTTGTTTGTATTCTTGTTGTTTGTTTGCTTGTTATTTCCCTGAAACACTAATTCCACCTAAAACGCAGCTTTTCAGCACTTCTGTGGATCCCTAGTGATATCTGTATTGCTTACTGTACTTATTTCCTTGTTTCACTTGAAAGAAAGTTACTGTTTGTCGTTTTTGCAATTAAGTTACCTGTAACACATTGCATTTAAGTTAACTGGCACTTGCTCACTAAAGCAATTATATCAGTCAGCACTAAAAAATTAAAAGCACTACACCCTCACAAACTCCCCTTGAGTACCTTGTTCCCCATTGGCCCTTTTTTTCAATTATAAAGGAATTCCCAATACTATTCTAGCATGTCCTAAGGTCAGTTGTCAATCTCCTCTCCGGTTCAGCTGGTGAATCTGGGAATCCTGAGGCAATGTTACAACTGCCTCATGTACACAGACAACCCTCTCCTCCTCCCAACAAATTCCAACACATGTGAGAGATGCAACCATATAGCCAAACTGTTGGCTAAGCTCTCTCAACTCAGTACTGGCGTAAGCAGTCAGAAGGAGAAGGAAACCACACTCACTACAATTCCAGTCTCACATAGACCTACCACGACAGCAAACCAAACACATAAACACACAAAAACATACTCGGAGGCTCTAAATAAAAATCTGCCTAAGCAGCAGAGACCTCCAAAGCAGACACCCAAGTAACCGCTACCCCAAAGCAAAACATGTGCAACACATAGCTCACAAAGCCAGTGTGCCGAAGAGTCACAGACCTTAAGGCTAAAGAACACACCTGATACACTTGTAATAGGGGACTCTGTCGTCAGGCACACTGACGTCCCACTCACCAGGCTGAACAAGGAAAAGGTCATGGTGAGCTGCCTGTCGGGTGCTAGGATCCACCACATAACACAAGCACTCAGGTCACTCCAAGGCAAGTACAAATATGACTCAGTCATTGTCCATGCTGGTGTGAATGACCTGAGATGTACCTCCCTGGACTACATGAAAAGAGACATAGAAGAGCTCTCTGAGCATGTAGCCCAGGCCGGTATGACCCTGACCTTGAGTAGCATCTTACCCTCACCAAGAATGATGCCACAATATGAAGACAAGATGATCAATTTCAACAATTGGCTTAAGTATTGGTGTCATTCAAAGGGGACCAATGCCTGTCAGCCTGGGATGACATGCTCGACAAGCCACAATGCTTCACTAGGGATGGCTTGCACCTGTCACCCCTGGGCTTTCAGATATTGGCAAAGGCTCTTGCTTCCCCCATAGTGCCTTTTTTAGGCAAGGCTCAAAAGACAAACCCACCTCCATAGGTATCACAAGGGATAAGAAACTAAGAGTAATGCTACTCAACGTCAGAAGTCTAAACCTCAAGATGCATGCACTTGAAACTCTCCTTAGCATGGAGAACATTGATATCTGTGCAGTAACAGAAACCTGGTTCAAGGCTCCCGAGAGCACCCCAGCACTACCAGGTTATACCACATACCATGCTTTTCGGCCCCAACTTGGACCGAACCACAAAAGGAGGGGGAGTATCAATATTCGTCAAAGATACCCACACCTCCAGGTTGGTGGCACAGCACGAAGCATCAGAGACTATCCATGTGCAACTAACAGTGGGTAAAACTGCCTTCCAGTTTATAGCCTGCTACAGACCACCCTCCCAAACCCAGGAACCCCACTCAGCCTTCCTGAGAACACTGGAAAATATGAAGGTCTCTCCAAACACCATTATATTGGGCGACTTCAACTACCCAAACATAGACTGGGAGCATTACTCTAGCTCCAACACCCTAGCCCAGAGGTTCCTAGAATTTCTAAACTCAAATGCTATGGAACAACTTGTTACCACTCCCACAAGAGAGGAAAACATACTGGACCTGATCATCACCAACATGGGGAATCTATGCTCCAGACCAGCAGTGTATCCCTCACTGATAAGATCAGACCATAAACTAATCTCACTGGATATTCATATCCCGACCCCACCCCCTGCCCAGAAAACCACAGTGAAAAACTTCTCTAAAGCAAATTTCACACTCCTAAAAACCGAGGTGGAATCCTTCAAAGCCCCCGAGTCTGTGGAAAATATGGCCCAGACCGCAGAATCCTTTATAAACGCATTCTATGAACACCTTCAGGAATGCATGGATCATGCAATCCCAAATAAAACCAGGACCCAATCCTCCAAAGGCAGATGTCCTGTCTGGTGGACCCCAGCCATAAACAAACTATACAATAGAAGGAGGAAGCTACTACATGAGACAGCAAAATCCCAAAAAGGGAAGGCATCTCTGATCAGTATTAGCAAAAAACTACGGGCACTCATAAAATCGTCTAAGGCCAGCTTTGAGAGAAAAATTGCACATGACACTAAGGATAATCACAAGGCTTTTTTTAGTTATGTTAGGAACCTGGGTGGATATTCTCAGATATGCTCAGAATTTGTCCAAAATGACAAAAAATACATTGAACCCACAGACATTGCCAACATCCTAGCTGACAGGTTCAGCGTAAACTTCTCCCCCCCCCCCCAGCGAAAGGGCAAGTATCTATCCCCGCAGAGTGCTGCCCCCCTGACATCTCAGATGCTCAGGTAAGAGCCGCCCTCTCCAAAGCAAAAAACACAGCATCAATGGGACCAGACGGTGTCCCGGGCTGCATCCTACATGAACTCCAAGAAGAGCTAAACCCAAACATAAAACTACTGTTCAATCTCAGCCTTACTACAGGATATGTACCCAAAGAGTGGTGTACAGCAACAGTGGTCCCTCTCAACAAAGGTGGTGCTTCAACGGATCATGGAAACTATTGCCTCATAGGCCTGACTAGCTTGGTCTGCAAAGCTATGGAAAGGATCATTATGGACCTCATAAATAAAGATATTGGGGACCTACAGACACTGGATCCTACCCAGTTCGACTTTGTTAAGGGCAGATCCTGCCTCTTAAACCTGGTCGATTTCTTTGAAACAAAACAGTCACCAAGGCCATTGACGAGGGGAAGGTGGTCCACACAGCCCAGACTCGAAACCAGTTACAAGTGGCGTCCCACAAGGCTCAGTCCTGGGACCTCTCTTGTTTGATATATATTTCTCGGAGGTACAGGTCAACACGGAAGGACTGTGGCTGACCAAGTTCACAGATGACTGCAACCGGTGTGCCATAATCGACTCTCCAGCCGACACAAGCATCCTCCAAAAGGGCCTCATAGAAACAGACAACTGGTGCCAGAGCCATAGCCTTAAGCTAAATGCCAAAAAGTGTAGAGTCATCCTCTTTGGCAAAAACAAAGTGCCCACAAATTACCACATAGGTGGTAATCCATTAAGTACAGAAGAAGTAATTAGGGACCTGGGGACCCAAGTTGATAGCAATCTCTCATTTGACAACCACGTGGCCAAAGTGGTTAGAAAGACATTTTATATAGCCCACCTAATAATGAAGGGATTCACATCTAGATCAGGGGAGGTCATCGTTCCTCTTTACTCATCCCTCATTAGGCCCATAATTGAGTACAATGCCCCTTTTGGGATGTACCTTACCAGACACCTGCAGCAAATGTAAAGACCCCAAAAGTACCTCACCAAGAGGATCAAAGGGCTCAAACAAATGCCATATGCTGCCCGGTTAAAGAAATTCCATCTCTATTCAGTGGCATACCGCCTGCTCAGGGGCGATCTGTGCCTGACATATAAAGCCATGTCCAACCCGAAATTAATGGACATGCTGCACCTCAGAAAATCCAAATCCCATCGAGCTACACGCTCGAGAGTCTTGAACCTCAGCACTGAAATAAATAGGACATGCTGGAGGGACAGATTCATAACCCAGAGGCTCCCTTCACTCTGGAATAAAATCCAATCCAGGTTAGGCAGAGTCCCTCATTGACTTTCTTCAAGAGGAGTCTTGATGAGTGGATGGGAGATCGTAGGTTTACCCTGGGTATCACTTCTGTGTCACTGTTAAACAGAGGCACAGTATACTAACCTCGAAAAAGGGCATAGCAAAATTAATTTAAAATGGGTGGCAAAGCCAAACACACTCTGGCTAGGCTTATAAATGCCCTAGGGCAGATAGCCTAGTGTGAACCTATGAACCTAATATTAGTTTTGACATGGAGGACAACACCAGTATGTGTACTGCAAAACTTTCAAGGGTGCAATACAATTCAATAATTCACACTCACATCTTTGATGTTAGGCTTGCCCACATGTATTGTCCCCCACCACTACCTTGTGCCAATGGTGATGACTGTGCACAACCCTTTGCACATTTTAATGTACATATGGTTGCATATATATGTCTGGGAAGGTGAAATGCTTGAAGAACATTACTGTGCAAAGTCCATAAATGGATATTGCAGACATCACACTCATTATTGAAATGACTGTACACAGGACAGATGTTTCATCTTAGGAGATACAACTACTTGTTTAAGAGGATAAACAGCAACTTTTTATCAAACAGGTTCCTCTCTTACCTTAGGCCTCAGATGACAGCAGAAAAGTAGCATATTTATAGTACTCTTTCCCTGTGTACATGGATTTGGTTTAGAATTTTCTAGCAAGTGCAGTCCATACTATGTCAAATGGTATAAAACCCATCTTCATCTTGGCACAGGTCTTGTAGTAGCAACTTTAATTAAAGCTTGTCACACATATAGCTTTCTAATGGCAACAGCAACTGTTATCATGTTTTTTATTTTGTTTTTTTCTAAGTGTAATCATGACTGTAATTGAAAGAGTTTTAGATTTCAGGGCAAGGGGCTACATTGAGTGTATATGATTGCTTTATAGCTTCAAGAATAGTTGCACCATGTTGGATTGGTTAATTAGCATGTAATTTGGCCACTTATGCCTTTATTAGCATATTCTGTCATTTACCTTTGTTTTTTAGCATTTAATGAGTATGAAATAGTGACCTATTGTGTAAGCGTCACGCCATGCCATGTATACAATAGCTACACTTATTGTAGCTGTTAATGATTCAGTCTCCTATTTTCTGGCCTCAGTAAAATACCTGCATGGAAAAGAAAATGCATTATAAAATTTCATAGAAGAGATAATCTTTAAGACATGACAAACTCCAAGGCAGTCTTTTGAAGAATTTAGATAATGCCTGATTGTTAATATAAGAGGAATCAATGATGCAGTCTAGTACAGCAAGAAGGGCATATCAAATGTCATGTGTCATGTTGTCCCTGTCAATAAATAAAGCTCTCAGAAGGTAATAATGAATTATCTATGCATGTCTATCATTTGTAATGATGAAATTAGGGCCAAAAATTACTCTGATCTAATAAGTCAGTGGATTATAATTTAAGTGTTTGTTCTGGCCAATCTCAGTGCTATCTATCCTGTGCTTTCACTTGTCATCAGTATATAAGATTTAATTTTGAACTTCTAGTAGCGAGCTAGTTCATTTTCATTGGGCATGGAATGAAACACTGAATGGGCTTGTCACTAAATAAAAGGCTTCTTTAGGAGATTCACAATGTTAAACGGATCACACCTCTGTACTCCCTAATCACAGCATAATTATGTAGTTAGTGATAATGGGTTACAATGGTAAGAATTCTGGTCATCTTACCTGCACTGATCATGAATCATTCTGCAGTACAATTAGCATAGCTGAATTAATTTTCAAGGATTAATGTGTAAGTTAAATTACAGTTGTTGTTATATTACATGATATTAAAAGGAAGGTGGTCCATTGTATGATCTGATGCACATTAAAATGCCACACACTGAGGCAATTTGTCTATTACTTTTAAAAGGAAAGTATTGATTCTATTTGGGATATTTGTAGCATTCACTATTCATTACTAAATGACAGTAGACATGATTAGCCCATCCAAATCACAGCAAAAAGCCGTCAAGTTAGTTTCTTTCAATTATGACAGCTGAACTGGCACATGGGTATTCTTGACTATGGTATCTCAGTTTACTAAAGAGAGCTAAATATATATATATTTTTACATCCAGGTGAGACATATGTGCTATTTCTGTGCTATCTTTCAAAGTAACTTGCCTGATATGTTGCATTTGATATTTATTTATGTTACTGTTTTTTAGCTTAAGATAAGTTCCTTGTATGTCAGGCACATGTCACCTCTGAGCATGTGCCTGTACTTCTGAGAAGTAGATGCCGCAACCCATCTGGACTGCCTTTCCTCATCAATGGCCTTGGTGACTGTTTAATGTCTGCAAGTCCCCTGCTGTGCTTTTATATAGCATAGCTGAGCTGAGTATATAAGGATCTTTTAATTGCATGATATGGAATTTTCTCTAAACTGTGTTTTATTTTGTTTTGTTTCAAAGAGTCACAATAATTTAAGTGTTAATTTTCCTATGTGTACACTACTGTGCTCACAGGTTATAATCTGGACCTTGGCACTAACTGGCCACAGACAATGTCAGTAGATGCACCTGCATTTATAAATATATTCATGTTACATGTCTAATGCAGAAAGTCATTCTGGTTTACATTTCTTCAAATCAATGCTCATAGTATAAAGATATATTTTGTTAATAGTGTTTCATAATAACTTTGTCAGTTGTGTGACATTGTTGGCATTTCCATTTGGAAAGTGTGTATTTTTGTAGTTTGTCCTGCATTTTTGTTGACATGCACATTCCTGCAAAATGATATGGCATTTTTGCAATTCATATTTTTCTACTCAATGAGGCATGTATGTCAATGGAGATATCAATCAAAGTTTCTGCATACTGACACTTGAGTCTGTTTTACAGTCTTTAATATATATGATGTGTCTTTTACTGTCCTTTTAAAGAACTTATCATGACTTCCTTTTCTGTATTTGCATGCTTAAACACTGCCATTTGAAATCCATAATTTTTAGTTATTGCTTGTCATTCCAAAGTTTATCAGAATATTTCACAGCTAAGTAAGCTTGTACTGTGGTATTTGTATCTGATCTTTCTCAAACTGCAGTTCTGTATAATTTGTGTTTTGATTATTGAATGCATATCTATAATATGTAAGTTCCTTGCTAAAACCTTGAGTCTGGGTTAGTAAATATGCAATGTTTCATTTGCCAAGTCTCGTCTGATGAATGTCTTAACTTTTTATTTAGTTCTTATATAGTCTTTCTGTACTCAAACACTCCATGAAAAATGTTTGCTTGTTGCTTGAAGCACCTTCCTAACTTTTCTTGTAAGTGAGATATAAAGCATTCAATTTCTAATAATGTCTGGTATACACCATTTCACCCAGTTAAGAGCTATTTGAAGTAAAAGAATTTTCAGTCTTTTTGCCCAAAAATATTAAGTGCAGTTCCATCATCTTTAATTTTTAAATATGTTTATAAAAGTGCAATCACATAATTTAGAATATATTAAAATAATTAAAATGTTTGTTTCTGCTATATCCAAATAGCATGTCTAACCATCTTTACATCTGCCATATTCAGTAAGATTCTGATTTGTGAATTGATAACAGTGATAACAACACTTTCAACTTATATTAATATTATTATTATTATTATTATTATTATTATACAATTGCCTACTTTATAGTTTAGAAAAAATGTAATTTAGATGCTATTCTGAAATATGCATTAATTTGTCAACTATTTACCTTTAATTACACTGCAAATAGAATGCTAGAACTTTACATAAATTACTCTACTTTAAAGTACTACCTTAGCAGAATGGTCTGATAATTTTCTATAAGCTAATAACAGTGGCACACTTAAATAATAATAATAATAATAATAATAATAATAATAATAATTTTGTTGCAAAAAACAAACCTAGTTTTGCCATCAGTAAAGTCTTCTCACTGTTATATTAAACATAAAATATACACACTTAAATGCACTTATAAACATCTCCAGTAATGAGGCATCAGTTTTGCACAAATAAACTTAATAAGACAATTAAATTACATCAGAGCTTTCTAATTAAGATCAGCATTAAGACCATTAGGAATTAAAGTATTAAACTTCATAATCATTTGTGCTTTCATTCTTTCTAGTATATTTATAAGTATATTCTCATCAGATATATTGATATCTACTTGACAAGGAATAGTGGCAGCCAAGCCACCAGTTTTACCTTCATGTTGTTCTATAAGATGAACATATCTATTGTTATAAATATCACCAACATGCTCTTGCAATTTTTATAACTTTCTTTTGGTCCTGCCAACATGAATCAATGTGTATGTAAACGTTAAGGCATAAACTTTTGGTTTTAATTACAATCATGCCTTCCCGATATTTCAAGCTGTTTACCATTAATAAAATATAGTTTAATATATCTAGTTGCAGTCAGAAGAAGCTCAATTTGAATTAAAAAAGGGAGATATATATCCTCATTATATGTATTAATCATATACAGACTAAAACTGTAAATCAGTAGCAAATGTCTAAATATATATTTGCCTCTCTAACTTTTATTTTATTAACTGTCATTATTGTCTTATGTACATTCTCAATGGCAACCACCGCTATATAATGGCCATATTAAATTATCTTACTAATGTGAATCTCTCTTCTGTTCAATTCATCTGTAGTTTCTGTAATGCCATCCACTGATGTGACTTATTTGATTTCCATTTCAGTGTTCTTTGCCTTTTATGTCACTTACACTGACAGAAACAACACTGACCATCCTGATGTCATACATCTGAAGATTTTTGTATATCTTATTAATATTTGCATTTTCATGAGTCATCTTATTCACATTGCCTTTGTCACTAAATGTTTAAGTTTATTATTGAACTGGTCTAAGCAGGAATGCAGCAAGAAAATATAGGTTCATAGGTTCATACTAGGCTATCTGCCCTAGGGCATTTATAAGCCTAGCCAGAATGTGTTTGGCTTTCACCACCCATTTTAAATTTATTTTGCTATGCCCTTTTTCGAGGTTAGTATACTGTGCCTCTGTCTAACAGTGACACAGATCTCCCATCCACTCATCAAGATTCCTCTTGAAGAGAGTCAATGAGGGACTCTGCCTAACCTGGACTGGGATTTTATCCCAGAGTGAAGGGAGGCTCTGGGTTATGAATCTGTCCCTCCAGCATGTCCTATTTATTTCAGTGCTGAGGTTCCTGGATTTTCTGAGGTGCAGCATGTCCATTAATTCCGGGTTGGACATGGCTTTATACGTCAGACACAGATTGCCTCTGAACAGGCAGTATGCCACTGAGTAGAGCTGGAGTTTCTTTAACCAGGCAGCATATGGCATCTGTTTGAGCCCTTTGATCCTCTTGGTGAGGTACTTTTGGGGTCTTTACAGTTGCTGCAGGTGTCTGGTAAGGTACATCCCAACAGGGGCATTGTACTCAATTATGTGCCTGATGAGGGATGAGTAAAGAGGCACAATGACCTCCCCTGATCTAGATGTGAATCCCTTCATGATGAGGTGAGCTATATAAAATGTTTTTCTAACCACTGTGGCCATGTGGTTGTCAAATGAGAGATTGCTATCAACTTGGGTCCCCCCTTCCTAATTCTTCTTTCTGTATTTATGGATTACCACTATGTGTGGTAATTGTGGCACACTTTTTTTGCCAAAGGGGATGACTATACACTTTTGGCATTTAGATTGAGGCCATGGCTCTGGCACCAGTTGTCTGTTTCTATGAGGCCCTTTTTTGGATGTCCTGACTGGAGAGAGTGGATTTATGGCACCCAGTTTGCAGTCATCGAACTTGGTCAGCAGCCACAGTCTTCCCGTGTTGGCCTGTACCGAAATATATACCGAACAAGAGAGGTCCCAGGACTGAGCCTTGTGGGACACCACTTGTAACTGGTTTGGAGTCTGACATGGCTCCAGCAATTCTAACCATGTGGGTTCTGTCCTTGAGCCAGTTTTCAATCCATCTAGTGACATAGGGGTTTATATTTAAGCTGGTGAGCTTATCTATAATGCCCAAGTGGGGTATTGTATCAAAGGCTTTTGTGAGGTCCAGCTAGGCTGTGTGGACCACTTTCCCCTCGTCAATGGCCTTGGTGACTGTTTCAAAGAAATCAACCAGGTTTAAGAGGCAGGATCTGCCCTTAACAAAGCCGAACTTGGTAGGATCCAGTGTTTGTAGGTCCCCAATATCTTTATTTATGAGGTCCATGATGATCCTTTCCATAGCTTTGCAGACCAAGCTAGTCAGTCTTATGGGGCGATAGTTTCCAGGATCCGTTGAGGCACCACCTTTATGGAGAGGGACCACTGTTGCTGTATGCCACTCTTTGGGCACATATCCTGTAGTAAGGCTGAGATTGAACAGTAGTTTTATGTTTGGGTTTAGCTCTTCTTTGAGTTTATATCTGGTCCCATTGATGCTGTGTTTTACCTGAGCATCTGAGATGTCAGGGGGCTGAACCTGTCAGCTAGGATGTTGGCAATGTCTGTGGGTTCAGTGTATTTTTGTCATTTTGGACTAATTCTGAGCATATCTGGGAATTACCACCCAGGTTCCTAATATAACTAAAGAAAGCCTTGTGATTATCCTTAGTGTCCTGTGCAATTTTTCTCGAAGCTGGCCTTAGACAATTTTATGTGTGCCCGTAGTTTTTGCTAATACTGATCAGTGATGCCTTCCCTTTTGGGATTTTATCATTTAGTAGCTTCCTCCTTCTATTGTATAGTTTGTTTATGGCTGGGGTCCACCAGACAGGATGTCAGGATTGGGTCTTGGTTTTATTTGGGATCGATGATCCATGCATTCCTGAAGGTGTTCATAGAATCTTTGAAGGATTCCACCTCAGTTTTGAGGAGTGTGAAATTTGCTTTAGAGAAGTTTTTCACTGTGGTTTTCTGGAATATCCAGTGAGATTAGTTTATGGTCTGATCTTACCAGTGAGGGATACACTTCTGGTCTGGAGCATAGAGCCCCATGTTGGTGATCATCAGGTCCAGTATGTTGTTGTTCCATAGCATTTGAGTTTATAAATTCTAGGAACCTTTGGGCTAGGGTGTGGAGCTAGAGTAATGCTCCCAGTCTATGTTTGGGTAGTTGAAGTCGCCCAATATAATGGTGTTTGGAGAGACCTTCATATTTTCCAGTGTTCTCAGGAAGGCAGTGGGGTTCCTGGGTTTGGGAGGGTGGTCTGTAGCAGGCTATAAACTGGAAGGCAGTTTTACCCATTGTTAGTTGCACATGGATAGTCTCTGATGCGCCACCAACCTGTGGGTATCTTTGATTAATATCAATTATAACCTGGTTATGCTGGGGTGTGGGAGGGAGCCCTTTCTTTTCTTTTGCACAGATCTTCCATGTTCTCTCCATGCTAAAGGAGAGTTTCGATCGTGCATCTTGAGGTTTAGACTGTTTTATCCCTTGTGATACCTATGGAGGTGGGTTTGTCTTTTGAGCCTTGCCTAAAAAGCACTATGGGGATATCATCCCAAGCTGACAGGCATTTGATCCCCTTTGAATGACACCAGTACTTAAGCCAATTGTTGAAATTGATCATCTTGTCTTCATATTGTGGCATCATTCTTGGTGAGGTAAGTGCTACTCAAGTTCAGAGGTCATCATACCCCTGGGGCATGCTGCTCAGAGAGTTGTTTATGTCTCTTTTCATGTAGTCCGGTCATTCACACCAGAATGGACAATGACTGAGTCATATTTGTACTGCCCTTGGAGGACCTGAGTGCTTGTGTTATGTGGCGGATCCAAGGGCTGTGACTGTTTGGCACACTGGCTGTCTGCTTTGGAGGTCTCTGCTGCTTTGGCAGATCTTGTGTGATTATGTGTTTGGTTTTGCGTGGTAGGTCTATGTGAGACTGGGAATTTTAGTGAGTGTGGTTTCCTTCTCCTCCTGACTGAGATTCACCAGCTGGACCATAGAGGAGATTGACAACTGACCTTTGGGCATGCTATAATATTGGAAATAATAATAATAGTGAAAACCAGGCCATTGGGGAGTGAGGGTGTAGTAGGGAAATAACAAGCAAACAAACACAACAAACATATAAACAAAGCTATCAGCAGGCCTGATCTAGTCTATGCTACAGCAACAAACAACAGGTGTAGTTCAGTCAGATTCAACAGTTCAAATATTCGGGCACTAAAAACCTAACCAGAAATTTCCAGCAGGAGAAGGGCAGAGTCCAGCCTCTTCCCACAGTGCAGCAGACCACGAACCTTCCTAATGTAAAATAACTGGCCTGAAGCCCAAGTGCTTAAACCAGAACTAATGCACTTTAAGAATAACAGACACTGTCAACTCTAACAGTGAGAATTCATAAGTGAGACTATTTTCTTAATATCTGCAAAGAGAAAAATATCTATGTTAATAACTGCATTCAAAAGTTCTAAATTTACATGATTTGGCAGCATATATCTACAGTTGTGAAATCATCCTCCATACAACTTTATCTACCTTTTTATCTACTAAAATATTTTATTTCCACTCTATTTACCTATTATTTAACTGCTAATAGGGGTAAAGTCTCTATTTACTCTGTTATCCCTCAGTATCATTTGATAAGTCAATTCTTATCTTAGTTATTTACAAAAAATAATGTTTGCTTTTCTACTCTCCCCTAAACACCTGTTTTACTATTTCATGGAGACAAAATCCAATTTGTTCATAAATTTGACAAGAGTGTACAGAAAAAATAGTGTTCTGCATTAAGCAAGATGGAATGGTGAGGGGCAATGCACAGGAATTGTGCAATTCAGAGACACACGGGTAAATCAATCATGTGATTGGAAAAATAGCACAGTGCACATCACAAGAAAATTACCTCATGATGACATGCAAATTAGTGTCAGTGTATGCTAATATGAAGTTCATGTATGCAAATAACAAAAAGAAACACAGTGGAATTATTCAAAAACATATAAAATTTGTGAGGTGTGCCTCAGCCATTACCTTATATGAACACTATATTTTTTTAAAAGAAACAACAAACCTACTAAAAGGGTAAATGAACTCCACACTACAACAAGCATAAACGTAAGAAATATAAATAAAAACCAGTATGGACTAAGAAGCACAGACAGTTTTTTAATAAAGATACTAAAAACAAAATGGCAAGCGCTTTCACGAGTATCCACCTTGCTTCATCAGACCTTATTAAAACATTACATCAAAGTCAAGACTTTAAAACTTCAAAAACACATAAGACAATGACTATCTCTGCAGCATTACATCACTAATTCACATACATGCTTAAAAGGGCTACGGCATACACATACATTAAAAAGGCAACACATTTCCTAAATGTATTTTGAAAATGAACTTATACAGCACAACAAAAGGACAGATACACATACCTAAATAAAAGTATGGACACATTAGCTCTCACTTAAACAGTGTCCTTGCTTTTAAAACTGCTTTTAATGGTACTTGACCATTCAAACCCATCTTGCCACCTGCTCTTAATCTGATGATCCATTTCACTTCATTTACTTCTAAATGATTAGAAAGGTCACCTTTACATTCACTGCCCCTTATTTGTTCTACAACCATAAAACAAAACTGGTGTTCTGGAAAGCATCTAAGAACACGTTTTGCTAGTGCATTATTGATGTTACATGTGGTAATGTACATATGCTCCCTGATACGATCTTTTAGTCTTCTATTGTTTTTTCCAATATAGAAGACATAACATTATTTACACTGAGCTAAATACACTATGTTGGTACTATACAGTCTGCTTGCACATGACATTTAATTTAATTAGAAGTGACCAGATGTATGAAATAACCACTGATATTTATGTACTGGCAATAATTACAAGATGTGCAAGGCTTGGTATACATCATACCATTTTCTGTCTTATGTTATTTCTAATCATAATTCCCATATTTACATAATAATCTTTTCATACTTTTCTTATTTTTGTATCTGAGACTCGGCTGTTTCCCTGCTATATTTCTAATTTTGAGATTGGTAGTCAAAATGTTCCAATGTCTGTTAATAATCTCTAATATACTTCTTGTCATTGCTATTAAACAAAGAATACTTTAAATACTGTTTTTCTGGTTTATATGTCTTCCTCTTTGATATAGTACCACTACCCTTAGAAAAAAACAGGCAAAAACTGGTATCCCTACCTTGTTATATTTCATCAAGAATATGTTTTATATGTGGTCTCTTGTAATCCATCAATATAAACCTATTATTTAACTCTTTCATCTCATCCTCAAACCCCATCTCTGTTGGATTCAGCCTAGAAGATCTTGTAGTCTGCCCCTTTCCTAGATTTGAGAATACATATGAGGGGTGCATACTACTGCAATGGAGCAATTTATTACAAGAGCATGATTTTTTATATAATCCAGCAGTAATATTGCCAGTTCTATCATTTTAACTCTTACATCTAAAAAATCTATACTAAAGACATCCTTTATTATATCAAACTTTAAAAAGCCATCAATGTTTTGAATATATTCATTAAATTCTTCAAAAGCATTATCTCCACCTACCCATACGAAAAAAATATTATCAACAAAATGACAATAAATGGAATAAGACTACTATATGTCTCGTTGTCTTCCCAAAATCCCATAAAAATGTTGGCGTAGCTATTGGCAGATACTGCGCCCATAGCTATGCCATCAAGTTGAAGGAAGTATTTTCCATTAAATACAAACACAACGTTGGTCAATACTAAAGACATAAAGGTGCATATGACTTCTACATCAGTTTGTAAATATTCACTGTTCCTAGTAACATATTCCTTTAAAGCATTAATTCCCTGCTCATTTGGAATCTTAGTGGCTGGGGAACGTACGTCCATAGTGACAAATTCAAAACATGTAGTATGATTATATATCAAAATAAATTCGTAAAGATCTTGTAAAAAAGTCTTAGCATCAATTAAAATATTTTTATTCCTACTTACAACAGGACGTAAACGCTTTTCCAAAATGATGGAGAATGGTTCTGTTAACTATCCTTCACAAGAAACTATGGGGTGTAAGGGAGGCTGGACTGAATCCTTATGGATTTTTGGAATACCTTGTATACATGGTATTTTGCGATGTTCTACCAGACAATGCTTATATATGTCACTGGTAATAAGTTAACTATTAAATAAATTCAACAAAATGCCATCTATATGTCCTTTCATCTGAAATATTATTAACATATCTACCATCTTATGTGTATCCCTGTCATACAACATCTCATACATTTTATTTACATAGAAGACTGTGTCCATAACCACTGTTGGTCCGGCTTTCTCAGCAGATTTTATAACTATATTAGGATCATTTTGTAAATTTCTTAAAGCTTTTTGTTCATGTCCATGTATATTATAAAATGTCCTTTTTCTATCTAATCATTCAAATAAGGCATATATGTCATCAATACACAATTTGCCAAGGGGCTCTACTAATGGATGTTTAACGGACATATAACAACTAGGTTTCTTAAAGACACAAGTACTATTAGCAGTACCTGTTTCAGTTGTTGGAAATTGCATCCTCAACATTATGTTGCGTATAAACATTTTTGTATCCGAAATGGTCTTAGTTAAATCCATTGGTTGCGATGGAATAAATGTGAGGCCATTCTCAAGAACTGACATCTCATGTGTGGACAACTTCTTCTTAGAGATGTTCCGTACTAATATGTCAGTACATAAATATCAGTGGTTATTTCATACATCTGGTCACTTCTAAGCAATTTAAATTTCATGTGCAAGCAGACTGTAATAGTACTAACATAGTGTATTTAGCTCAGCGTAAATTATATTGTGTCTTCTATATTGGAAAAACCAATAGAAGAATAAAAGATCGCATCAAGGAGCATATGTACAACATTACCATGTGTAACATTAATAACGCACTAGGAAAACATGTTATTAGATCCTTTTCAGAACATCAGTTTTGTTTTATGGTTGCAGAACAAATAAGGGCTGGTGAAAATAAAGGTGACCTTTCTAATCATACAGAAATAAATGAAGTGAAATGGATCATCAGATTAAGAGCAGATGGCAAGTTGGATTTGAATGGTCAAGTACCATTAGAACCAGTTTTAAAAGTAAGGATACTTTAAGTGAGAGCTAATGTGTCCATACTTTTATTTAGGTATGTGTATCTGTCCTTTTGTTGTTCTGTATAAGTACATTTTCAAAATACATTTAGGTAATTTATTGCCCTTTTACTGTATGTGTATGTCGTAGCCCTTTTAAGCAAGTATGTCAATCAGTGATATAATTATGCTGCAGAGATAGCCATTGGCTTATGTGTTTTTGAAGTTTTAAAAGTCTTGACTTTAATGTAATGTTTTAATAAGGTCTGATGAAGCAAGTTTGATAGTCGTGAAAGGGCTTACCATTTTGTTTTTAGTATCTTTATTAAAAAAAAAACTGGCCATGCTTTTTACTCCGTACTTTTTTGTTGTACAGCTAAATCACCCCCACAAAGATGCTCAGAGTGGCATCTTATTTATGGTTTTCAATTGGTATTAGAGTCTGCCTTTGCAAACATTGTGTACAAATGTATACCGCCACTCAGTAAGTCACAGAAGAGTCTGCTAGTTGCTGAAATGCCATCATCTTCATGGCAAGGACATAGATGACCACTACCATGGAGGGTATAGTAAACATGTGTTGTCTATACATTATATCAGTGAGATGTGTGAACTGCTTATCCCAGTGCAGGTAAAGGTTTCTTTAGCATTAACCATCCTTGCTACTGGGACATCTCAACATCTGACAGAGGACATGTTAGAAATTTTGTAGGCTTCAACCTCATGAGTACTACACCAGTTCTTTAAGTGATGCTACTCTATTTCAGTCTTTCACTGTTTATTTTTAAACAAGCTCATAACCTTAGAATATGCTTTTAGCATGTTTGCCTCCTATCAAAATCAAATAATGAGGAAACTTCGCTGTGTGGAAGATCTAAGATTCCCTAGAGTTCAGGCACCTAATAAAAAACATACTGTGAATAACCCACCTGATAGCAGGTGGTAGAAGTGTTTTCTTTAGAAACTTTCCAAAGTATAACTCCACTAATGAAGGTAGGGAAGCACAAGCTAGCTTAAGTTAAATCTTCTTTATTAAAAACAGAATAAAGTGCAGAAATTCCCTATTCCATTTATATACTAGTTTAAGAGCATGGCAATGGATTACTAGGGTTGCTGTGTTGTAAGAAATAATTAGCATGTCTACTTGCTAAATACCACTTCCCCCATACACCAATGTGATATTCAACACGGGTCTCTATTAGTAGCCCGAAAGCCATAAAACACGAATACGAGTACATCGACACATAAAGAACGATGTACGATAATAGCAAACCACGTTATGAGGGAAAAGGAAAACACCAAACGGATTTCTTTGGCCAGCAGCACATTCCTGGAGATAACTATCTCAGAGATGGTATATTTAAGTAGGGGTGTGTGTGGGGGGTGGAGGGTGGCTTACCCCCCCCCCCCTGCAAAAGTGTGTTATGTTACTTTTATGTAGTTGATTTAGTTATACCTCTATGGCACTGTTACTTAGGGAAATCTGTTTGGTGTTTTGCTTTTCACTCATTACGTGGCTCACTATTATAGTACATTGTTCTTTATGAGTTGATGTACTTGTATTCACATTTTACAGCTTTTGGGCTTCTAATATAGACCCATATGACACAGTGCTGCCCTACTTCAACCTCTGTGATGCCAAGATACGTTAAACTAAACTAAACTAAAAGTTAAACTAAAAATTACACATTAATAATTACTAAAACTTCCTGAAAGCATTTCATTGTAGTATCAAAAAAAGAAAAAGTTAACGTCTTCAAAATTCCTTAAAAATCTTTTATACCACTGTTCAGAAACATTTTTAACATAGATCGCTTTCGTCTATTAGAACTCCTTCAGGTTTGTGTGTCAAGTGGGAAAAGCAGCTAAAAAGTAAAAGTTAAATAATATATAACACTACATTTTGTTGGGCTAAAAACAATGCATATTATTTAAGAAAACGTAGTACAAAAATAAATCCTAAATAAAAACCTGCCAAACACTTGAGAATAGGTATATGTACATGTCTGTTAATTTCAAATGACTGATCTATTAAAGAATTATAAAGTAAAATACACTCAGAAACCTATTAAAAAAAAAATATATATATATATATATATATATATATATATATATATATATATATATATATATATATATATGAAAAATCTAGCAGTAAAACAGTTGCTGCCTATCAAAATCAGATTATATACATGATTTTTCAAGAGAGATGTGGACAAGCATATTTGTTGTCCATGGACAACAGAATAGAATCATCTGTTGTGAGTATTCTACAAATTAGGCAATATCCCTGAGGTCCTGTGGGTCATTGGCAGTAACCACATTGCTATCATTCCCTATCTGCCCCACATGGCAACTAATACATTAACAAGGATGGCTTGCACTCCATCAACTGTCACATGCTGTGCAGAGTACTGAATGCAGGGTAATATACAATGTATCAATGCATTTCCAATGATTTGAAAATCTGACATACGTATGAGGAATGCCATTGTCTCATTTGGAATGCCTTTCCGCAGAGTCATCTAGTTGTTATGTGAACACATTGCCACTCATATTAGCCAAGAAGGTCCAATGTCATAATCATAGGCAGATCACCACTCATAAAGGTTGAATTTTTCAAGTGATGCTAGATATCCATTGGAGTTTTGGCTGAGGACCCCCATCAGCAGCCGCCAGACTATAGTGAGGCTGTATACAAGGGTCTATATTATATTCGCGAATGCTTAGGTTGTCGAATACAGCATGATAGACACCTATTCAATGAATGCACAAGTCAGCAAAAGCTCACAACACAAAAAACACATCACCTAATACTTTTACTTGGCCAACACTGTTCCACCCACTAACGAAAACAAAACAGACTTCCCACTACACCACTCGCTACATACTACCCATCCAAACAAAACAAATAATCCACACACATACACTTAACCAAACCCTACTTTTAACCCTTACATACATTACTATCTATGCACTTACCTTATCCCACACCCTAACCCTAAGGTCCGTAACTATAGCACACTTACCTTACAGAGCTACACTGCAGAAGGGCTGACTATGCCGAATCAGGATGTCAAATTTCATGGTTTCCAGCATTCGATGTACTCGTGGTTCGCTCATTATGTGTCGATCATGCTGTATTCAACAACCTAAGCATTTGCGAATATAATATAAACCCGTATACAATACCACATTATTGCAAACATTTTTCATGTGCTAAAAAAAAGTACAGATGCTATACTTCCCCAGACATAGCCAACAATTGAAGAGGAAGAAGAGTCTACTCTAAAAAAACTAAGAAAATCATTAAAAAAATGAAGTTAGGTTAAAAAACAGGACTAGATGAGGTCACAGCACATAAGATCAAGCTGTTGTGTGAGTTAGGGAAGAAATGGCTCCAGAGGACATTCATAGTAGTATGGAGAGAAAGGTATATCTCAGATGACTGGCGAATAAGCATTCCAGAATAAAGAAGACATTTGGAACTTGGTAAAGAGTTGTCAGACTCCTGTCACACTGCATGGAGCTGCTGGAAAGGATTACTGATAAATGAATAAACAGAGTGGTTTAAAGGAAGGTGAGAAATGAGCAGTATGGATTCAAATAAGGGTGCAGCAAAAATGACCTTATATATGCAGTGAGACAGATAGTTGAGAAAGATCTAGAGTTGAGGAAAGAGTATTCCTTGACTTGGAGAAAACATATGACAAGGTTCCAAGAAAGCTGATTTTGGCAGTCCTCTTATGGTACAAAGTACTGGAAACATTAGCAGAATTACTGCAGGCTATGTACAGGGGTACAAAGATATAAGTATGAGCATTGTCCAGTCTCAAAGACAGGTTCCAGTATAGGATGCCTGTGCAACACATTTGGCACTGAGACCAGTGATCTTCATATTATTAATGGAATTCATTAGCAAATAAGTCAGAGGGGACAGATCATCAAAGCTGCTGTATGTAAATGACATTACAGGTAAGATTTGAGCAAGAAGTCTGTTCAGTAAATGATAGGGGAATGGTATGCAAAATTGAAGGCAAAAGATGAAGGTAAGTACAGACAAAGCAGTTGTCTTGGCGTTAAATTGGGGAAATCAGATGAAGCTTAAAACTGAGATAGAATAGAAAATAATAGAGCAGATAAATAGCTTGAATTATCTGTGAGGGATGGCTGAGGAGACGGGAAATATGAATGAGGTCAAAGCTAGAACAAGAAGGATGGCAGCTAACTATTACAGAGTGCAATGGGTAGTATGTGTATGTCAATATGTGCAGGAATAACAGATGTTTTGTTTTCATAGATTCATACATTTCTAGATTGTTACTTTGCTTATGACCCAGGGTCCTTCCTAAGCCCAGTTATATTTTCCAAAAGAATAATGATTTCCTATATCTAAATAGGAAATTGATGGCCAGGCATTTATATGCTAACCTGTTCATAAGGGACATGGGTGCCAGACCTGTCAAAAATTTCATATTGTCCATACACTGATCTAGGCTGTACTTAAACTGAGTAGTATTCAAACTCAGCTTCACAAAAATGGGCCTGCTCCACAGAATGGGCAGTCTCTGGGACACATATCTGTCTTTTAAGCATGGTCTGTTTAAGTTACAGACAAATTTCAGGTGCATATTCCTGGTATGTTTGGTACTGTTTGATTTACGGATATACAGGAGATTCCTAAGTGTGAGGTTTCTGGATGTTTTGTAAGCCAGGCACAGATAACTCCTCAGTAATCTATAGGTGACTGAGTAGAGGAAAAGGGTTTTAAGGCAGTCTGCATAAGGCATGTCTATTATGCCTTGAATTCTTTTTGTAAGGAACCTCTGATGTTGCTCTAGTTGCTGCATATGCCTGGTCCGGTATATGCTAAAGGGAGCATTGTACTCCATGATTTTTCTGATAAGTGCATAGTACAGTGGGGTGATGACCTTTTTGGACCTAGATGCTATACCCTTGCTTATAAGTTGTGCCATAAAAGGATTTCCTCACCACTGTGGTCATGTGGTGGTCAAAGGTAAGGCTACTGTCTACATGTGTACCCAGATCCCTGACTACTAGGTCAACTCTTAGGGATGTATTATCAACATAGTAATTAGAGGAGATGGTTGACTTCCCAAAGGGTACAATTATGCATTTCTTATTATTGAGTTTAGGATCATGACTTTGGCACCATTTGTTAATCAGAGATCAGCCTTCTTCAAGAATGCTAGTGTTTACAGGGTAGTTGATGATAACCATCAGCTTGCAGTCATCTGCAAATTTAGTCAGCCATAAAACCTTAAGCTTTAGCTTCCCCTTCAGAGAAATGGATGCCAAAAAGGAGCAGGCTCACTTCTGAGGAATTCTGCTAGTGACTGACCACTGGATGGAGGTAGCCTCGCCTATTTTGATCTCCTGGATCCTATCAGTGAGCCAGCTGGCTGTCCAGCAGGTGATAAAAAGGTCTATGCCTAATTTATTGAGCTTGTCTATAATGCCTGAATTGGAGTATTGTATCAAAAGCCTTGGCCAGGTCAAGGCAAGCTGTCCACACATTCTTGCCCTCATCCATTGCTTTGGTGACCATCTCAAAGTAGTCCACCAGATTTAATAGGCATGATCTTCCTTTAACAAAGTCAAATTGTGATGGGTCCTGCATTTTCAGCCTACCTATGTCATTGTTTATCATGTCCATGATGATTTTTTTCATGGCACTACATGAGACTGATCAGACTTATGGGTCTGTAGTTACCCGAATCGGTGGTTGGACCTCCTTTGTGCAGAAGAATGACCGTAACCATCTTCCACTCCTTCGGCAAAAAACCCTGACTTTAGGTTCCACTTGCAAAGTTATTCAAGTGGACCAGAAAGGTCATGTTTCCTGCTATCTAGTAAGCATCATGGGATGTTATCGGGGCACATCAAAGTAGTATTGTTGGTCTTGCAAAGTGCATTGATGACCTTGGGGAGATTGTGGTATGTGGTCTTTCCTTTGTACTACTGGGGGGACTGAGGGGAGAAATTTGTCAGTCAAAAGATTGGCAATGACCCCCAGTTCAGTGTGGGCGATGACATTTATAAGTTCTGTGCATTATTGTGTATTTCCCTTGATATTATGGATAAAGCTTTGTGTTTGTCCTTTACCCGAGAATCTAAGTTCTTTACTCTATGCAGTAAGTGTGGTGCAGGTGTCACTGACAACCTCCATAATATAAGTTTTGGTTGTATGAGAGAGTTTCACTTCCAGGGTTGAAGTGTATTTACACCTCTTGCATATTTTATCTGTTTTATTAAGAATAAGTGGGTTACCAGTTTATATGAGACAATTGCTATAATGCTTCAGAATACTCATCTTAATCAGACTGGCCTAAGAGAACTTCGAGATGTGCATCTCTATAGGAAATGATCTATAAGGGAGGAATGAGGGAAATTTAAATATTGAATACATTAATGACACAAGATACTTGATGAGCAATGCTCAGCTATGTGCATACTAGACACTCTAGTAGTCAAAAAAATCTGTCTAGACAGCAAGGGTATTTTAAGAGAATCTTACACGGAGACAGATCAGCATCCAGACAGATTACAAGGAGGAATTATGCTGAAAGATATCATGATCTGTACAGATCATTTCTAGATGCTGCTGGGCAGAGAGCAGCCATTGTAACTAAGTACTGTAAATAAGGTCAAAAAGTGCAGATATTTAAAACAGAAATAATTAATGCAGCAGTATCAAAAACAACGCAAAAAAATGGTAATGTAAGTCTTAGCTTGCTCGTAAGTAATGAGCCAAGTGTTGTGCAACTGCAACACCTAAATAGCAGAGGAGGTTAGATTTAAAAAACACACACACAAACAAGGTCCTGTGGCCAATCAAAAATGGCACATTCTTCTTTCTTTTACACAATACCTGTCCAGAAAATTATTCAGGCCCCCTCTAGACTTGCTAAAGTGGAACCAAGGCATTTCTAAATATAGACTGTAAAAAAGGGTAAAAAAAGACAAATATTCAACATGAAAGCACTCTAATGCAGTGAAAAACAAGTGCCGAAACATATATATATATATATATATATATATATATATATATATATATATATATATATATACATATATATAATATATAATATATATATATGTGTGTGTATATGGGTCTGCTTCACTTGACCTAAAACTCATTTGGCTGACACCCATTTGACCGATACCCAATTGACCTAAATTTCATTTGACTGACTCCCATTTCACTGACAATTAAGACATAAACTTGTTGTGGGTTTTCCTTCACCTGTGACTTGCTTGTGATAAAAAAGAATTACTGTAACTTACAGTGCCAACTGTTAAAATTCCGATAGTCATTTAGAAAGTAGCAAGGTAGTGTTTCTAAATGTAGGCTTGTCTCTTTACATTTTTATGGGAGTATCTAAAGTAATTAGACAAAGGTTTAGTGCATTCCCAGCAGTAGTGGCAGAGTGTAGAGTACTGTACGGCAAGTTAAAGACGTCCTTTTCTCCACTGTAGTGTGATCCTGGAGTTAGCATATAATTGGAGGGGTGTAGCCCTCCACCTAGTTTGGTTGTACATTTTCCAGTTTCTGTGAAAAGGGTAAGTAAGTAGTTTTTTAGTTCTGGAAAGAGCTAGTTACTGGTGTTCTGAGCGTGCTTGTGTATGGTTTAAGGTTTAATATGTTGAAATTCAGCATTGTAAGCTGTTGGTGAAATGGGAATCAGTCAAATGAGTTGTCAGTCATTTGATATTCAGGTCAATTGGGGGGCGGTCAAATGGGAGTCAGTGAAATGAGTTTTAGGTCAAGTGAAGTAGACCCATATATATTTACATATATATATATATATATATATATATATATATATATATATATATAGATAGATATATAGATATATATATAGATATACATACATACACATTATATATCTATATATCCATATATACTGTATATCTCTCTCTCTCACTCTCTGTCTATAAATATATGTATATATATATATATATATATATATATATATATATATATATATATATATATAGATAGATAGTGTGTATGTGTGTGAGACAGTGTGCACTTGTGTGTGTGTTTTTTTTTGCTCATGCAATTTTAGTACATTCTGCTCACTATGGCAGAAAAGTACTTGCCATATCTGGAGAGTAACTGACAACAGCAGGTAGTGACCTCCTGCAACATAAGATCACAGCTGGATCATGGTTAAGTGGGGACCTAGCTAGGGTAATGAACTGCTGTCCCCCAACGCTATAACAGTACCCAATTACTTGAATGTCTCTTGCCAGTTAGAAGAAAAACAGCTGTTGAAACTTGTTAGCCTACATACTATTTTCCTTTTTCCTTTTACAGTAATCAGATTTGTATTTAAAACTTTTGTTTCAAAATTTACAGTACAAAAAATGATTTGCTAAATAAAATGGTCCTACATTGAAAATACACTCAGAATTAGCAATAGTAAACTCCTCTTCCCCTGAAACATTTATTGAAAATGGATTTGGCCACACATTAGACTGCAAGAAATTTGCTGGAATTCGTATTCAATCGAAACACTAATCAGTGGCTTAAGGGGTATAGGAGTTCAAAAGACAAATGTGTAGTACATTTGCTAACAATTTGGGACAGCCTGCAGGATGCAAGTGTCTCTTTTCTTGGACAGCCCAGGAGAACTGTCTGGTGAAGTGATTTAATTAGAGCCGCACAGTAGACTAACAAAGGCTGCAGGAATTAAGCCATCCACTACAGAAGCAGCTCATTAATAGCTCATAGCCTTGCTCATCTGAACTATGCACCAGACAGACTGTTGCAGCCCAGCACACTTCATTTCACACCTCTGTGCCTGTAAAAGCAAATTATAATTATAGTCACAGTTAAAATATTAATATTAAACACATAGAATTCATGCTGACATATTTATTCTCAGCCAAACAATAAACACACACATTCAACAGTCAACAAAACAAAGAAACCATATGATAATGGTCCTGTTGCACCATAACTAGATCAATGGCAGAATACGTGCCAGATTCATGAACATCTAATTTTCATGCTGCTATTGTGTGCTCATCATGCTGCAATGCACACATTATAGTACACAGTTTTGTATTCATTAAAAGACTCAAAAAGTCATGTACAGCCACCAAATAATGGTAAAAAGCAGAATATACTAATGAAGGAATTATCAGTTGAATTACATACTAATGAACCAATCCAATATAGACGAGCCATTCTGAAAGCTCTAAAGTAACTGTGCAGAAATGGTTTATCCCTTTGCCATGAATGCCATAACCTACTGGAACACAGCCACCATCATACTTAGAAAAAAATCAATGTTTGGGGCTGCTACTGCTCTCTTGTATGTGTATGTACAACAGGCTCAAATCTATGCTGCTGATAGAACTCATCTAAGGAAAAGTAGGGTGTTCAGACTGGTTTAACATATCATAAACTATATGATAGTGAAATAGTATAGTGATACAGGGTTCATAGGGAAAAATTACATTAAGTCTGGAACCTCTGCCACTCCCACCTCAGACCCAGGAGAAATCAAGAAAAACCTATACCAGTGGAAACTAAGGTATGTGTAGCATTAAGAATATTAGCTACTGATAGATTGCACAGAGCCACATGATATATAACAGGGGTTTCACAGGCCTCAGCTTGCAGAGTATTTCGCCAATATCTAAATGCTATGCTACAACATGCAAGGAAGTGTATCTATTTTCCATGCACACCAGAGGAGAGAGAAAGGACAATGCACAAATTCTATGCTGTAGCACTCTTTCTTGAAGTCTTGGGGACAATACACTGCACTCAAATAAAAAATAAAAGTCTCATCTGATAAACAGGGCAGGACATTCATCAACAGAAAGGGGTTCCAATCAGTCAACTGCTAGGTTGTCTGCAATGCCTGAGGGATCATTCTCAAAACCTATGCAGTCAACCTAGTCAGTTATCATGACTCATGCATATGGCACACCTTGTAGCTTTACACATGGTTTCCTAGCGGTGATGTTCCACAAGGCTATCTTTTGGGTGATGCAGGTTATGCAGTGGAACTGTGGCTCATGACACCTATTAGAAATGCACATACACCAACATACGAAGGATACAACAATGCCCATACTCAAACTAGAAACATTGTAGAGCGTGTCTTTTAGCATGCTGAAGTCATGGTTCCACTGTCTAGAAATATCAGGGAGCTGACCTGCAGTATGACTCAAGCAATTGTGCAGAAATTCTCAGTCTGTGCCATGTTGTACAACATCATCTTGAGCAAACAGCTGCAACAGGGACAGCAAAGTCCAAGACTGTTCATTTCTGGACTACAGGCAGGGCCAGCACCTGCCACGAATACAGATGAGGATTCTGAGAGAGAATCTCTAGCTGCACAGGTAGCCAGCTGATGTAGGCATGCACAATATACCCTTGCCCTATTTAACAGGCAAAGGATAGTACATGAATTTACCACCTAAGACTCAAAGTTCAGTATACACACCCAACAACTAAGAGGCAAATGATAGGGCACACACTCAATCACCAGAGAAGGAATACCCATAACAACATGAGCACACGTAGCTAATAAAAGTGATGCTAGCCGATGTCCACAAGTTTTACTTATTCTTGTAATGTCTGTATACAGATAAGATCAGGCAGAGACAATCTCAAAGCACATGACTCCTAATTGCAGTAATGTCAAGGTTAGTGTGAAACCTGTAGTATACGAGCAAATGTGTAAGAAGATAAACTACCTGTCAGTCTGGTACCTATCCAAGAATGTGTGCATCAGATATATCTATATCTATATCTATATCTATATCTATATCTATATCTATATCTATATCTATATCTATATCTATATCTATATATCTATATCTATCTCTCTCTCTCTCTCTCTATATATATATATATATATATATATATACAGAGAGAGAGAGAGAGAGAGATTTATAGAGATATAGATATATTGATATCTATATGCAACTGTAAGCCAAACCCAAATGAGCAAAGCCCATGGCACAGTCATCATCATTCTCACAGGGTGGTTGGGTGGATGCAATATGCCAAGGGTGGCACCAAAGACACATAGATATTGGCCATCCCCCAGCAGACATGTCATCACAGACACTGATGCATTGTGTCACTCATCCTATTCAATGAGTCTCCAACACAGCTGAGACAGTCTTGCAATAACATATGATAATACAATTCTGTGAAGTAACCATACTAACATGGATAGCACAGCAAGAAATGCCATATGTGCAGTATTGCAGCAGTGAAATTTTAAAAAAGCATACATCACACAATTCTTTCTCCATTGCATATTAAATACATTCAAAACATGAACATATAAGCAGTTTGCGTTGAGGAGAAACATAAACTAATGAAATAGTAAAGTGATATGTATAACAATCTCCTCCAAGTAACTATCAGTATTACTCTCTCTGCATCTAGTCTGTCCTCCTTCCACATCCATAGCTATACCATTACCTTTCTATTGTGTAGATTCAGACCTCTGAGCACCATGTAGATGCAAATGAGTTGTGAAACCTTTAGCATTTCTGAATACCAAAAAAATCACTTGGTGCAGGGGATGCAAACATGGTGTATGTAGCTACAAGTGCCTTCACATGCCCTAGGACTGCAGGGAGGAGCAATAACTATTAGCTGATAATGGCTTGTAACTGTTTCTGATTGCTCTTACTACCACAATAAGCAATACTGAAGTGATTGTTCTCCCTGAAGTATCTGTATCATAGACTTACAACAAAAAGGTTTAAACACATTAAAAGCTATGAGAACAACCTTAACAACAGTGACTTCCTTGTACTAAGAGCATGCTGTCCATACCCTGCTTGAAATCTGTACAAAATGCTAATCAGTTATATTAGACATTATAACAAAGATGCAAATAAATGGCCATGACATTGCATTTCTGTAGTTAAGATGAGATGAAGGGAATATATTCAGAAAATAAAGCAAAGAAGTAGCTGGCATTATTGGCAACTTGACATTAAAATTATGTGGACTATTATTAGTGTAAAGTATTGGTTAATATGACATTAATATAGACATGTTCAAATAAATGTGAAAATAACATTTCCTAGTCTTATGCAAGTGGCAAAGAGGGATAAGAAATACAACTGAGTGTGTGTTGTTATTGCACTGAGTTGGGGGTTTATTTCCAGAAAGTGTGGTGTCTGAAAGAGTTAATGTATATTTTTGAGCATATGATCAGGTTGCAACACACACAGATCTAGGAAACTCCACAATCCTACATTTTCAATAGTATTACCCCGTATTTGTTATTGCTGACAATTATCTTACCTTCTTTTTTTTTGCGCACATTTTGGCAGAGTACACTTTTGAGTGGTGTTGTTATGCAGCTGTGAATGAGAGTCCACTGCCCAAGGTACAAACTGAGAAACCATCCCTGATTAAGTTAAAACTGAAAGCATAATCTGTAATTATCATAACATGTAACTATGCTACCAAGCTCTGTTTCCAATCTGACATCTCTTACTTTTAATTGTGTCTGTCCATGAGAATTGTGAGTTCCTACTAAGGAACACTACTACACCATTGTACATAATCACTTTGTTTTTATATATTCTAATTGTTTTCTAACTTCTTGTGTAATCTATGTAAGTTTGTCTGTATGGAGCTTTTCTCCCTGGATCTCCGCTGAAAATGGGCATGTATCCAGTCGGACTATCCCAGTAAACAAATGTAAAATAAATAAATAAATATAATTTGTCTTGCCATCAGTAGAGCATTTCACATTTGCACAGGTCTACTTTGCTGAAGTACTCTGAACAGCAGTAAGAGAAGGAATTAATACATTGCATCTAAGTATCATTGTAGCACATGGGCTAAATGAAATGATGTAAGAGGATGCAGGGTTTGAAGCCACATGCTGATTGTAATGTATGTGAAAATACTGCTTGTGACTTCTTGTGTGAAATATAAATTGGTATATATGTTCTTTTTGCCTGTTTAATTTCAGCGCTGCTTAGCAGAGAGTAAATAGGGCTCACAGTTGACGGAAACAGTGAACAATTTAATTTCTGTAATCTTCATTAATGCAAGCTTTTTGACAGTGATGCATCATATTTCTAATGAGTGAGTGATGTGCACAATTTCTATACCTGTTTCTGCAGCAGAGGATGGAAATGCAGTGACATTGGCCTCTTAACACAGTTTCTCTGGAGTTCAAATTCATACAACAGGAAGACACTATGGAAATTTAATGCTGATGTAGGAATTACTTTCATCATAGCTTCATATGCTTTTTTTCCTGTTTCTTGACACTGAGTGGAATGCAAACAAGCTTACCTGATTAAAGAAGAAAGTGAAAATGTTATTTCGACAGACTTTTGTAGTGCAATTAGTATTAGTGGCAATGTGGAAACATCAACACTGTGAACAGTACTGAGTGGAGAACATCCAGCTGCTATGCAATTGAATCTGTACCACAAGGTGTAAGTACACTGACATTAGAGATACAACACAGATGATCCAAGGTTCAATTCCAGATAAGTTGTTTTTGCAAAATTCGCCAGAATGCAATTTCTAACAACACTTTGATTAGGAAGGTAATGCTACATACAAATGGCTACCATGATTATGTTTATTGCAATACATCTTATTAATGCTTTCATAAAATAATATTTGTAAGTAGCATATGGCATTGATGATTTATTTATAAACACAGTTGAATGTAAGTACAATTGTTTAAGCAGGGTATTTTTGACAATGGAACAAAAATGCTCTTGGATATCTATGATGGACAGAATACCTAACTTAAAATCATCTTCTCTCCTCACATAGGCCACCTCTGTGTTTAGGACAGTATGTGTAGGGAGGTATGCATGTATGACACCCCAACTTGTATTAATTATCTCCTAAAAATCTATCCATCAGGCAAAACTTTCACCAACAGTAATACTACCAATTTCATGGGAATGTATTCCAGATTACTTCCTGATGTCAGAAACATACAGGCGTATATAGTGTAAATCTTCATTCATACAGAATTCAGTTTATCTGTAATAAACATAGTTGAAAAGAAGGCCTCCTGTAGCACTGACAAATAATCACCTTGCTTTAAATTATGGTTTGATTCCCACATTGGTCAACTAACCTTTTACAGTGTGTAAATCCAGACAGTTATGTGCCAAGTCCTTCTATCTAACATCTAAAACACAAAGGATAAAAGGCAAGCCGTTGAGGTTGTCAGTGTTGATCATCTCAAAAATGTGTAAATTTATTTACTATTTTGAACCTCACCTATGGCAAATCTCACTGTCATGTTTCACACCTTCTTTACCGTTTGATAAAATGTCTTCCACTTTGCTACATTTGTAATGCCTCTGTTTGCTTTCCATTGTGTAAATGAAGTTGGCATGGTTGTGTGTGTTTCTGCACTGGCCGTTAAATGTGAGATCTGAATTTGGTGCCAGGTCATACTGAGAGTTGCTTCATGACCTCTGCAGGCATGGCTGGTGTGGGAGATGATGGTGCTGAATTCAAGATGTGGTGTTGAGGAGTCCAGGATATTTTTGGCACTCCTTATGAAGCACTACAGCCATAGGCTGCTGCAGGGGGACTATACTTGTTCTCAGTATAAGACTGAGACTTGGAATAGAGTAGTCAAAGCTGTTTACTGTGCAGTTGTCATCCCATGCATTGGAGAGAATTGTCATCATCCCTTTAGTGACCTGAAATGGTGTAAGAAGGATCTCCTTAATGATGGGAGGATGGGTTTAGGACTGCTGACATCCCATAGTTTTGTAAGTATACTGACCTATGTGTATTAAATGATGCAGAATACAGTACCCATCCAAGATTGTTATTCAATATGCTTCCATGCCTCCTCTTATCATCTTCTGTTTTGTACAGCTGCTGAAGACATTGCAGCAAACTGTTAGGTGCACCAAGAGAGGCTAACTCATCTCAGCAAGCATTACATATGTAAACATCAGGTCATACTGTATGCCTAATAACTATTGTAACTGTATGCAATATGGCAGAACTGTAATATATAGTTATATTTATGATATAACAGCAGTGTAACTGATTAATGGTACAACAGATTAAGACCATCCCATCATACCAGGATGTTGCAAAGGTGTATAGACTATTTATTTTCAGAAATCGTGATATTCCATGGATCTAATTCTTTCTCTTTTTATCTCACCCCATCCCTTCTGTCTCAATTTTTTTTTTGTGTTGGGGGATAATTTATATGGCTTAAAAATGTTCTGTTGTTGTACATTTCTGCTTATAAAACCTACCATGCATCACAGAGAGGTAGACTGACTACTAGGGATTGACTGGCCATCTCCCCACAGGTTTCCACACCCAATTCTTTAGGTTCCCAAGCTGTCAGCACTGCCTCCACAACACCTGCCCTGCCTGCCCCATCCACATCAGGTAGATCTACCCTGGCAGCTAATGCACTGGTACCTTCTGGGAGTAGTATTAGTGGAGGTGATGATTTTGTCATCTGGCAAGAGCTGACAGGGATGGTGGAGGGTTTTATGGAAAGGGGCCTCGGTGCATGAATTATTTGTGTTGTAAATGTGCTTTGTCACATTGTCAAGATGATACCATATCAAGCACTGACACAGGAAACTGAAACAAGAGACAGTGATGACAGTTCTGAGGGTGAGGACTAGATTCTCACTGTTCTCAAGCTTGATGTGGGTGCACTTCTGATGCCTCTTACCTCTCTCTAATCAGGGTGTCCCCCAAACTTTTGTGTCCATCACTATCCTTGTCTGACTTATTTGTCCTGTATGTCTGCATCTGCTTCCTCACCTAACCTTCCTGCCTGACCCTCAAATTCCTAAGCACCTTCCCCAAAATTCCTCTCTTTGAAAGAAAAAAAGGAAAAAAATGGGCAACTCTGCCACAAAAATAAATAAATAAATAATGACCCATATATAGCTCTCCACTTCACCTATGTGCCTTCCTGACACACTTGATTTGGTACAATTGGCCATATGACATTATTCTGTTGTATCACCTACCCTTTGTGTGGTAACAGTCCAATATCAGCAAATTCTGGTCACACTTCAACATTTATGTCGTGAAGAAGTGGATAGCTATGGTTCTCTCCCCCTACATTCTAGCAAATTCCTCTATTCTTTCCCCTTTGTTATCCCTTCTGCTTGCCTTCCCATTTAACCACTTTCCTATCAACCGCATTTTCACACAATTAATCTGGTCAAAAAATGGAATCACACACAGCACACATAGCCTAAAATGGCCCATAAGAATGCCTTCAATTATTTTGCCTCAGCATTTATGTGGACATTGGCATAATACACAAATGCCAAGTGACTGGGAGTGGCTGTTCATGTGTTATGGCAAAGCCTAGACAGTTGTTGCGTTCACCCTCCGTAGTCCTGTTATCCTCATGAAAAGGTACTTAAACATGGTGCACTCTCTGAATACAGAATAAAGGTAGTACTTTGCAACAGTTGCTCTTACAGTTCTTAAACTACTGGATGCAAGCAAGTACAACTTCATCTGTGGAGTGCTGACATAAATCGCTTGGGTGAAGATTGCTTTTTGGCCATAACATCAAGGGTTCAAGAACAGATGTGTGTCACATTGTTTCTTACTGTGATGTTATACTTCCATGATATGTTTAATGACATAAATCTTAATTTTTAGCCATTAACAACATTTCATGAGCAGACTCTGAATACTGTTACAAAAAGCATTTGCTAAACCAGCCTTATTCTACCCATGTCTGGATCAGGTTTGCCTGTCCTACAGCTTATTCATCCCCACAGCCACCATGTACTGATGCAGATCCTGACTGATTAATACTGAGCACACACCATAAAGATGTATATTAGTGACCCATAACATCCTTCTTACGTATGTATCTTAGTGACCCATAACATGCTTCTTTCGTACTTGTCTCTGGCTTCACCCATTTTATCTCACCCCTTTGTATTAACTATTCATTAGGCAGATGGATGTAAATGTCATGTTATTGGGTTTTCTCGTTGCCATCACTTTGCTGAAGAGTAAAACCTACATCTTCCATTGGTTACATAGGGTATCACTATTCCTTTGAATGTGTAATTTTGAAATGTGTAACATAGGATTTCTTTGGTGGGATCTAAAGCTAATGATCATGTATATAAACTGAATTTTTCATCTTAACAATGGTTCATGTCCAGCATTAAGTGAAAGTGATACTGCCTGTTTTTATATGTGTTTATCCTATGAATGAGTTGCTTATGAATCTCTGTAAGCCTCTTCTGTTTTATCACTAGTAGTGCTCAGCATTTGCTCGAGGTCTGACAAAGAACTGTAGTATGTCATGCTAAATGGCATTTCAGGAGTTGTTGCATAATGCACTGAGTGACTTGCATCTCATTTTACACCCTGTTAACATGTGATTTCCCTTGAAGCATGCCTCATATGTAGTAAGTAAAAAAGATAATTTCAACAGCTATTACATACACAGTTTTGCCAGGCAAAATGCTTATAATAGCCATTCCTAGATATTCTTAAAGTCATGATAAAAAGTTAGTATAATAATCACATTCTGGCACTCTTTGTAAAATCACTTGTCTATGGGAGTTGAAATCTGCTTCACCTCTGCTTTTTCATTTAGCTCAGAGTTTACACCTTGTGCAACAGAGAAAGCTAGGTCAACAGTTGGATTTT
>NC_056736.1:174370365-174500365 GCF_019279795.1 Protopterus annectens
TATGCAGCATGTGATGGTGTCTGAGCCTACACGCTGCTAGGGAAGTGCATTTAATTATTTCTTTAACTTAACATTTGTTATTCAGGAAAGTCCAATAAGTACAGAACTCATTTTCAGCAAATGCCCTGGGAGAAACAGTCCAGACACATGTGTTTTGAATGTGGGAGAAAGCCAGAGCACTCAGAGGAACCCATGCAAATGCAGGTAGGATCCAAATCCAAAGTAAAGCAATCGGACACTGCTAAAATAAGATACAAATCCTTTATTCGTTAGCGCTTTCGGGATAAACCCGTCCTCAGACAAGGTACATAATCATGAAACACCATATTTAAAATACTGCTGACCAATCATTTGTTTAGAAAAACCCACCTATTTTCCAAGGTGGGTTTTATTGGTAATACATCATTAAGTCCAGGTTCTCTGTGTGCCATTAAATTAACTATCCATTTGGATTCTGCTAAAGCTAACTGATGTCTGATATCACCCCCCCTGCTGTTATGTTTTATTTTAGCAATACATCTAAATGTAAAAGTATGTGTGGGGTTTGCACTAATATGTCTATACAAAGCATTACTTAAGTCCTTGTTCCTGATATTACCCAAGTGTTGCAAAATCCTCACTTTAAACATATTGCTGGTCATTCCAACATAAAAGGATGGACAGCAGACACATTCAGCCAAATAGACTAAATTCTGCGTCCTGCATGTTGCTCTACCTTGAAAATGAAACATTCTTTGTGTATTGGGATGTCTAAATGCTGTCTGGCTATTAATAAATGTGCATGCCTTACATTTACCACAGGCATGAGTACCTAAGCCCATATTTGGTGCCTTTTCACTAACCTGATATCTTTCTTTGCAAAAAAGATCTTTCAAATTTTTATTCCTTCTGTATGTAAATGAAGGACGTTCACCTACAATATCTTTTAAACTCAGATCACTTGTCAGTATGTTCCAATTATTATATATTATTCCACTTATGTCATTCATATTACTGCCATAGGTTAATAACAGTCTTGGATTACCCCTCAAATTTCTGTTATCCCTATGGTTACGTCCCTGATTGTATTAAAAAGTTTATTCACTGTTATAGAAAATGGTTATGGGATAACAGCAGTTGGTACACTTATTGAGAGCCTAGGAGCCACACAACATATGAGACAGTTAATAGAAGAGATGCTATTTTTGGTTTTAGATAATAATGTCTTTATGGGAGGTGCATCATTGTGTAGACAGGCATGGGGGGTAGCCATGGGCACCCCCTGTGCAAACACCTATGCAAATCTGGTTTTATCACAATGGGAGACTAAGGAGATTCTGAATAATGATAGATGGAAGGAATATGTTTTAATGTATGTCAGATTTGTAGATGACATTTTTATTTTGTGGAATGGGGATGAGGTTTCTTTTAACCATTTTGTAGAATTTTTACATTCTACCACTACCTTTTTAGAATTCAGTGCCAAAACCTCTTACACCAAGTTGGAATTTCTTGACGTATACATAGAACAAACTAGTACAGGATACACTTCTAGTTTATATAAAAAGGACTGCTGGCAGAATACACTACTGTCTTTCGACAGCATGCACCCACGGCATATCTTTCCTAATATTATAAAAGGACAGATGAGTAGAGTATCTAGAATTTGTTCTGAGGATGCACAATTTACAACAGAGATGCATAAGTTAGACCACTGTTTTATGGAAAGGGGTTATGATAAAGCTTTAGTCAAGAACATCATTGGCAATAACATCAGTTATAGGAATAAACACCAACCTTGGCTAAGGACCATACATAATCAGGGACGTAACCATAGGGATGACAGAAATTTGAGGGGTAATCCGAGACTGTTATTAACCTATGGCAGTAATATGAATGACATAAGTGGAATAATATATAATAATTGGAACATACTGACAAGTGATCTGAGTTTAAAAGATATTGTAGGTGAACTTCCTTCATTTACATACAGAAGGAATAAAATTTGAAAGATCTTTTGCAAAGAAAGATATCAGGTTAGTGAAAAGGCACCAATATGGGCTTAGGTACTCATGCCTGTGGTAAATGTAAGGCATGCACATTTATTAATAGCCAGACAGCATTTAGACATCCCAATACACAAAGAATGTTTCATTTTCAAGGTAGAGCAACATGCAGGACGCAGAATTTAGTCTATTTGGCTGAATGTGTCTGCTGTCCATCCTTGTATGTTGGAATGACCAGCAATATGTTTAAAGTGAGGATTTTGCAACACTTGGGTAATATCAGGAACAAGGACTTAAGTAATGCTTTGTATAGACATATTAGTGCAAACCCCACACATACTTTTACATTTAGATGTATTGCTAACATAAAACATAACAGCAGGGGGGGTGATATCAGACATCAGTTAGCTTTAGCAGAATCCAAATGGATAGTTAATTTAATGGCACACAGAGAATCTGGACTTAATGATGTATTACCAATAAAACCCACCTTGGAAAATAGGCGGGTTTTTCTAAACAAATGATTGGTCAGCAGTATTTTAAATATGGTGTTTCATGATTATGTACCTTGTCTGAGGAAGGGTTTATCCCGAAAGCGCTAACGAATAAAGGATTTGTATCTTATTTTAGCAGTGTCCGATTGCTTTACTTTGGATTTGCATTTATTTTAGCACATTTGGACTTTGGCATAGCTCACATTTTGTTTTTTGGTTGTTTTGGAAATGCAGGTAGGACATAGAGACTCCACAAAGAAGGCACCCCAACCTAAAATCAAACCAGAAAACCTCTTGCTGGGAGATGACAACCCTAACTACTGCACCACTGCAAATTTCAAATGTTATGTGTGGATTGGCAGTACCCCCTGTCATGCCACACTCTCAAATTTGTAAATATTGGTGTTTGTGTGCCAATCCTGATTCATTTTGTGTGTGTGTATGTGTGTGTGTGTGTGTGTGTGTGTGTGTGTGTGTGTGTGTGTGTGTGTGTGTGTGTGTGTGTCTGTGATTATTTTTCTTTTCTCAATGGTTGTGCAACAGTGTAGACAGACTATATGTAATTAAGAGGGAATGGGGTGAACCCCCCCCCCAACTTCTGGTGAGCACAGGGACTTTCCTCCTTCAAATCAATTGTTTTTATGATGTAATTTGTTATGTGAAATGTTTTCTATCATTTATGATCCAGACACATTTGATCAAATAGGAACACACACACACACACACACACACACACACATATATATATATATATATATATATATATATATATATATATATATATATATATATATGGGTCGACTTCATTTGATCGAAAGACCATTTAACCTAAACCCATTTGATCAAAAGTTCATTTGATCAAAAACCAGTATTCAAGGCATAAAACTGGGATTTTCCTCCCTCCCCAGTGTTGTGTGACCCTGGAGTTGGTATATATAGTTAGGGGGGTATGGGGCATTGCCCCCACATTGGTTGGTGTGGGGGGTGAAGCCCCCCACCCAGTTTCCTTTAAAAGAAGAAAATAAAACAAAAAGTACAGATTTTAAACGTAAATGGGGGGGGGCTTTGGACACCCCCCCCAACTATATATACCAACTCCAGGGTCGCACAACATTGGGGAGGGGGACAAATCCCTGTTATCTGCCTTGAATACTGGTTTTTGGATCAAATGAACTTTCGATCAAATGGTCTTTCGATCAAATGAAGTAGACCTATATATATATATATATATATATATATATATATATATATATATATATATATCTATATCTATATGTATATATATAAATAATGTGTGTATATATAAAACATTAATTTTGTGTGGAGACATGCGTGAATGGGTGTGCGTCAGAGCTGGCAACTCGGCACATAAAAATCTACTGCCAATCATTAGCGGACCGGAGTTCCACTGTGGCGACTCCTAACCGGGAAAAGCTGAAAGACACAACAACTTGCACTTTTCTATGAAGAATGAACCCTGTCTGATCATTATGTATTAGATTAGGTAATATTTTCTTTATACTATTAGCTAATATTGTCATTAAATTTTTATAATCAGTGTTTAGTAATGAAATTGGCCTATATAAATCACAAGATGTGGGGTCCTTACCTTGTTTTAAAATGGTGGAGATAATTGAATATTTCCATGATGGGAGTGTTATAATGCACTTTTGCTTAACCATAGTAAAGGCACTCATCATTTTTTTATTATATATTCAGGAAAAATCTTATATAGCTCAGGAATCTTTACATCCAGTCCTGGAGCTTTATTATCTTTTACATTTTTATTTGCTCTTTCACTTCTGTATGTGCTATTTGTTTATTTAATATGTTATTTTGTTGCATTGACACCTTAGTAGTTATGTTTTCTTGAATAAAAGTATTTATTACATTATCTGTCTCTAAATGTGGTGTGTTATTATTTATATCTTTATAGTAGTTTTTGAACACTTCTAATATGACCATTAAGATAGATGTACTCTTAACTGAACCGTCACTTTTATATTTAATCTCATTAATAAGATTTTGATTGTTTATTTATTTTTTTTTTTATCTTAGCGCTGTTTTATGTAGATATTTAGGATTTACAGCATGAGAATGTAATTTCAAATTTTCCAGGTTTATGGCTACCTTATGATTCAGAACTACTAAATATTTTTGATTTAACTTAGTAATTTCAGTATGTGCTACTTTATTTGGTTTTGCATCCATTTTTATCTTGTCTATGTTTTTTGTAAGTCTAAAAGTTCTTTGTTCCACTCTCTCCTTTTTTTAAGGTATCAAGATTTTATTCTACCATATATAAAAACTTTAAATGCGTCCCATAGTATAGTATCAGTCACTTCACCATTATCATTTGTTTCCATAAACATGTCTATTTCTTTCATTATCCATTCCCTAAAGTCTTTTAACTTAGTTATGTAAGCAGGAATTCTCTGTAGAAATCTTAACTCATCTGTATGTGTAGTTAATGTAAAATTTATAGAATTATGGTCTGAAAGTGGACAAGTCATTATAGATACGTCACTTATTTTTGAGTATATATTATTTGATACAAAGACCTTATCAATGTTTGTGTACCAAACCAATATGAATAATGAGTATAGAATAAGTATATTGCTAAGGTACTTCTGGATTGTAAAGTCATTTAACTTCTTGGCTTGAGATGTTAGTTTTATTTTACCATTTTTAGAAGTATCATTGCCTGATAATAGGCAGTTAAAATCACCTGTTGCTATAATTTCCCCTTTTGCATTTAAAGTAATCAGTTCCAGATTCTTGTCAACATATTTAGTACTTAGTCCTGGTATCCAGTATGTATTCATCAAAGTATAATACTTCCTATTGATTTCCAAAATTACCATGCTTAGCATCCCATCTTTATCTGAAATTGTATCTATAATTCTTGGCATAGTATAAGTACTTTTCCATAGAATAAGAATGCCTCGTCTCTTAGTCTTAAAACATGAATCAGACAGAATGGTATAGCCATTAAATGAATATTTTTGTAGGTCTTTTTATAATAGATGGTTTTCCTGTAAAAAGATGATCTGGGCTTTATGCATTTTGATATACTTAAGCAAACCAGCTCTTTTGACATTATTGTTCAAACCATTAATATTTAACGATAAACATTTATAAGCCATTGACTATAATGCATATATTGTTACTTATTGAAAGACCTTTCTTCCGTGTTGACTTGAAATCTACTGAAAACTAACTTATCATGGATGTGTACCATGTATTAAGCACTGCTTTCAAAAACTCCAAACTATTTAAAAACACATACATGAAACATAAAGTTTTTGGTTTAGTTAAAAATTTAACTAAACCATCCATCCACCACCTCTCCAACACCAAAAGACACAAATTATCCATTTCTGCTTAGAGCATAACATAAAAACAAAAAAGAAAAGCAGTGAAAAAGCAACTAAAGAAATCTGAGTGTATGAAATATACATTAAAATGAGAGTGTCCAATATAACTGAAGCTATATGAATATGCCACATACAATAATAGCAACTCTGATAAGTAGATATGTCAGAAATACACATAAGATCAAAGTATGTATAAACATTAAAAGCTAAAGGTTAAGAAGATTGTCAATATTTCCAAGACTTTTCAAGAACCATTAGATGTTTTAACCATTTTGTCAGTCATCTATCTAACATTTTTTCATGTAAGGGTCTGTTGAATATATATATATATATATATATATATATATATATATATATATATATATATATAAAACACTTACTACAAAAAAGCCTCAAAGCCCTCTGTTTCGTTACTAAAGGTTTAGTTATGTAACATAAGTCTGATGTTAATATGCATAATGAGTTTTCTAATGCAGCTCCTAGTTCATTTTATGTCATTTAGTTACTAAATGTCACTGAATCTGCAGAATGTATGCATCTATAAAAGAACATGGGTATTTTCAAAGCAGTTAAACACTGTTATCAGAACACATTATTTATCATTTAAAGTATCTAAGTGAAGGATAACAGAATTTCAAGAGAAAATAATTCCAAATACAACCATTTAACAAGTTCAAATGGTCAAGTGATGTCATCACTGTTTTTCCTCAAGCTGCAGCTTCATAAACTTATTAAAAGGTATCTAAATAAGCCCATGCACAGCAGAGGTTGTCTCTAGTGAGGAAAAAAACATTTTTGGTGGGAAATCAAATCTTGAAGCTTTTAGAGTGTATAGAAAGCAAAAAAAAAAAAAAACACTCAAGTTGCATTGTCAGTGCATGTCATGAATTTTGACAGTGAGAACAGTCACACAGGCCACCAGTTTCCACACAAAACATCAACATCATGAAAAATTAACCATTTCATATAAAAACAGCTATTTAGAAGTAACAACAGCTGCCTCAAATCTGAAATCATTTTATAACATTTCAATCATTTACCCACCAATTAACCAGACCATAGGAAAAAAAAAAAAACATATTGTTACCCCACCACTGACCCAATAGAAAAAATGTACTTTGGTATTAAATCAAATTATACTATTACTGAAAAATTAGAAAACATATATCATTTGTAGTTATTTAAAAGGGAAAAGTATGTAAAGTACTTATAGTGGGGAAAAGAGAGAAAAGGGACATTAGTAACAAAAGGAACAGGAAGAAAGAAGAGAGAGAGTGAGAAAGAGAGAATGCTATTTAAATACTTAGCACTATATGTGATTCGAAGAAGTAGATATAGAAAGGAAAAGAGAAAGTTAATAATAAAGATGATTCACATTACCTTACAGTATAGAGAATTACCAGAATCAAATATTTATTTATTTTTTTTTACATTTGTTATCCGGGTTAGTCTGCCTGGGTTCTTAGAAACCCTTTTTCTGCAGAGACCCGAGGAGAAATGCTCCCAAAAATGTTTTAAGTAAACAAATAGTAAAAACAAAGATAAACACAGATCACATTTTAAGTATACATACTTCTGAAGTAATTACATAACATGCAATAAAGGACTATACAGAATGGACGGAAATACAATACAATACATATATTTTATTTATTTATTTATTTATTTATTTATTTCAGTTTGGTGACCGGGGGGTCCACTGGGCTCGAGAGCCCATTTTCAGTGGAGGCCCGGGGAGAAAAGCTCCAGCATTACATAGTAAAAACATTAGATATTAGATAAAGTTACAATTATTGATACAGATACATAAGCTAAGCAAAATACAATTGATATAGAGAGTATAGAAAAAAATAGAGACATAAACAGATAAATTGGTAAGGTTTCACATTACATAGTAGACATTGAGTTTGTGGATTAAGTAACTATTTAAAATTCAGACATGAACTGGTACATTGTTAAAGCTATACTTTACACAGTAAGCATTAAGCCTTCAGATAAAGTACCCCTCAGGATGCAGATACATAAGATAAGAAAGTTATAGTAGCAATTGAGGGTGCAGACACTTTTGAGAACATGATGCAAATACTTTGTAGAATAGAGACATGAACTAGTACATTAGTAATTTAGCAAATAGGTCATATGGTGCAAGGAAAAAAATTCCAGAATTTGTATAGAAAATGTGTCTTGTTTGGGTGCCAGAACAGGTACAAATGAAGGGAGAGGATAACAGGGAATGAAAACTAAATACAATATGTATGAAATGTACAAGAAATAATGCTGAAGAGAGAGTCATTTCTAGAGGTGTTAAGAGGTCATTTCTAGAGGAGTAAAGTATATAATAATATATATAAGAAATGTTCGCATAGTATGGCAAGACACTAAGCAGAAATATGGTAAGACTAAGGTCAATACATTGCTGAACCAAGGTACTAGGCATGAAGTAAGTAAATATACATATAAAGTTGTGTGAACTTTTGAAGTTAATACATAAATTAAAGAACAGTAATAAGGGATTATGGGAATTGAGTGTAACATGAGCTAACTAGTATGGAATATGATGGAAAAAAATGTGTAGGTAGTAGTAAGAGAGAGAGCGAGAAGTGATACAGTTAAGTTAGGTTATCCCTGAATGTTTCTTGGGTATTAGTTAAGAGCATGAACATATCCAGTTTGATAGGGAAAAGATGTAAGCTGTTTCTTGAAGGCATTATTGTCTTTAAGTAGTCTAAGGGCTAAAGGGAGTTTGTTCCAATTTTTTGCAGTTGAGTGACAATAGAGTATTTTCCCAAAGGTTTTGTTTGGCTTATGAACTTCAAGAAATTATTGATTATTACTTCTTAGTGGGTGTTGAGGAGTATAAAGTGTCAGAGAGTTTGCAAGGGATGGGCAGGATTTAGGATTGTTTAGTATACTGTGGGCTATAAGGAGTTGGGATTGAGGCAGTAAGTTGGAAAATTCAGGCCAGTGTAAAGCCTTTAATGAGAGGCAGTGACGGGATTTGTAAGGTTGATTTGCAGCAAATCTGGCTACTTTGTTATATGTGGTTTCTAGTTTGGATATTAGGTTACTCTGTAGATGGGTAAGAATAGGTGAAGCATAGAGTAGGGATGGTAGAAGCAGGGATTGGGCAAGGGATGGCCTGGATGCACAGGGAAGAAAGTTTTTGTGACGGTAAAACAGACCTAGTTTTTGGTGTTTTTTTTATTGAGCTATGAATGTGATGGTTGAATTTAAGTTCATCATCAATTATTGCTCCAAGGAGTTTTGTTTGGGTGTTAACAGAAATTTTAGTTCCATTAAAGGATGTTACGGAAAAGTTTTGTTTTGCATGTTCCAGATTTTTAGGTAGGAAAAGAAGTAGTTTAGTTTTGCTCGCATTTAGCAGGAGTTGGTTGGATTGTAGCCAGTTTTCAACTGAGTGGAGCGAGTTTTGTGTAAGGGATTGAAGGTTCTCCATGTTGTCAGCAGAGTTGATGATGGCTGAGTCATCAGCATACTGAATAAGATTAGATTGGGGGCAGGATGAGAAATCGTCATTGGTAAATACATTGTAGAAGAGAGGGCCCAATATTGATCCTTGTGGGAACCCTATCCTAACTGCTAGAAAGGGAGAGTAGGAGGAGTTACATCTAACAGCCTGGTGTCTATTAGTAAGGTAATCACAGAACCAGGAGGTGGTGGAGTTTGAGAAGCCTAGGTTGGAGAGTTTATGGTGAAGTATGGTATGAGATATGGTGTTGAATGTTTTTGACAGGTCCAGAAAGAGGGCTGATGCTATTTTGCTATTATCCCTGACTTGAGCAATGTTATTAGTAAAGGATACAAGAGCGGTAGCTGTGCTATGTGTGGGGCGGAAGCCATGTTGAGTTGGTGTGAGTAGGTTTACTTGTAGCAGATGATTAAGTACTTGCTTATGGATACACTTTTCCAGTATTTTGGAGAGAGGAGACAGTATGGCAATTGGTCTGAAATTGGTTGGCTCAGTGGAGTTTCCTCGTTTATGAAGAGGTACTACAAAAAATTTCTTCCAATTTTCAGGGACTTTGCCTTCTTTTATGAATCAATTAATCCAGATAAATATGGGGTAAGCTAGAGATGTAGCTGCATGTTTAAGGAATAATGGAGGAAGGTTATCAGCTGAGGGTGAACCAGGTTTTAGTTTAGTTAAGAGCAACTTGATATAAGTGGTGGAAACAGGTGATAGTGAGAATGAGAATGAGGGTGAGAGAGGTGAATCAGAGGTGGATGAAGATGTAGATGGATTGAAAGAGGTGGAGAAGTTAGTTACAGTTAAGTTTTCAATGGTTTCAATGAAGAACTTATTAAGGAGGGTTGCTATTTCCAGAGCAGTCTTGTCAGAATAAGGTGTGGGTCAGGTAGGAGTATCAGGTGAGAGAAGTTTATTGATAGAGTTCTAGAATTTTTTAGGATTACAGTAGGGATTGTTAAATGAGGATTGGTAATAGTTCTTTTTATCACAATTGATTTGTTTCTTAGCTTTGTTTTTGATTTCCCTGTAAGAGATAAGGTTGGAAGAAATATTATTGCCTTTCCAAGTTTTCCAAGCTTTATCTCTGGTCTTCATGAGTGTAAGGTTGGAAGAAGTATTATTGCCTTTCCAAGTTTTTGAAGCTTCATCTCTGGTCTTCATGAGTGTAAGAGTAGTTTTAGTTAGCCATGGGGCATATCTGACTTTGATGCGAGTTTTCCTAGTGGGGGCAAGGGAGTTGAGGATGGATAGAAAGGTGTTGTTGAAGTGTAGGACTGCTTCATCAAGAGTGAGATTAGCGAGAAAGGACCAGTTTATAGTAGAGAGGAGGTGATTTAGTGAGTCAGGAGAAGAGCTAGATAGATCACAAGTCACCTTATATTGTCATGTTTTATGCAGGTGTTCAGAGTTTATGTGAACTAGTAAAGGTAGGTGGTCACCTAATGTGTCTGGTAGAGTGGTTGTATTATGGTAATGTTGGGGGTGAGATTTTAGTATCCAGTCAATAAGTTATATTATGATTCATAAAACAAAGCATTTAAAATTAGAAGGGATTTATTCATCTGTCCTTTAGTTTCTTAGTTTTGTTTGCTCCTTCCTCCACAGACCATCCATTTTTTGTTGCCTTTCTTTTCAAACTCTGAAATGACCATTCCATTACTTCTATGTCTGGCTGTATTTTCTTCTTTTGGATAAATTCTACTGCTTCTTGTAGGGAATAAAAGATCTTCACTCCTTCTGGAAAGGTGATTTTTACTCTTGCAGGAAAAATAATTTGAGCTTTAATACTGGCTTTTTTCAAGGACTTAATTAGAGAAGCACACTCATTTCTTCTGGATATGTCTGTAGAGGTGTAGTCATTGTCAAAACTAATAATTTTTTCACCCATCATGATAAAGGAATTAGTCCAAGCTGATTTTAGCACTAAGTCCTTGTCTTGTGAGGAAAGAAATCTAACTATTATAGACCTGGGGTTAGATAAACTCAGAGATGAAGCTGGATTTGCCAGGGACCGATGAGACCTCTCAATTCCAAAAGAGAGGAATTTTAGGCATGTTTAGTGCTGATGAAACACTTATTGAGGAAATGAATCATGTTAGCTCCCTCTTCTTTCTCAGGAATTCCATATATTCTTATGTTATTCCTCCTTGATCTACTTTCAAGGTCTTCCAGTTTCTCAGTCAGCCTGGTGTTTTGTTTCAGAATTAATTCATTGTGATGTTCATTTTCTGTCACTCTAGTATCCAGACCAGTTACTGTTTCCTCTAAGGCAAGAATCTGTTCAGATTGTTTTTTTACTATTCCATGTAGACGTTCCAGTTGTTTACTGCATCCTTGTTTGATAATATCCATTTTGTTTTCGAATTTGTCTATTTTTAGTGACAGTTCTTGGATGTTTGTTGTTATAAGATGTAGTTCTTTCTTCACTGCACTCTCCTGGTGTGGGTTCTTCACGTTGCTCATGTTTTTAGTGACAGTTCTTGGATGTTTGTTATTATAAGATGTAGTTCTTTCTTCACTGCACTCTCCTGGTGGGGGTTCTTCACGTTGCTCATGTTTTTAGTGACAGTTCTTGGATGTTTGTTATTATAAGATGTGGTTCTTTCTTCACTGCACTCTCCTGGTGTGGGTTCTTCACGTTGCTCATGTTTTTAGTGACAGTTCTTGGATGTTTGTTATTATAAGATGGAGTTCTTTCTTCACTGTACTCTCCTGGTGTGGGTTCTTCACGTTGCTCATGTTTTTAGTGACAGTTCTTGGATGTTTGTTATTATAAGATGTAGTTCTTTCTTCACTGCACTCTCCTGGTGTGGGTTCTTCACGTTGCTCATGTTTTTAGTGACAGTTCTTGGATGTTTGTTATTATAAGATGTAGTTCTTTCTTCACTGCACTCTCCTGGTGTGGGTTCTTCACGTTGCTCATGTTTTAGTGACAGTTCTTGGATGTTTGTTATTATAAGATGTAGTTCTTTCTTCACTGCACTCTCCTGGTGTGGGTTCTTCACGTTGCTCATGTTTTTAGTGACAGTTCTTGGATGTTTGTTATTATAAGATGTGGTTCTTTCTTCACTGCACTCTCCTGGTGTGGGTTCTTCACGTTGCTCATGTTTTTAGTGACAGTTCTTGGATGTTTGTTATTATAAGATGTAGTTCTTTCTTCACTGCACTCTCCTGGTGTGGGTTCTTCACGTTGCTCATGTTTTTAGTGACAGTTCTTGGATGTTTGTTATTATAAGATGTAGTTCTTTCTTCACTGCACTCTCCTGGTGTGGGTTCTTCACGTTGCTCATGTTTTTAGTGACAGTTCTTGGATGTTTGTTATTATAAGATGTAGTTCTTTCTTCACTGCACTCTCCTGGTGTGGGTTCTTCACGTTGCTCATGTTTTTAGTGACAGTTCTTGGATGTTTGTTATTATAAGATGTAGTTCTTTCTTCACTGCACTCTCCTGGTGTGGGTTCTTCACGTTGCTCATGTTTTTAGTGACAGTTCTTGGATGTTTGTTATTATAAGATGTAGTTCTTTCTTCACTGCACTCTCCTGGTGTGGGTTCTTCACGTTGCTCATGTTTTTAGTGACAGTTCTTGGATGTTTGTTATTATAAGATGTAGTTCTTTCTTCACTGCACTCTCCTGGTGTGGGTTCTTCACGTTGCTCATGTTTTAGTGACAGTTCTTGGATGTTTGTTATTATAAGATGTAGTTCTTTCTTCACTGCACTCTCCTGGTGTGGGTTCTTCACGTTGCTCATGTTTTTAGTGACAGTTCTTGGATGTTTGTTATTATAAGATGTAGTTCTTTCTTCACTGCACTCTCCTGGTGTGGGTTCTTCACGTTGCTCATGTTTTAGTGACAGTTCTTGGATGTTTGTTATTATAAGATGTAGTTCTTTCTTCACTGCACTCTCCTGGTGTGGGTTCTTCACGTTGCTCATGTTTTAGTGACAGTTCTTGGATGTTTGTTATTATAAGATGTAGTTCTTTCTTCACTGCACTCTCCTGGTGTGGGTTCTTCACGTTGCTCATGTTTTTAGTGACAGTTCTTGGATGTTTGTTATTATAAGATGTAGTTCTTTCTTCACTGCACTCTCCTGGTGTGGGCTCTTCGAGTTGCTCATGTTTTTAGTGACAGTTCTTGGTTGTTTGTTATTATAAGATGTAGTTCTTTCTTCACTGCACTCTCCTGGTGTGGGTTCTTCACGTTGCTCATGCTTTAGTGACAGTTCTTGGATGTTTGTTATTATAAGATGTAGTTCTTTCTTCACTGCACTCTCCTGGTGTGGGTTCTTCACGTTGCTCATGTTTTTAGTGACAGTTCTTGGATGTTTGTTATTATAAGATGGAGTTCTTTCTTCACTGCACTCTCCTGGTGTGGGTTCTTCACGTTGCTCATGTTTTTAGTGACAGTTCTTGGATGCTTGTTATTATAAGATGTAGTTCTTTCTTCACTGCACTCTCCTGGTGTGGGTTCTTCACGTTGCTCATGTTTTTAGTGACAGTTCTTGGATGTTTGTTATTATAAGATGTAGTTCTTTCTTCACTGCACTCTCCGGTGTGGGTTCTTCACGTTGCTCATGTTTTTAGTGGCAGTTTTTGGATGTTTGTTATTATAAGATCTAGTTCTTGTTCACTGCACTCTCCTGGTGTGGGTTCTTCACGTTGCTCATGTTTTTAGTGACAGTTCTTGGATGTTTGTTATTATAAGATGTAGTTCTTTCTTCACTGCACTCTCCTGGTGTGGGGTCTTCACGTTGCTCATGTTTTTAGTGACCGTTCTTGGATGTTTGTTATTATAAGATGTAGTTCTTTCTTCACTGCACTCTCCTGGTGTGGGTTCTTCACGTTGCTCATGTTTTTAGTGACAGTTCATGGATGTTTGTTATTATAAGATGTAGTTCTTTCTTCACTGCACTCTCCTGGTGTGGGTTCTTCACGTTGCTCATGTTTTTAGTGACAGTTCTTGGATGTTTGTTATTATAAGATGTAGTTCTTTCTTCACTGCACTCTCCTGGTGTGGGTTCTTCACGTTGCTCATGTTTTTAGTGACAGTTCTTGGATGTTTGTTATTATAAGATGTAGTTCTTTCTTCACTGCACTCTCCTGGTGTGGGTTCTTCACGTTGCTCATGTTTTTTAGTGACAGTTCTTGGATGTTTGTTATTATAAGATGTAGTTCTTTCTTCACTGCACTCTCCTGGTGTGGGTTCTTCACGTTGCTCATGTTTTTAGTGACAGCTCTTGAATGTTTGTTATTATAAGATGTAGTTCTTTCTTCGCTGCACTCTCCTGGTGTGGGTTCTTCGAGTTGCTCATGTTTTTAGTGACAGTTCTTGGATGTTTGTTATTATAAGATGTAGTTCTTTCTTCACTGCACTCTCCTGGTGTGGGTTCTTCACGTTGCTCATGCTTTTAGTGACAGTTCTTGGATGTTTGTTATTATAAGATGTAGTTCTTTCTTCACTGCACTCTCCTGGTGTGGGTTCTTCACGTTGCTCATGTTTTTAGTGACAGTTCTTGGATGTTTGTTATTATAAGATGTAGTTCTTTCTTCACTGCACTCTCCTGGTGTGAGTTATTCAAGCTGCTCATGTTGAGATCTCCAGTAGAAAACTTCTTGACAGGAATAATTAAAAAATTCACTTGACTATGTATTCATTTTTAGAAAACAATAACGAGTCTATGTTAATCTAACATTTAGTATACTTTTAGTTAGATTTTTATAAAAATTAAAGTATATTTCCTGTCAGGATATTAAAATCTAAGCAGAGCTATGGATTTCCACTGCTATCAGACTGGCATCTTGGCCATGCCCCCGAACATAAATATTCTGATCTCTTTCTAAACCTAAAACTCTCTTCCTGATCTCCAACCCTAAAACACCTTTCCCACTGCCAGTCCTTAAAATTCCTGTCCAACATTATAATCCTAAACCCCCTTCTAATACTTAATCCTAAAAAACCCTCCTACTCCCTCCCCAGAGCTACTTTCCAGACCTTATTCTGAGTTTATTTAATTATTTATTTATATTTATTTAATGGAGTAGTGCACAGTTCAATATTGACAAATCTCAGGCTTAGCCCAGGTGAAATGCTAAAGACTTCAGAAACAACAATACAGAAATGTAAGCAACAACAGAGCAGTTCAGACTAATTACATGGAAGAAAACTGAGTATATACGTTTCAGTGAACTAGCACAGTGCAATGTACAATCAAGCAAAGTGTAGTGTACAATATATACATTAGTTTCTAAAGTAGGTCAGTCTTCAGTGAAGCTTGCCAGAGGTGTCTGAGCACAAGCAGTGATCCCTCCCCACAGCTACTTTCCAGAACTCATACTCAAGTTTTAGCATGAGCAGCAGCCTAGCCGAAGTACAAGGCACTCAAGTCCCTGGCTGAAAGACAGTGGTATTTGAATGTTTAGGACTCAAGCACCTGTAGTGAATCCATTTATGAATGTCAGTTAATGATTCATATTCTAAGCTACACCTCTGTTGAGGTAGCTGGTAACATAAAAAAGCCAAATCCAATGATTTTTTCATCAGTGATATTGAACAGAAACAGCTTCTGTACATGTTAATGAGTTTCTATCACCAACCTATAGGTGGCAGAGTCACCAAACAACAATGATGAAAATGATGAAGGCTGTTTTTCATTGGAAATTATTGTCAGTGCAGCTTATATTTGTGTCAGCAGAGATTCATTTGTTTTTTGGCATTTCTTCATTTTATGTGTCTGTGCAACTGTGATGTTAATATATATCAATTCAGTCAGGGCTTGTTCTCCACATTAAATGCAATCCTCCTACACCTTTTAGAAAATGCTTATAGTTTTAATTCTCAACCTTTTGTGTTTGGGTCATTTCAGCCTTGAACATTTCACTTAATTTGGTCTCCAGATTTTCGTTAGTGGAGGCTACAGAAGTTTTGCAAATCAGGATTAGTTAATTGCATAACACTGAAACTTATACAAGCAGGCAGAGTGTAAATGATACTCCTCAGCTTTCAATAAAGTCTGTGTAGACTCCATGTAGAGCCTACATGAAATGTATCTGTGTACATGGCCACGATTTTCCCTCGGTTGTTCACCATGCATATTAATGGTGCAGCACACCTAACGGTGGTCCGAACAACACAGATAGTGAATCTGTGTAACACCAATGGCATAGCCATATGCCTGTCAGCCTGTTAAGCTGACCAAATGGGGTGCAGGATGATTTATTTCACCAATTTGGGTTTATTTTAAATATTATTTTTACTTTATGTGCTTGTTTGCATGATGGGGCATCCTGTTTAGTTATGTTTAGCTCTGCGCACCCATACATCAGACATGCATCGGATATCTAAATATAGAAACTGGATACTTTCGATTGACTTAGCTGTGCAGTACGTAGCGCCTCCCAAACCCATGCAGCGAAGCTGCACTACATTTGCAGTAGCAGTATATCTGAAGATGCTTGAGCTCACTAGTCTACTAGCAAGATAAGTTGAATGATCACATATAGTGTAGTAGGTCCTGGGCTCGAGTCCTGGACAATGATAGCTTTTACATATACTGCTGTGAAACTGTGTTAGGTCACTGAAACATCAGTTCACTTTAAATTCAACAGTAACAGTCTTTCCTTGTTTGCACATTGCTAAGCTTCAGTTAAACGTGGGTTGTGTGAGTTTGTATGATGCTACGCAATGTAGCACATTTTTGAATGTTTCAGTATGACACACAATGGCGGGAAGGCACCGTATGTAAAAGGCAATAGGCAGAAATTGCATAGTATTACTTGGATCCTGATCTTGAGTGTGGATATGGCTGTCATGGGGGGAAGAAGTGCACTTTTGTGCACAACACGGGGGTGTTCAGGAGTGCAGAGTTTTTTTGGACTCCTGGTACAGCACCATGGACCCCAGCTGCTGCAGGACAACTATCCTGGCTCAGAAACCAAGTCTGAAGCCTTCAATAGTTTGGCAGGGATCTGACCAGTGCAAATGGTATTCTCTGCACAGGTGAGCAGTGTCATCACCATTATGATAACCTCTAGTGATGGAAGAGGGGTGCTTTGGATCACTGGATCCAAGAGGCACAGGCAAGGAACACCCCACAGGTATGTAAGTATGTTTTTAGTAATTTATACATATTAAACTGAATCTGTACTGCACTCTCCTGGTGTGGGTTCTTCATTGCTCATGTTTTTAGTGACAGTTCATGGATGTTTGTTATTATAAGATGTAATTCTTTCTTCACTGCACTCTCCTGGTGTGGGTTCATCACGCTGCTCATGTTTTTAGTGACAGTTCTTGGATGTTTGTTATTATAAGATGTAGTTCTTTCTTCACTGCACTCTCCTGGTGTGGGTTCTTCACGTTGCTCATGTTTTTAGTGACAGTTCTTGGATGTTTGATATTATAAGATGTAGTTCTTTCTTCACTGCACTCTCCTGGTGTGGGTTCTTCACGTTGCTCATGTTTTTAGTGACAGTTCTTGGATGTTTGATATTATAAGATGTAGTTCTTTCTTCACTGCACTCTCCTGGTGTGGGTTCTTCACGTTGCTCATGTTTTTAGTGACAGTTCTTGGATGTTTGATATTATAAGATGTAGTTCTTTCTTCACTGCACTCTCCTGGTGTGGGTTCTTCACGTTGCTCATGTTTTTAGTGACAGTTCTTGGATGTTTGTTATTATAAGATGTAGTTCTTTCTTCACTGCACTCTCCTGGTGTGGGTTCTTCACGTTGCTCATGTTTTTAGTGACAGTTCTTGGATGTTTGATATTATAAGATGTAGTTCTTTCTTCACTGCACTCTCCTGGTGTGGGTTCTTCACGTTGCTCATGTTTTTAGTGACAGTTCTTGGATGTTTGATATTATAAGATGTAGTTCTTTCTTCACTGCACTCTCCTGGTATGTGTTCTTCGAGTTGCTCGTGTTGAGATCTCCAGTAGAAAACTTCTTGACAGGAATAACTAAAAAATTCTCTTGACTATGTATTAATTTTTAGAAAACAATAAAGAGTCTATGTTAATCTATCTTTTAGTACACTTTTAGTTAGATTTTTCTAAAAATTAAAGTATATTTCCTGTCAGGATATTACAATTTAAGCAGAGCTATGGATTTCTGCTGCTATCAGACTGGCATCTTGGCCATGCCCCCGAAAATAAATATTCTGATCTCTTTCTAAACCTAAAACTCTCTTCCTGATCTCCAACACTAAAACACCTTTCCCGCTGGCTGCCAGTCCTTAAAATTCCTGTCCAACATCATAATTTTAAACCCCCTTCTAATCCTTAATCCTAAAAAACCCTCCTACTCCCTCCCCAGAGCTACTTTCCAGACCTTATTCTGAGTTTATTTAATTATTTATTTATATTTATTTAATGGAGTAGTGCACAGTTCAGTATTGACAAATCTCAGGCTTAGCCCAGGTGAAATGCTAAATACTTCAGAAACAAAAATACAGAAATGTAAGCAACAACAGAGCAGTTCAGACTAATTACATGGAAGAAAACTGAGTATATACGTTTCAGTGAACTAGCACAGTGCAATGTACAATCAAGCAAAGTGTAGTGTACAATATATACATTAGTTTCTAAAGTAGGTCAATCTTCAGTGAAGCTTGCCAGAGGTGTCTGAGCACAAGCAGTGATCCCTCCCCACAGCTACTTTCCAGAACTCATACTGAAGTTTTAGCATGAGCAGCAGCCTAGCCGAAGTACAAGGCACTCAAGTCCCTGGCTGAAAGACAGTGGTATTTGAATAATTAGGACTCAAGCACCTGTAGTGAATCCATTTATGAATGTCAGTTAATGATTCATATTCTAAGCTACACCTCTGTTGAGGTAGCTGGTAACATAAAAAAGCCAAATCCAATGATTTTTTCATCAGTGATATTGAACAGAAACAGCTTCTGTACATGTTAATGAATTTCTATCACCAACCTATAGGTGGCAGAGTCACCAAACAACAATGATGAAAATGATGAAGGCTGTTTTTCATTGGAAATTATTGTCAGTGCAGCTTATACTTGTGTCAGCAGAGATTCATTTGTTTTTTGGTATTTCTTCATTTTATGTGTCTGTGCAACTGTGATGTTAATATATATCAATTCAGTCAGGGCTTGTTCTCCACATTAAATGCAATCCTCCTACACCTTTTAGAAAATGCTTATAGTTTTAATTCTCAACCTTTTGTGTTTGGGTCATTTCAGCCTTGAACATTTCACTTAATTTGGTCTCCAGATTTTCGTTAGTGGAGGCTACAGTTTGCAAATCAGGATTAGTTCATTGCATAACACTGAAACTTATACAAGCAGGCAGAGTGTAAATGATACTCCTCAGGTTTCAATTAAGTTTGTGTAGACTCCATGTAGAGCCTACATGAAATGTATCTGTGTACATGGTCACGATTTTCCCTCGGTTGTTTACCATGCATATTAATGGTGCAGCACACCTAAGGGTGGTCTGAACAACACAGATAGTGAATCTGTGTAACACCAATGGCATAGCCATATGCCTGTCAGCCTGTTAAGCTGATCAAATGGGGTGCAGGATGATTTATTTCACCAATTTGGGTTTATTTTAAATATTTTTTTTTTTACTTTATGTGCTTGTTTGCATGATGGGGCATCCTATTTAGTTATGTTTAGCTCTGCGCACCCATACATCAGACATGCATCAGATATCTAAATATAGAAACTGGATGCTTTCGATTGACTTAGCTGTGCAGTACTTGGCGCCTCCCAAACCCATGCAGCGAAGCTGCACTACATTTGCAGTAGCAGTATATCTGAAGATGCTTGAGCTCACTAGTCTAGTAGCAAGATAAGTTGAATGATCACCTATAGTGTAGTAGGTCCTGGGCTCGAGTCCTGGACAATGATAGCTTTTACATATACTGCTGTGAAACTGTGTTAGGTCACTGAAACATCAGTTCACTTTAAATTCAACAGTAACAGTCTTTCCTTGTTTGCACATTGCTAAGCTTCAGTTAAACATGAGTTGTGTGAGTGTGATGCTACGCAATGTAGCACATTTTTGAATGTTTCAGTATGACACACAATGGCGGGAAGGCACCGTATGTAAAAGGCAATAGGCGGAAATTGCATAGTATTCCTTGGATCCTGATCTTGAGTGTGGATATGGCTGTCATTGGGGAAGAAGTATACTTTTGAGCACAACACGGGGGTGTTCAGGAGTGCAGAGTTTTTTTGGACTCCTGGTACAGCACCATGGACCCCAGCTGCTGCAGGACAACTATCCTGGCTCAGAAACCAAGTCTGAAGCCTTCAATAGTTTGGCAGGGATCTGACCAGTGCAAATGGTATCCCCTGCACTGGTGAGCAGTGCCATCACCATTATGATAACCTCTAGTGATGGAAGAGGGGTGCTTTGGATCACTGAATCCAAGAGGCACAGGCAAGGAACACCCCACAGGTATGTAAGTATGTTTTTAGTAATTTATACATATTAAACTGAATCTGTGCAAAACTGGTATGCATAATGGCTTTCCTCTCTTACCACAGTTGCAGAAGAGGAGGCTTTCAGTGTGCGCCTCCATGCAAGGCATTTAGCCAGGATGAGTCAAGTGCAAGGTATGTAAGCAAATCAATAAAATAATGCATGATTAATTTAATAATAAAATAAAATAAATACAAATATTGCAGTTTTAACAGTCATGTATGAAATGCCTGGGACATCATAGACTTTAATTAAAATGTCAGTGCATATTTGAACTCTTAATGCAAGTTAAACCAAGTAAGCATACAGTGCTATGTAGGATAGCTTCCAGCCATTAGTTAATGTTGCTGAATACCCAGATTAAGAGTCAGTGTTGTGGTGTGCTCATTGTCAGAAATATGCTGTAGATTGCAGTCAATAAATGAGTAGGGTAAACATGTAAGTTAACAGAAGTCCTAGACAGCTATCCATGTGTGTAAATGCAATATTTGAAATAACATGAATCAATAAAGTGTAAAAGGAGACAGTGCACTGATAATTTATTATTTCAAATAAAATGTTCAGTATTACTGTAGTCACTGCTTGTTGGTTATAATCCCACACCAGCCAACTGAGAAACTGCACAGTTTTCAATACTGTTTTAGCATTTCGACAAAAACACATAACCATGCTTGCATGTAAGGTGCACACCTATTGACCTGTGCCGTGACTCTCCAGCTATCAAGTGCAATCCGTGTACATGGACATACCTCAACTGTCATGATTTTTGTAGAATGCACTGAATATTTTCCCCATATGTCTGGTCTGTTTGGTGTGTGATCTTGTTTTACTGGCTAGTTTCTGCCACATTTGTGAGGTTCAGTGTTAGAAAAAACTGTCAGCCCTCTGAATTGCAAATATTAGACATCTCTTGAAATTCATTTTAATGGCAAATCTATTGTCTGAACACCTTGCTACTATTGTAAGTGCACACTTTGTGAGAATGTTCCCTGTTGTTGAGCCTTTGTACCATCATTATGTTTGGCTTGGCCCATAATGTCCCATGCTAAGAGGTTCAGATGTATGTACATGGATCATCATATATCACATATAAGCAACATTGAATGGATGCAATATGATCTGAACTATAGTGTGTGTAAGGAGCAGGGTAGTCTTTCAAATAAAAAACATCATAGCAGTCAGTGGTGTAACAAGTAAAATCTAACATATCTAAAACTACTTATTTGTAGTTTGTTTAGTTATGGTACCTGTGAAGTTATTAATGTTCTCCTTGCTTCTCTCACCCATCCCCTTCTCTTCTTTTATTTATTTAATCAATATGTTTACTATTATCATTTGCTATTTTCATATTATTTGTTATTACCTCTTATGCTGAATTTATGTATGATTTAATATTGTGCTGCTGTTAAATAAACTTTCATTTACATTATTTATTGTTGTGTTCCTCATATTATTTTTAAATTTGTTTCCATTAATCATTATTGTTTTCTTTTATGTTCATAATTACATTTGTTTGGGTTACATTTATTTTTCTGTTATGTTTCTATTTTATTTACCAAGCTTGAAAATGTAGTCTGGTTCCTTGTGATCCACCTACCTTGGCTTCCCCAGCTGAGGCACCAGGGCCCAGCATGTCTGAGCTGCAGACTGGTGGTATTCCCCCCTGCTGCTCCTGCACTACCTGCTCTTTCAGGTAGTTCCACTCCACAGGACAGAAGAGTGCCCCCCTCTGGGAGACATGGCTAGGGGATGACTGTGTCACCTGTGAACAAATGCCAGGCATGGTGCATAGGCTTGTGAAGCAAACTATTGTTGCATGCCTATGCCAGATCATTCTGCCCATCCTAGTGGGGCATTCTGTCCCTAGGCACTGGTGTCAACCACTGCCTCCAAAGGAGCAGTGAAGGTACAGTGCTGACAGTCCCATGGGTGAGAACTTGAGTCACACTGTTACCATGTCTGACATCTATTTGACCTGGATCCCCCGAACCCCACCACAACCAAGGTGTTCAACCCCTCTTGTGTCCCTCATCAACCCTGTCTGAAGTCTTGCATGTCTTGTCTGTCTGCAAATGCTTCCTCATCTTCCTAACTTACCTTCTGCACACATACCCAAGCCCCTTCCCCAACATTCCACTCTCGCCTTGAAAAAAAAAAAGTCCCGTACATAGCTCTCCATTTCACACATGTATGCACTACACACACCTAATTTGGTCCAGTTGGCTTGACAATGAACTTATGTCATCGTCACCCCTCTCTATGGGGTCCAAATTCAGCTAAAAATCTTTGCAATTGCACAGTTGTTGCTGTGAATGAAATATAGTTATGATTCTTTCCTACACCCTTTCTGCACATTCCTACCTGCCTTTCACTATGTCTTTCCCCCTGCTTGTACCCCATTTCACCACTTTCCTATCTTCCCAATTTTCTTTTCTTTAAAGAATCATTAGTGCAGCATCGCTAAGCTAAGGTAAATGCCATCATATTATTACATATATGTGAAAGCATAATAATCACATTAAAAAAAAGTTCACCCATGATGTATTTCAAACCCATTAACACCCATCTTCAACAGCAGTGCATCAAACCATGAAGCCACACAGCCATTTAATTAGTACAGGTGTTTTAAGGAAAACATAGTAATTGTCATTTTCTCATTATTAAGCATGTTTACTTGATGCTGCGCATTGTACAGCAAATCTGCTAAAAGATTAATGGAAAAATCGAAATTTTTACTGGGAAACTGGTAGAGAAATAAATGCTTATTAAGCCATACACATAATAGGTGTAAGTGAGGTATGTAACAGCAGTTCAGGGTGCAGTTATCTGTACAACATGTAAAAACACATTCACTCTATCTCTAAGACTGTAGCTCAATCTGTTAAGTGCTTTAAAATTTTATTTTTGGTTCACGTGGTCTTGGGTTCAAATACAGCTGTGTCTAGCATTTAAAATACATGTATTTGTACATGTATGACTGTCTCATCACCTATTTATCCACCGAAAGCAGTACAGATGGAATGTGTGCTTCTAAATAATGGAAGTCAAAGGCCTACAGATAGGAACACATTTTAACTATTGTTATCACAACCCTAGAAAGTGCCTAGAATGTTAGGTTGTGCATTAGCATAAATTCCCAGAGGAAACTGAAGTATGTAATTCAAATGTGGCCCAGTAATATTAGACTGCAGTCCACAATGATTTGCCAGTGATATTACAGACAACCACAGCTGTACAAGTAACATACATATTTGGAGGCTGGTCTAGAAGCAAGGGTTGCCAACTCACACATTCTAGATGACTACCATGACATAACACATGACCTGGCAGTTGTTCAAGCTGGTTGACATAATGGTTAATGTCCCCCCTACCTTGTTCTAGGACACACAAAGCATGTTGCCTTTTACTCTGTTAATGATACATTTGGCTAACATACTTACTTGAAACACATACCTTAATTTCCAGTGGCAAGAGTTTCCTTAATCTAGCTCTGGCTATTCATCAGGTCTGTCACAGATCCCACAGTTACTCTTTTGTGTTGTCGTCCTGCAAAGACTTCTGCTTCTCTATCTATGCCTATTGCTAGCAGCAGCAGTATCAGCTTCAGCCTGTAGCCCACATATCTCTATGTAAAAAGTAGCGGCTACGTTCTCTCTGTGTTGATGTTGTATTTTTACCCCACTATTTTTCAGGTCTATATTATAAAATCAAAGTCTAAAAACTTTGAATGTTATAATATCAAACCCATTCAATCAAAACACGAGAAAACCGAACAGTCAGAATAGCAAATTTTTTCCCAGGGAAAAATTTGTTGTTCCGACAAACATACACACAACACAAGCACAGCAAAATAAATAATCCACACACATACACTTCACAAAACCCTACACTAAACCAGACATGCACCACTAGCTATCCACTTACCTTAAGCCAACCCTAACCCTAAGGTCCCTAACTATCGCACACTCACCTTACCCGCTCCCTAACCCTAACTCACCTACCCTACCCTAACCCTCATGTCCCCACAATCGCACACTTACCTTTGTTCACACACTTATCTTAACCCAGTCCGTAACCTTCGCTCCACAGTTGAGGAAATAGTGAAACTGCAGAAATGGCCCACGGAATACTTTCCCTAGGAAAGTATTCAGTGTTCTGCAGCTTCTCTATTTCCATTGTTTGCTCTACTGGGTTTGATATTATAACATTCAAAGTTTTTAGACTTTGATGTTATAATATAGACCCCTATTTTTCACCCTAACATATGAGAAAAGGGATGGAATCTACATTGAGGTCTTATATCTTGTTGAGTAGTTGCATGGGATTGGCTGATTATACTACAAATCAGCTGTGTAGGCTGCATTTAGGAGTTTCAAAACCAAGACCTCAGAAGAGCAGGAAAACTGTCAGCGATAACCAGATAACCCTCCAAATTCGAGTTGCCAGAAAAAATAATGAGATGTTCAAAGTCCAAAAGCACAAAAAGTGCTGGCCACAAGGTAGATTCACCACAGTTAGTAAGTCCAAAAAAAGCAAAAAAGCCAATGAATGAAAAACGGAGTTGTTTTAATAATCCACAGACAGTATAAACGAACAAGCGCTTTCGCCTGGTGTATCCCAGGCTTTATCAAGTTACAATATATTGTGTGGCCGTCCCCTTTATTTATACTGTGGGATAGGCCGGCCAATTGATTAATTAAACATTTAAAGCATCAATTACCAGTAATATAACCATTTTAAAACAATACCTCTGGCTTTATAATGCTTAGAAATGCATAAAGTAAAATACATTTTAAAACTAGTACACATTGTGTACTGATTAAAAAGCCAATACTACCTACATACATTGAACACAAATATATATACTTATACCATTCCTTAAAAATCAATCTTATATAACTATTTTATAAACATTAAACAACTCTAAAAAATAGGGTATTAATTGGGCATAGTTGACATGTCTATCTGCAAGAGTGTATTACATCAAAAAATATTACATTAAAAATCCATACCATTTAAATCCAAATTACCAGCTTAAAAATATTTGACATTAAAATGTTGACATAAAAAACTGTTGGTATACAACATAAAACATCCCTTACACCAACCTAATTAACTAAATTTATAAATAATTCTAATTACCATCTAACTTTCTGTCACAACCCTGAAATATGGTTAAAAAAGGTACTAGAGGAAGGAGTAAAAATCCATTCACTTATAGTTTATTGTTTCTTATTTTGAGTACACTTTTGAGACTGACACTATCATTTAGTCCAGGAAACCTGGTAGCATCCAGCCCCAGTTGCCACATCAGTTCACGATGCTCCATTTAGGAGTTCTGAACTACAGATTGATTCAGATACAATCAACTGCTAATGAGAACCATCATAAAAAGGCAAACCTTTAGCTAGGCAATCAGTGTGTATGAGAGTTATGTCCTATGTCTAACTCATTGACTCACTACTTGTATAGCAGTATTTTTCAACAGTTAAGTATTGTACTCCATCAGGTATGTATCCATTCTGCTTCCTACATGATGCATATGTTTGAATATACTTTGGGAGAATGGCGATTACATCAGTAAGCACTTGTTAGAACTGTACTTATGACATGGCATTGATCTCCAGTCCTGTTACACGTACAGAGGATGTAGAGTACAGCAAGGGTATAACGCTATGTGATAACTAGGTACATAGGTCTCCTCGCTATTTCCTTTGATAGCAGTTGTAATAGTACACTGCTATTTTGTTGGCACTATTGTTTATACATATTATTTGTGTGTGTGGGGATATTTTTCCTGCTATGAGGCACACTACAATGGACTACTGTGCTGGGTGTTTGATATACGTGAGTATCTGCCATGGCACAAACAGGAATATGTCACTGTTGCTACAGTCCTATTTGCATCCACACCTTTTGTATGTTTGGCACACTGCTGAATATGAGATGTGTAATCAACAGTGAATACTGATATCCTTCCTTTACTGCTGTATGTATATATAGTTTACTCATAGGTTTACTTTCACAATTTTGAGTGAAGGTTTGGTGACCATGGGATGTCGAATTATGGTTGGCTGAATCCCATGTTGCCGATCCTTCATTTGTGCGAGTCACAGTTCAGCGAATGCACAGTGCATTCACACATATGAGGTCGATCTTGTAACTTATAGATCATGGTACAGTGGGGATCAGGAAATTTACCTTTTTCTACACTGTGGTGTGATCTCGGAGTTGGAATATATAATTTACAGGGGGTGTGGGGGGCTTGCATCCCTACAAAATCGTCATGTCAGGTGATGTGCAGTGTCAGACTGCAGTCTACGGATGTCAAGAAAGGTCGCATTCACAATAGGAAGTGTGTTTATGACATTCTGATCTTCTCAACATTCCGAGTAGAGGTTTTTAGTTGACATTTAAGGTATGAATTTATTTTGATTGTCGACTATATGATAGTGAACCTTACTCATATGTATGTGATCCTTAGATGTGTTCTCATGTCTCTGAATTTCAGGAGACATTCTGCATGCACATCACAGACCACCATTTTCTGAGGCAGAAAACCTCATCATTGAGCGTTTGTGACAACATTACCAGGTCATGCTGTCCCAAGGGAGGACAAGTAGATCAGAACGTGCAGCATTGTGGGATGAACTGGTGCATAACATCAATGCCGCAGGTCAACAAAATTGTACCTATGAGTAGTTGCGAAACCATGCCACTGATATGATAAATGCAGCAAGGAGACATGTAGCTGACATGGCCAGGGGTAATCAGGTCACTGTTGGTGGGCCTGCAGAAGAAGTTTCTCTCTCAGCAACAGAAGAAATCCTGGCAAACCTTGCTACACAGGACATCTCTCAGGCATCCATCAACCAATATGTTGTAGACCATCGTGTCACCTGTTCCTCTCAAGAAGAGCATCTAGGTATGCTTGGTTAGATAAGCAGTAGAATACTGTTACATTCATTCTGTCAATGTGTATATTGTTTTACATGGGTGTCAGTTGTTTTTTTGTGGGGGGATTACTTAGCTACAGTTTTAAGCTCATGTAGAGATTGTCACTCACATACCTTTTTACATAGCAGTTACTGTAGATGTCAGATGTTTTTGACATATTGCATTACCCCTGTTATACCTTAACATGTGGTGCCGCTGCCATTACCTCTCTCTCAAATTTTTTCAGGACCATCAGGAATTGGAAGAGGCCAAGCTCCTGTTGTTGGCAAGCAGAAAACTGTTTAGTCAGGGATATAGATATATTTCAATGTATTAGCTGGATTGATGTACTGTCTGTGTTATTGAGAACTGTACAGATATTTTCTGAATGTCCACAGATTAGACCCATACCTCTGCCTTGTAGGTATGACCATAGTGATTGACTTGAAAATATTGTCAGGATATTACCGATTGCCATAACTGTCAACTGTGCAGATTTTCGCAGAATGTCCACAGTGTACATAATTTATTTTTTGCTCATAACATTCTTGTTTACTGAATAACTATTTTCAAATAATTACAGATTGGGGTTAGAAAATAATGTCCACATGTCCTACTCTGTGAGGGTGGGTGGTAAGCAAGTCTGTGATAGTGACAGCAGTGTATACAGCTTAACATATATTGCCCCATAGTACTGCAGAGCACAGTTGTGCAGGTATTAATGTATTGCTTTTTTCTATTTATCACAGGTGACCAGGGAGGTTGGTCTTTTTACCCCTATACCACCTGATGTCAGTGTCTCCTCAGACTCTGATGATGATGGTGGCCAAATTAAGGCACTCCTGGGGGTTAAAGGGGCTGAAGCAGACACAGAGATTGACATCCATCATCCACACTCATTCTCCTTGTGGATTACACAGCCAATATGCCTACGCACACTCAGTCCACTGAGGCCACAGATATTGGACAGTCAGAGGTTGGGGACATTGAACAGGGAAGTGTGGGTACTGTGGCTTCAGTGACTTTCATCATTGGCTATAGCCACACTGTTGGCGAGGTTCCACATAGGCAGATTGAGAGAGGTGTTCATAGGAAGCCTGCTGTCCTTCCAACACCTGTTGCACATGTCTCATCACCTGTCATTAACATATGTTTAGGGTCATCATGGAGGCACAGGCATGTTTTGAAAGGAACTCCCAGCAAATGCTCAGGGTTATGGCTGCAGCGCAGTGTGACATCTGTGACTGTCTCCACCATCTTGTTAATACCCTGTATTGGTTGAAAGAGGTAGGTCTGAGACAGATCATACATGATCTGTCTTGGAACACACACTGTCTGTGATGGAACATCTGACTGGAGTTGAGCATTGGCCTCATGGGTGTAGGTCAGAAACTACATCTGCTGAGAGTCAATGTGGCCATGGACAATCATGGTCCCATAGTGGCAGTACATCCAGCACTCCAGAGGAGAGTGTGCTGTCACACCAAGAAGTAGCAAGCCATGGGCTCATGGTGCTGGGCATTTCGGTGGAGGACATATGCTCAGCAGACATCAGTCACACTCAAGTAGTAGCACAGCATCTGAACTTGGATGAGGAGGTGCCAGTAGAACTCCTGGCAGAGCCAGTTCTCATGTTCGGAGGTGGAGATGATGAACTGCCAGCGCTACCATGCATGTTTTACAGCTGTCCAACATACAGGCATCTAGGGCTAGTATTGAGTTTGGCTGTGGTTATGCAGACACTCACACACCCCTGTCACACTGTGGGCACCTACAGATACACACACAACATTTCCATGGTCCATCTTGCTTGCTTCCCTTCCTGACTAGCACAAATCCTTTCCAACCTATTGGGTCAGCCTAGGCCTCCTGCACCCCCACACAACACCTTGTGCAAATGATGATACCTGTGCCACATCCCTATTATCTTTCTCATAGATGCAGGGACATAAAGCTATGTGTCTGATGCACAGGGTAACTATCTACATTAGTATGAATTCCTTTCATCCATTGGTGCTCTTGACATGCTGCTTGTACTAGTCATTTACAGATATTGTACTTTGCCATTTATACTGTGGATAGAATGATACTTTGTATATGTTACAATGGATGCTGCTGTAAGGGCTGTGGAGTCACACAATGAAATGTGCCTCATGGAAATGTTTACATTTCACTTTCAGGATTGTGTAGTACACACCTATGGATACACATCTACAATCAACCCATCAACATCAAAGCACAGGATTGAATGTCAACACAGAAGTCAAATGTCATCAGAAAGGTAATACAGTATAGGTTCTTGGGTTCATAGGTTCATTGGTGTTTACTAATCTAACAAACACTAGGGCTTCTTTAAGCCTAGCCATGCATCCCAAATTTCTGACAAGGTCTGATACCCTTGATAAGTGTAAGCAGGGGTTTGGGAGATGAAAAACTTTTAAACAGGGGCCTGGGAGATGAACCATTTACAGTTTTCCTGAGTCCATTGGAGACATAGTTCCCAAAGGAGGAATGAATATCCTGCTCTCCATCCAATTCTATAACTTGCACTTGATTTGCGTTAGGGCGGAACTCTTCTTCACATGGATGGGGAGTCTATTCCATATAGGGTGTATTCTCATGAATACATACCTGTCTCTCCAGCATGTCTTATTTATACCACAAGCAAGGTGTAGGTCTGTAGAATGGTTAATTTTGGTGCTGTTTGTTTCATGGATATACAGGAGATCTAGAGTGGGGTTTGACAATGCCCTATACTGCAGGCATACATCTCTCCTCCAAAGCCTGTAGGAGACAGAATACAGGGATAGGGCCTTCATGTGGTCTGTATAGGACATTTTACTTATGCACTGTATTAGTTTAGTGAGCAAACTCTGTGGATGTTCCGATTGTCGGATATGCCTGGTTAGGTACTTTCGAAGGGGGCATTGCACTCAATGATAGGTCTGATGAATGATGAATATATTGCAATAATGATTTCCTTAGACTTAGATGCCATATGTTTGCTTATAAGTTGTGCAACACAGAATGATTTCTTCGGTACTGTAGACACATGAAAATCAAAGGCTAGATTACTATCTATGTGTGTCCCTAAGTCCCTAACTACTAGGTCAACTGTTAGAGTTGTGCTGTTAATATGATACTTACCAGGGGTGGATGTCTTCCCAAAGGATAGTATTGTGCATTTCTTGGCATTTAGTGTTAGTTCATGGCTCTGACACCAGTTGTCTGTCTTTGTTAGCCCCTCCTGGAGAACATTTGTGTCAGTGTGGGATTCAATGACAGCTCCTAATTTGCAATCATCAGCAAATTTAGTCAGCCAAGGACCACTGACAGTGGCTTTGACTTCAGAGAAGTAAATACCAAAAAGGAGAGGTCCAAGGACTGATTTGTGAGGAAGTCCACTTGTGGCTGGCCTCTTTATAGAGGTGGATTCCCCAGTGCTAACTTCCTGGGACCTGTCTGTGAGCCAGTTAACTATCCACCAGATGACATATTAATTTGTGTCTAACCTCTTGAGTTTGTCAACAATGCCTGAAGGGGGCATAGTGTCAAATTCCTTGTCAGGCCAAGGTAGGCATTTTTCCCTCATCCATTGCTTTGGTTACCTTCTCAAATAAGTCCATCAGGTTGGGTAGGCATGATCTCCCCTTGACGAAACCATACTGGGTTTGGTCCAGTGTCTGGAGGTGTACTGTACCTCTATCAATCATTTCCATGATAATTCTTTCCATGGCTTTACATATAAGAGTAGTGAGATTTCTGGGTCTATAGTCTCCAGGGTCTGTAGATAGCCAACCTTTGTGCAGAGGGATGACTGTTGCTGTTCTCCATTCATGAGGCATGAAGCTTGTTTGGTGACTACAGTTACAGAGTAATTCCAGAGGCCCTGATAGGTCATGTTTCATGCTATTTAGAAGGCATCCTTGGATATTGTCTGGGGCCATTGATGCAGTGTACTTGGTCTTAGAAAGAGCATTAAAGACCTGTTCCCTAGAGATAGTAGGGGTACTTATAATTGATGGTATTTCCTAAGGGAAGGTTGAGGGGAGAGAGGGGTAAGGTTGTAGCCAAATTTATCAGCCAGGAGGTTTGCTATATATTCTGGCTCATTATAGGTGGTTCCATTTACAATGAGATGTGCACGCAATTGTGTATTGCCTTTGAAGTTGCAGACATTGCTAAAGTATGCTTTGTGGTTGTCCTTGGCCTAGGAGCCCAAATGCACCTCAAATTTGGCTTTGATAGACCTCATTTGTCCTCTGAGTTTTTTGTTTAGTTTGATGAGAGTGCTGTTATTCTGCTGTGTGCTGCACCTCCTATGTTTTGCCATGAATTTCTTCCTTCTGTTATGAAGCCTATTGATTCTGTGATTCCACCAGGGTGGCTTGATTTTGAGTTAGTTCTGTACTTCTCCCAGATGGGTATGGCTGCTTCTATGCAGCTAGTACAGGGTTGCTGTGAACACTTCAGCACAAGACGCAGTGTTCTCAGTGTTTATGGGGGCTTCAAATTTGCTAGGTTATTACCTAATAGCTGGAGGTTAGCTTTAGCTAGTTCCTGAATAGTCCATGTTTAGCTGGGGGCCCATGTTTTATTTTTACTTCAAACGAAACCACTTTGTGTTTGAATCTTACCAGGGAAGACATTACAGTAGGGGGTGTGCATGATCCTCTCTCATATTGGTGAGGACCAGATCCAGTATGTTTCCACCCCTGGTTTGTGTATTGGCTATCTGGTTCAGGGAGTTTGTGTTCACAAAATCCAGGACTCTCTGTGCCTGTATGTTTGGTGTTGTATAGGATTCCCAGTTAATAGTGTGGTAATGAAAGTCACCCATGAATACGATATTGGGTTGGATGGTTAGTGTTTCTCATAAGTTTAAATACATGGTATGTGTTTCCTGGGTCATAGAGGGGAGCCTGTAGCTTGCATAGAAGTAGTATTGCATCTTGCCTGTGGAAATTTGAACATGGAGCAACTCAAGTGCATTGTCCTTTTTGACCAGGCTTGAAGTATCTTTAGTTTTGATGTACATAGAGACACCCCCACCATTAATCCCTGCCTGTGAAGTAGCTGGTCGAAATGTGTAGAAGGCATAATTACCCTGCACTGTTGGTGTGCTCTTCACAGCTTTACACCACGTGTCAATAACTGCACAGACATCAGCACACTCAAGGGGGAAGACATCTTCTAAGGAGTGTTTTTTTGTTTAGACTCCCAGCATTTAGCAGTAATACCTTCAGATTTTCTTGTTTTTGACTTTCTATGTCTGAAATAGTTTCAGATTGGCATTGCCTACAAAAGGCACTATGGAGAAATACAGTTTTAACTAATATTCAAATGCCTAGAGAAGAGAGGTGCAGACCATCCCTGCCAAAGAAGCCTGATCTGTTGACCATCTCCTTCCATGCTGATAAATATTGCACCCCTTAAAATGACACCAGAAACCAAGCCAATTATTAACATCAATGATCTTTGTTCGCATTGTGGCATTATCTTTGGAGAAGGGGAAATGCTACTCAATGCTAGGCTCACACCAGCCTGAGATACATATTCCGAGAGCTCAAATATGTCTCTTTAAGCATAATCTAGGGAGGTATGCCACAGATGATGCACTCCCACATGGACTATGAGTCATATATAAGGATCATAGGAAGTTACTAGGCTAATATCCCTAGGGCCATTCCAAGCCTAGCCAAGTTCTACCCTTATTTCCATGATCAGCACCGATTGCCTCTGTCCAAGAGGGAAACAGATGGACCCCTGGGATGAATTTAAAGTTACACATCCAATTGTCCACACTGCATTTGAAGAGGGCCAATGAGGTGCTCTGTTTAACATGAAGTGGGAGGTCATTCTAAAGTTGTAGTAACCTCTGGAAGACATAATCTGACCCTCCAGCATGTTCTATTAATATCACATTCCAGGTAAAGGTCTTCAGAGTGAGTAACCCATGTACCATTTGATTTGTGGGATATGCAGCATTTCCAATAAAGCATGGTCAAAAATTGTCTTATATCCAAGGTACAGATCACCTCTGAGTAGTCTCTATAAAACATAATAAAGTGGCACTGATTTCAGATGATCCACATAGGACAGATACTGAAGACCTTGAATTATCCTTGTGAGGAACTTTTGTGATTTCTGTAATTGTTGCAGGTGCTGCAGGTGCTTGGAAAGGTGCATACCAAAAGGGGCATTGTATTCCATTATTGGCCTGATGAGGGAAGAGTATAGAGAGGTTATAATGTCTTTTATTTTCTGGATGCAATGGCCTTATTTATGAGATGAACAATATAGAATGTCCTTTTTACCACTGTGGAGACATGGTGATCAAAGGTATGGTTGCTGTCAACCTGTACCCCCAGGCCTCTCACCAGTGAGTGCATACTTATGGCTTTGTTATTGTTGTGGTAGAACATTGCACTTACTGAGAGGGATGATAATACATCTTTTTGCAGTGAGATAAGACCATGATTTTGGCATCTATCACTTGTTTGTGTAAGACCCTTTTGTAGAATGTTGACATTGTTTGGGGATTCTATGACTGCTCCCAGTTTGCAGTCATCAGCAAACTTTTCAGCCACAGACCTTTAGATTTTAGCTTGTACTTTGGAGAACTAGATTCTAAACAGTAGAGGTGCCAGGACAGATTCCAGTGGAACACCACTGCTTGCAGGTCTAATGTTGGAGGTGGGTTCCCCTATTTTGACTATATGGGTTCTATCAGTGTGCCAGTTAGTGACCCATCTAACGATATATGGCTTGATACCTAGCTGGGTGAGTTTGTCAATGATGCCTGAGTGGGCAATACTGTCAAATACCTTGTCTAAGTCTAGGTAGGCTTTATGCACAGATTTCCCCTTATCCAGGGCCTTGGTGACTGTCTCAAAGAAGTCCACAATGTTTCACAGGCATTATCTCCCGTTGGCAAATCCAAACTGAGTAAGGGCAAGTGTTTGGAGCTTACCTATATGTTTGTTGCTAAGGTCCATGATGATTTGCTCCATGGCTTTGCAAATAAGCCTAGTCAGGCTAATAGACATATAGTTTCCAGGGTAAGTGGAAGCACCACCTTTGTGCAAGGAAATAACAGTGGCCATTTTCCATTCAGCTGGGATGAAGCTGGTGATCAGACTATGATTGAAAAGAGTACAAAATGGTGTTGCTAATTCTTGTTGGAGCCCATATAGGGCACAGCCTGGGATGTTATCTGGTCCCATAGATACTGTGTTATTGGCATTAGAGAGGGTGTTTACAACTTGGTCTTCAAAGATACAAGGTAGGGGACAGGTGGTAGGGATATCATGTGGTACATGTGGCAGGGACAGAGGAGTGAAGTTTTCACAGAACCTGTAAGTTAACAGGTTAGCTATGTCCGCAGACTCAGTATATGTGGTATCATTAACTACCAATTCGTCAGATATCTGGTCCTTTCCTTTTTGGCTATGGATGTAACTAAAGAACCCATTATGGTTGTCCTTAGTTGAATAATCTAACTTGGAGTTATTGTTTGCTTTTGAGGACTTAAGAAGTCTTATTGGCTTGTTTAAGCTGAGGAAGGAGTGTTTCCAGTTTAGGGCTCACTCCCTCTAACTCTTAGACAGCAATTTCTTCCTCTTATTGTAAAGCCTGTTAATGGCAGTTGGCCACCAGGCAGGTTTACTCTTCCTTGTGGAGTTTGTTTCAGTCCTATTAGGTACAGCCAAGTCAATACAGTTAAAGAGGTGTTTGTATAAAGCACTGGTGTAGAAGTAGACATAGTTGCCACTTCCATCTGAGGGGGGATGTGCAGTACAGCTATTTATACCACCCTGTATGAGGTAATGATGTGTTTTGGAGAAGTGTTTTAATTTATTTGCTGCTGGGGGAGGGGGGGTTGGTGTAATAGTTACTTCAAATGTGGCTAATATGTGGTCAGATCTCACTAGGGAAGAAGTCACATTGGGGGTGGTACAGTGGTTTCCCCATATTGGTAAACACCAGATCCAGGATGGTGGCTCCCTTTGTGGGAGTTCCAACCAGCAGGTCCAATGCATTGGAGTTAATGAAGTCAAGGAACCGTTGGGCAAGTGACTTACAGCACGAGTACTTTACCCAGTCAATGGATGTGTAGTTAAAGTTGCGCAAAACCAGGGTGTTTGGATGTATCATGATAGACTCAAGTAGATTCAAATAAGCAGAGTGGGTGTTCTGATTCACAGAGGGGGTCCTGTAGCTGGCAATGACTTGAATAGGTGTACTACCAGCAGTTAATTGCACCTGAAATATCTCTGGGGAATCCTACTGTTTAACCAATCTGGAGGTGTAATTATCTTTAATGAATATCAATACATTGCCTCCTTTAGTTTTCACACCTTCAGTTTTTGGTCTGAACATGTGGAAGGAGGTGTAGGCTATTATGGTTGGGGTATTCTCCACACCATGAACCAGGTCTCTGCACAAATGTGTAAATGTTCAACAGTGAGGACTACTTCCAGTGAGCGCAGTTTCATGTTAAGACTCCTAGCATTTAGCAGCATAATTTTGAGGTTGTTCTTGTATGGAGTGTTCACATCTTCAGTTTTGTCTATGGGAATGGCAAGAGCCTTGGCCAATAGCCAAAGTCCCAGGGTTGACAGATGAAGACCATCTCTGGCAAAGCATTGAGGTTTGTCGATCATGTCATCCCAGACTGACAGATACTGGATCCCCTTAGAATGACACCAGAAACTAAGCTAATTATTTTTTTTTTTTCAAAACAAGTTTATTGTTTTAACATATAAGAGAAATATCATAACAATTTTATACAAATAATTAAAAATAGGTATTATTATAATATTCAACAAAACAACTAAAGTATTTACAAAGACATCCACTACAATCAAATCAATTAATTAAACTAAAATATTGTGCTATTGAAATTAGAATTTTTTTAACAAATTTTGTAAATTATCCCATACAATAAAATGTGATGTTTTTCTAGTTGTTCTCATTCTAATTGTGCTTATTTCCATATGACACATTATATTCATAACATTTTTAAATTCATTGAACGAAGGAGGTGTATCTGAAATCCAATTTCTAGTTATTATTTTCCTAGCCACTGCTAGGATAGACCATAACAAGGGAAGCTTAATCTTTTTAACACATTGAGGTACAGGTGTGTTGAATAATATAAGAGACTTAGAAATAATGAAATTATCTGTAAAAGAGCCTGCAAAAATTCATTAATTGACTTCCAGTATTCTTTCAACTTCATACAGTCATAAAACATATGAGCCCAGTCAGCATTAATTTCTACATTACATCTCTTACATAGATTATCTTTATTATTAATTTTATTCATCATCAAAGGTGTATAAAAGATCTATGTAAAATTTCCATGTATAAAGTCTCCAGACAATGGAAGATGTAGTTCTATAAGCAGATTCAATATATATTGTTTATCTTGTTGAGTTGGTGGGTCCCCATTAATAGAGGTGAAATAATTCCAGTATGAATCTACATTGTAAAAGTTTCTTGTCTGATAATTTTATATATATATGAAAGTTTACCTTTATCAGAAACTTTATGCTGTAAATTTATTATCAAGTAATCAATCAGTTTTGGAATAGATTCTTTAACTGTTATAGACATTAGATCTATTCTATCAATGAGATGTTGTCTAAAGATCTGAACCTCTAACCAGCAAGTTTCTCTTAGATCAAATTCTTGTTTTAAGAAATCTAGATTTTTAACTTTATTATCAGATATCAGCTGATACCAGTACTTTAGATTATTATCTATAGCTAAATGAGCTCCTTCAGAAGTAGATGACATAAGCATACCCTGAGTATAAATTATAGGAATACAATAAAATTCCATTCCCTATACTTAGGGTGCATGAATATAAAGTTACGATAACTAATAATAATATTTAATGGGTAACAGACCATATGTTTAGGTGTAATAGGTGAAGTACAAAATTCCTTTAGCAACCACAACATGGAGTTATTTATAATCATATTTTTATGTGTTAAGGAGATTTTCATGAAGTGCATACTAATTAGCTCCCAATAATCTTTCCATTTTAGACATATGACCGATCTATTAATAAAGTAATAACTTTTATAATAGAAGAGATAATATATAAATTAAAGTCTGGAAAAGAAATACCCCTTGAGACCAGCTATTAGTATGTTTCTTTAATGCAATCCTAGGTCTATTAGGTGCCCATAAGAAATTTAACATTAGTGTATTCAGTTTCTTGATAGTTATTTTTGTAGGTGAAAGTATTATTGATTGTATTAAGTATAAAATCTTGGGGAATATTATCATTTTAATAATTGTAAGTCTCTCCTCCATAGTAAAAACATATTATTCCAGGTATTAAAAAGATTTTGTATTTTAAGAAAACAGGTATTATAGTTATTATATATAATAGATTTAATATCTTTAGATAGTATTATACCTAAATAAGTTATCTGACCTGAGTTGGGTACATATTTAGTAAAATCACTAATGAGAGTATATTTTCGTGTATATATAGGTAGTATTTTAGTTTTTCTTCCTTGAATATTAAACCAGAAATACTTTTAAAATTCATCATTTTATCAAATAAAGACGGCATAGAACAATTAGATCCTGCTGATGTAATTACAACATCATCTGCAAAAGTTGAATTTTTGATGTTGTATTTTCTTCTATTTCAAAACCCTCTATGTCAGTACTGTTTCTAATCAAATTAGCCCAAGGCTCCATTACTAAAGTGAATAATAGTGGAGAAAGTGGACATCCTTGCTTTGTACCTTTAAGAATGGGTATTTTTGTGAAACATATGTTCCTACCTTAATATAAGCCAGCGTTCCTTTGTATAAATGTTCAATTAAATTTACAAATGCATCAGAGAAATTTGTGCATTTCATTAAGGTAAACAGATAGTCCCAACTTACTGAATCAAATGCTGAACCTATATCAAGACTAATAAGTGTTAAATCTTTCTTTTCCTATTTGCAAAATCAATTAATGTTAAAGTTCTTCTTATATTATCAAAAGTATTTCTATTTACAATGAAGCCCGTCTGATCTATGTCTATAATGCCGGGATAATTGTCTTCAATCTATCAGCAAAAATACTCATAAACATTTTATAATCAACATTAAGTAATGAGATGGGTCGATATGAAGAACATCTAGTTGGATCTTTATTAGGTTTTAAAATTGGTGAAATAAATGTATATTGCCAAGATGGGGGGGGGGGTTATTAACTCAGTTTGGGCCAGAATAAAAACCTTATGTATTAATGAATATGTAGTTTTAGAAAGGATTTTATATATCTCTGGTATAATACCATCATTACCCGGTGCTTTGTTTGATTTAAGCTTATTTATTTGTGTAATAACTTCTGTATATGAAATACTCTTGTCCAATAGTTTAATCTGTTGTTTATTAAGCTTTTTATTCATGTTTGTGGTTATAAACTCCTTTATTTTATCTTTAGGTTCCATGTTAATGTTGTTATGGTTAATCTTGTGAAAGTGATTTCTAAATTCATCCAGTATTTCTGGTATACTAGAAACATTCTTCTTTTTCCTTAGAGAAAAGATTTCTTTGATATGGTTTTGTTTATTCAATCTTTTGTTTTATTTTTAAGTCTATGTAAGTATTTGGGGCTTATTGAATAAGACAAAAACTTGTATTTCTCTAAAGTTATTTTAACTTTATGAGTTAAAATTTCTTTGTATTTCTCATTTAGTTTGTTTATTTCTTCAATAACTTTCTTGTCCATAATATTTTCTTTATTATTATGTTTATAAGAGTCTAGTTTACTTTGAATATCTAACAATTCCTTATCCCACGATTTCCTTTTATTATTATACCATCTGATACTTTGTCCATATAGATATGATTTTAAGGCATCCCAAACATAGACAATGGAGACTTCAGGAGTATTATTTATGTCTAGAAAATGTTGTACTTCTGAAAGTATATATTCTTTATAGTCTTTTAGCTGAGTTAAGTATGCTGGTATCCTTTTGATCTGAACATTATGAGTATTTTTATCATGAATTCAAAAACAATTGAGTTATGATCAGATATAGGACATGAAATGATTTTGGAATTAATTAAATCTGTTACCATCTGGTTAGAAATAAAGACCCTATCTATTTTTGAATAAGTTTTGTATCTGTTAGAAAAAAAGGTGTATGGTAATGATTTTGACTCTATCTGATTATTAATATCATTCAAATGATAAGAATTAGCAAAATCATTTAAATGTTTTGCATTAGATGTAATTCTTCTTTTCTTTATAGTGGTAGTATCACTTTCATGTAGTATACAATTAAAATCACCAGCTAAAATAATATCCCCTATAGAGAATGATATGATCTTATCAATATGATGTTTCACTGTATTAATACCAATTCCAGGTATCCAATATACATTAATTAAAGTGTAAGTCTTCCCATTAATTTGTATTGTAACCATACAAAACATTCCTTTGTCATCCTGATAAGACTTAATGGTTTTAGGAATGGGCATACTTTTATTCCATAAAATAGCCACTCCTCTTTTTCTGAGTGTGCTCTGAACTAACCAAACTGTATACTTATTAGTGGCTAGTTTATCAATATCTTTTTCAAGAGATGGGTTTCTTGCAGGAAGACTAGATTGGCCTTGTGTAGATTAATGTATCTTATTAGGCTTGCCCTTTTACATGGATTATTCAATCCATTAATGTTTAAAGAAATTCCTTTTAAAGATGTCATTTGGTATTTTTAAAACTCAAGAATCTTATGATCGAAATAACAAATAACAAGATAAATAATGTTACATCTCCTCTTTTAGGTGTACCTTTAAATATAGCTGTATTTATTAAATCTCTTATGGGATTTTGTATAGGATTCAATTTTGTTTGTAGTGACAATGAGTGTACAAAATATATTGTGGATGTCAAAACTATATACATATAACAATGAACAAGTGAAAATAATGTAAGGATTAAACCTTGCATCCGCCTGGAGTTAAAAACTCCAACTTAGAGTAGTATTTGCTACTCAAGTTAACCCCTACCCTAAGCAGCAGTACCTCAGCTACCACCTTATCAATTTAATACTAGTTATATTTAACTGAGGTTAACAGTTTTCAATTCAATTATCTATCAAGACAAAACTACACATTTGGTAAAACAGCATCATATAAACTAAAATAAACTTTTTTTTTTTTTTTTAAAAAACTGTTCATACTATTATATAGATCTATGTAATATATAACACTTGTATTCTAATAGCATTCAAATAATCTTAATGTTAGAAATCAAGAGGAGAAAATTATGTTCTAACATTCATTTAAATCAAAAACTTTGGCTAATATGATTCAGACATTACATGCATTAAGATGCATCTATTTTCTGTCATGTGAATTCTATCAACAGCTTCCAAAAAATCTTGAATTGTTTGTATATGAGCATTTACTTAAACTCATTATTGTCAATAGAGTTAAATATTGTATTCATAAAATTATTATAAATCATATTGCATAGTTATGCAGATTCTCAGAAACACCTGCGTTATTACCTAAAAAAAGCCATCACACACCCACACACACACACACACACACACACACACACACATATATACATATACACATATATACATACATACATACATACATACACACACACACACACACACACACACACACACACACACACACATATATATATATATATATATATATATATATATATATATAGATATATGATCTCACTGAGTTGTGTCTTTGTAGAGCAGTATCCTATTTGCTGTTCCTAGAATAAATCTGTCTGCTTTATACAAAATAATGCACAGCAAACACATATTAGTAACCAGATTTTACAATCATGCTAACCTACTGCTTCAAAATATATCACATGACATTTCTTCCAGAATAGAGTTATAAGATTATTTATGTTTGTCAATCAGATGAATTAAATGAGTTATAGTAAAGTATATGTTTGGGACACAAATTTTTAACACAGATTATTATGCTGCTGCTAAGTAGATTTTCCAAAACATTTAAATAAATGTTTCATTTTTATGCCTTCTAAAATAAGACATTTACTTACTACAAGAAACTACATCATTTAAACTCATTATAACTGACATATTTTATGAACAGGTATTTTTCCTGAATCTGTGGTGTGTCAGTGTGATAACCTTGTCAATGTTTATACTAACTGCTTTCAGTTTCTCTGTGAGAATTCTGTCATTTGAAGATTCTGAGGTAACTCAGACACTGTGCATGAGACAGCCCACATCCCAGATTGTCTCTCTTAACATTTTGGCGGAAACTTATTAAAATCTAGTGACAAACATTCATTTAGCAGTGTAAATGCATCTAAACATGACAGAACCTCCACAATGTATTCCACAGATCATCACAGCCTCTATGCAAGTGAAATTAAACTCAAAATTACCAACAAGCAATAAAACTCAGCATTCTTCTCCCAACTCAGTTTTCATACAAATCCTATTATTCACTGTGCCCACACAGTCAAAAGCATTCTATATATTAATAAAGAAAAGAAAAGAGAGTAGAAAATAAAAGGGAGTGAGGCAGAAATAAAAAAATGTAAGAGAAAGCTGTAAGAAGTATATACAATGGAATGTTACTTACTGTTTATATTAATAGAGTTAAAAATAAAACATATTATTTACTCTTATTTAGTTCTGATTATTATTAGTTAAAGCATGACAGATTATTTACAAACAAGCATAAGCAGTATAATCAAGAAAGTATAATTAGAAATAGCATTTGAAGAACTTATAAACTTTTACAAGAAATAAATATGTTATTATTCTATTAATGATATTTTCATTACTGTTCTCTCCTGCCCTCCCCACCCTTTACCCACTACATAATCTAAATAGAATGTCATTGTTTAAACAAAGAAAATAATAAAAGAAGGAAAGAAAAGGTAAAGATAAAAAAAATGTATCAAATTACTAACCTTACTTTTTTCAGAAAGAGAAACAAATCGAGTCACAGCCTGCCATTAAATCCTCAGGCATTTTGACTGGTTATGAAACAAAACATTTCTTTGCACATAGAGAATAACTTTGATTAAATCTTTTCCAAAATATTTGTGGCTTTCTGGAAATGCAGGAACTATATTCAAAAAGATTAATAATGAACTAAAATGATGAGAGAAAAAAACATATAACAAATCATTTGTTTTTAGTCTCTTCTTCTTCTCTGAAGTCTTCCAGGAAGCTTCAGTTTCCAATCTCTTCAATGAAGAACTGGCCCATTCCATTTCTTCTATTTTATCCAAAATCCTTTTTTCTTTGACAAACAGTAAAGCAGAGTCTAAATCATCGAAGACCTTAGGACCATCAGGAAGGAAGATTTTAAGCTTGGCAGGAAACAGAAGGTATGTTTTAAACTGTGCTTTTAAGCTCCCTTATTAGTGGCAGAAAAACTTTTCTTTTAGCAATTACCATGGAAGAATAGTCATTGTCAAAACGCACAGTTGTCTCATTAAACTTAACAGGAGCTTTAGCCCAAGCAGATTTAAGAACCATCTCTTTATCAAAAGATGATAGAAATCTAACTATAACTGATCTAGGATAGTTTTTGTTAGAGTTAGTATTAGCTATAGATCTATGTGCTCTTTCGATACCAAAAGAGAATGCTTCTGGTAAATCTAAAGTTTTAGAGAGCCATGTTGTTAAAAAGAAGTAATATTGTTACCTTCAATATTTTCTGGCAGTCCAAAATCCTAATGTTATTGCGCCTAGATCTATTTTCCAGGTCATCCAGCTTTGTTTGTAAATGTGTATTTTGTTTCAGCAGAAACTCAATGTTGATTCCCTCTTCTTGTATTTTATTTTCCATGTCATTCACAGCTTCTTCTATGCCTGTCATCTGGATCTTCTGTTGTTGCAGGTCCATATGTAACAAGTCTATTTGTTTTGTAGTTTTTCTATGAAAGTGTCTATTTTAGTATCCATTTTATCCATCTTAGCAGTAAGTTGCTGGACTATAATTATCAGAGACTGAAGTTCTTTCTTGATGCTGGAGTCTTGAGAATTTGTCTTACTGGAACTCATTTCAGACTGATAAACTGACAGGAAAATTTCCAAAGTAATTTCTGACAGGAATATTATTAAGATTTCCTTTCTTTTTTAGATATAGTTCAAGAACTATATAAAACAAACATATTTAGAAAGAAAATTACTTCAAGAATTAATTTTTTAAGTAATTAATTCCTGTCAATGTAATGAAATTGGTGGAGCTGAAGAAATCTGCTGCTATCCTGTGTTCATCCTTGGCCACGCCCCCCCAAGAAACTAAGCTAATTATTGAGGTTAATAATTTCTGTTTGTATTAAGGCATCATCCTAGGTGTAGGTAAAATGCTGCTTAAAACTAGGAACATACCTGCCTGAAATGCAGAATCCGAGAGTTCAGTCATGTCTCTCTTCATATAGTCCAGGGAGGTATGTCTCAAGTCATTCACACCAACATGGACTATGACAGTGACAACAGTACCTGTTTTGTGATATGTGAATGCATGTCATATGGTGGATCCTGGCATATGAAAGACAGCTGACTGTAACCTTCTGCTTATCCAACTTGGTGAGAGGGACATCTGTGTTCCTCACAATGGAATCACCAATGACTAATATGTTTTTTTTTTTGTGTTTTGACTTAAGGGCTTGACAGGTGAGAGTTTGGTGCAAGACCTATTATGTGTGTTGTATTGTGCAGTGGATGTATTATGTGTAGCATGCTTGTGCTTGTGAGGTTTTTGGTGTTTATGTATGTTTCTGGTGAGAGCCTCCACATATGTATGCATGTGTGATGTGGGTTTGGGTGAAGTGGGAAGTGATGTGTGCACAGTAACAGCCTTCTCATTGCCATACATATTGACTGGTGCATGAGAGAGCATTTATTCAAGGCTGTTAATATAGTTGCATCTCTGACATGATGAGTTTGTGTTACTTGTGGTCCAGTGACATGAATGCATACATAAAGTGGCGGATCCTAATCCCTGACAAGCAACTGACAGTGCCTTTCTCCTTACTCAGCTTGGTGATAGGGACATTAGTGCATCTCACAATGGAGTGTTCAATGACTAGAATGTTGGATTGTGCTATGGCTTGCCTTATTGGGCTTACACGTTGAGCATCCATGAGATGTAGCTCTATGTGTTGATATGGCTGTTGTTTTTGCAGAGTGCATTTGGGGCTGCTCAGGGTATTTGTTAGCTGTACTTTGACTATGAGGTCTTTGTGATTTGTGAATGTAACATTTTAGTGCCTGAGCATGTCTGTTTTGAATTGTGTGTGATGAGTGCAGCATGTGAACTAATGACTACTTTACTGACATTAGGATTACTTTCATGTGAGAACTTTGACTCCAGTGACATTGTGTAAATAGATTTCTCATATACCATATTAGTTTGTTTGAGAATTAATTGGTTGTCTGTAAACATGAGGCAATTTCTATATTGCCTCAGGATGCCCATATCCACCAAGGTGGTAACGGTCACAGTAGGAAAGTTCATATCCATGGCAACAGACCCTTTTTATTGGGTCTATATTAGAACATCGAATGTTTAATGATTCAAATCACTAAAAGTCAACCATTAATGATCAAACCATTAAAATTTTGAATGTCCAGAAAAAATAAATAAAAAAAAAAGAAAATCTAAAGGGGGTAGGCAGGAGGGCAAGCCCCCCAGCACCCCCCACACCCCCGCTACTTAAATATACCAACTCCGAGACCACACTACATTGAAGTAAATGGAAATCTCCCCTTATGGAGATTTCCATTTACCCGTTCGATGTTCTGCACTTTCGCTATTCTCGTGTCGACAATGTCGTATTTGACATTGTCGGCTTTTGATAATATAATAGGTAACCTTTTTTATTGATTAAACAATTGTACTGAGAATAACAATCAATGTCATGAGTGACTATTTTGCAACTAAGGGGACAGTGCTTGTCACTGCAACCTAGTTGTCATGTGTGCATCTCGGTTTTGGAGTAATTTCCATCATGCTTTTCCAGGAAATATGTCACTCAAGGTGTCTGAGTATGTACAGAGCACTGCCAAAGAGTGGAGGGGAAACTAACACGTACACACTGAAAAGCCATAGCCTGTTTGTTGACCCACACTCTTGTCCCAGATCATGGAAGGGTTTGTAGACTTGTACCCTTTTCCAGGTAGATGCCTTGAATAGCAACCAGATCAATTGGTTCAGTTTTGCATGTATTATGCTTTGGGTTCTGAAGTTCATAGGATTTGATTAGGTACTGACCTGATGGTGATTAAATAATGTTCAATGTCAGGTGACATAGATGTCCAAGGTTGGTCTAGCAAGGTCCACAGTGGCAGTGATCCATGTAACAGTTTCATGGCAATTCATGCAGCCTGCCCTTCAACAGGGTAATAGAAGTGATCTGCTCAACATGGATGTGAGACCTACTGCAGAGGAGAGATGTTCCTTTCCCTCCAGCATGCCCTAGCTACGTCATACTGTACATTTAGGTTTTTGGAACACAAAACTATAGTCCCACATTATGTGTAGACCACACTTGAAAAAAGGAGAAACAATCTTTTACCACACGCAAAACTGAGTATATTAAGGAATTAATGGCCTTTAGCTTAGAAAACATTTTGAATTTGATGATGTGTTGTATAAACAGATGCAGGGAACAGCGATGGGGGCAGCTTTTGCCCCCATGTATACCAATCTCTTTATGGGCTACTTTGAAAATTTATACAGCTATTGTGATGATTTCTATAGGAAAAATGTATTGAGATACTATAGATTTATAGATGATCTCATTTTTATATGTAAAGGGGGCTTTGAAAAAGTGGAAGAATTTATAAAATTTTAGAGAAGAACAAATTTAATATTCATTTTGATGGTTTACAAAAGGGAAGTCTGATTAATTTTCTGGATATTTCTTTGGAAGTTAGTAATGAAGGATGAGTAAGAACTAAGGTTTATAAGAAATTTGAAACTCAAGACCATATATTATTTGATACGAGTTGTCACCCTCCACATACTATCAGGTCAATTCCATATGGGGAATTTATGAGGGTGAAGAGAATATGTAATAATATTGGAGATAGAAATAGTGAAATGGAAAAGGTAATGAGTATATTTTATAAGAGGGGGTATAGTGAGGAACAAATTAATGAGGGAATAAAGAAAGTAATGTTGAGTAGTGAGGGAAATAATAAAAATACAACCAGATTTCTTGGTAAGAATGAAAAAGAAAAAGAAAATATTTATTTCATATTTAAATATACTCCATTTTCCATTAAATTAGAAAATATAGTAAAATATTATTGGAAAATAATGAGAAGCGAGGAACAGGTGCTAAAGGACTTGGAGCTAAAATTTGCATATAGAAATGGAAGAAGTATAAGGAACCTATTGGTACTTGGCAATTTTAGAAATCATTTGAATATAGATGTAGGAGCTCTATTAGAGAAAGGTACGTTTCCCTGTGGAAATTGTACAATTTGTCAGTTCATTGTGAAGGTCTTTCCAGAAATTAATGGTAAAAAGTATCAGGGATATGGACACTATACCAGTAATAGTGCAGGTATAGTATATGGGCTTAGATGCCCATGTAATAAATATTATATAGGTGAAAGTAAGAGAAATTTTTTGATCAGGCTTAAAGAACATGTTAGAGATATAAGAAAAGTTAAATGGACAATCCAGTAGCAGAACATTTTTATAATTTTTATGAAGGGAATCCTGAAGGTTTACAAGCTACAATATTAGAACAATGTAACAGGAGCTTTTTGAAGGGTTAAAACAAAACTTAAGACAAAAAGCATCTATTTTTATTTGAAAATACAATACCTAGTATCTGAAAGGTTTAACCAAGGAATGTAATTGGAAGAGTTTTTTTATGATGCGCCTTTAAGAAGTATAATAGTTTAATTTAAAGATTAGGGGGTGTGTTTTTTCCTTTTATATAAAAGAAGTATGTTTGTTATGGTGAAAATATACTCTGAAAAGGCTGTGAAAGCCAAGGCGCTAGAGGGTTTTGTCTGTTTTATGGTCCTTAAATAAAGCTTTTTGCTTGCTTTCTTGCTGTGCTGCTAATAATATTTTTATTAAAGAAGAAAAGAAAAAATAATCCTTTGTGGTTCGTGTAATCTTAGAATTTTTGTGGATGTACTGGTCTACTTGTGCATGGTAAAATATATAGTCCCACATTACTTCACACAGCATCTATTATCTGTCTGTTTGACAGGCATTGTAGCCTTGCAAGGCCCAAGTACTAATTGCAAAGCTGAATAAGTTTTCTATGCATACACAGACATCCATATCTTCATTGCAAAGAGTGCACATATGACAGTGTGTTTGATGCTGTGAACCCCAAGGGTGTAACAGTATGACCCTTACTTTTCTGGAGTTGTACAGAGTCACATTTGTGAGTATGCTCTTGCGACCCTGCCTAATAACAGGATTATGGTTCAGGCAAGTGTCATATGCCTGGCAAAGCAGTGTACTCAGTCCACCTTGTTATCACACACTGTCAGGTACTGTTTTACCTTAGAATGACACCATAAAGTTAATAACATCTTACATTTAAGCATCTGTCACGCCAATGCCTAACTGTGGCCTGTTTTGATGTATACACAAGCAATCATCTATTGCTGATGGCATTAGCTGTGTTTGTTGAAGATATATGGACAGTGTCCAATAGGCTAATGTAAAATGCTCTCGCTGACATCCACACACACCAAGTTGGCTGCAGTGAAACCTGTACCACTACCTGTCTGAATTTACAGAACGCTGCACAACATACACACCAAATTGGTTGCAGTTAGAATAGCACCCCTACATATCTAAGTTTACAGAACTCAAAGCATATCAAGCATGACACATTTCAAGTCTGATATTGACATGGCTTTAGGTAATCTTATAGTAGAAGACATCAGAAGATCTTGTGTAGGACAAGCGTTTGGAGGTCTGCATCACCTGCAAGGCCCAAACAATACAAAACCATACCAGTTTGGAAGTCAGTGTGGGATTCATAGTTGTTCTGTTGGGCGATACACACACACACACACACACACACACACACACACACACACACACACACACACACACACACACACACACACACACACACATACAAAGTGGGCCAGAGTGAGATTAGAACACCCTATGTATCTAGGTTCCCACAATACAGACCACAATACTTAACACATGTGCCACAGCTCAAGACTGACATTAACGTGGCTTTAGGTAACCTTATGGTAGATGACATCAGAAGGCCTTGTGGAGGACAAGAGTTTGTAGGCCTGTATAAAATTGCAAGGACAAAAAAAGTGCAAACCCATGCCAGTGTGGAAGTCAGTGTCGGACTCACATTTAATGTTTGAGGAGATATACACACACACATATGCACACAAAGGGAGATACAGTGATATTAGAACCCCTACCTATACCAATCTAGTCTTTCACACTACAGATCACAGTACTTAATGTATGCACCATGGCTCAAGTTTGCTTTATAAATGACTGCAGGTGAACTAACCATAGAGCACATAAACAAGCCCTGTGTGGAACAGCCTGAGAGGCCTGCAGAGTCATATTGCTTCTTACTGTCATCTACAGCTAGTAGCCTAGCAGTCAGAAAACTGTTTTGTAACCTAGCTATGTGACAACAGTACACATTCTAGGCATATGTATCTGTTTGCATTTGGATGGACAAGCATATGGTGAGCACACAACATTATATATTACACAACTTGTTCAGTTGTTGATGTACATGTGGTGAAATCCAGCAGACACAGGGGGCTGTAGTGAATGTGGGTGTTGTTCCTGGTGTAGATACAAACATATGATTTCACAATATGTGTACATATTCATATACTGTGCCATACATTTGTAAGGTTTCCACATGCTGTTTTAGGGATCCATGGTATGACTCTCCACGGTCCAGATGCTTGCAGCAAGTACACAGGATTGACTCATATATATGTGTGTTTCACAGTAAATTGTGGTTTGCTGTCAAATGTGGCATCATTTACACATTATGTGAGACAAGACTGCCAGAAATCTGAACTTCAGATGTGCCAATAGTCCTCCAAATGCAACAGATGTTATTCTATGTACTTCCACATTTTGTAAGTGCATTATCTAATGGTGAGCCCTTACTTTGGGTCCTTTGTCCAACATTATATGTGTCATAGTGCAGCTTTCCTCTCCATGATATCTGGATGTGTGTCTATGATATGTATATGTGTACCTGTATATTTGGGACAGACAGAGATGTGTATGTGTATATATATATATATATATATATATATATATATATATATATATACATACATATATATATATTTATGGGTCTACTTTGACAAACCAAAAGCACACTTCTACAAAACCTAAATAAGCGAGCTGAATTCCACCAAAGTACATTTCAATAAAAATGCACTGTTGCGAAACTCAGTATACCAAAAACAAACAAAAAAGACACACACAGAAAATAAAATAACACAAACACATTTATGCAGGGGGGCAAGCCCCCCTGCACCCCTCCCATGTGAGGAGCTGTGCCCCCACACCCCTGCTACCCATATATATTCTAAATCCAAGATTGCACTACAATGGGGAAAAGGGAATATTCCCTTACCCTCAGTGTACAGTGATCTATGACAACTACTCGGTGTACTGCATTTCGTAAAAATGTGCTTTCGGTGGGTCAAGTAGACCCATATATAATATATATATATATATATATATATATATATATATATATATATATATATATATATATCCACACATATATACATATGTAGCTATATATGAATATATTTTATTTATTTATTTGCAATTTGATTACGGGGGAAGTCCACTGGGCCGAATTGACCCATTTTCAGTGGAGACCCGGGGAGAAAAGCTCCAAGATACATTATACAATTTAGATACAAATGATAGTTATTATTAAAGATCTTATGTAGAATAGTTACTCACAAATGCATTCAATATCATGCATAGTTAACAAATTCATTAAGCTTGAAGGTAGGGATCACACAGTTTCATTTGAGGAAAACAGATATGGGTTTGGTGTGGAAACAGTTTACATAGAAACCTTTTTAAGAAAATGTAAATACGCTTTACATACACACATCAACAGTAGAATGTTATTTACAATATTTACAAGATTGGGCTGTGTGAGGGTAGCTGTAGGAGGTGACAGCTTAGAGAGAAGCTATAGAAACTGAGAGCTTAGATAGGCTCATAGGAAGATAACTATGAGAGTTGTAGATCTTGGGAACCAGAGCGAGAGCTCGCTTGGATTAAGGTGGGTGAAGACAAGTATATTTCCATTTAGTGGACAGGTGCTTGAATAGTTGGGTTTTGAAGTTTTCTGAGTTTGGTATGGTTCTTAGTGTGGAGGGAAGGGAATTCCATTTTTTGCCTAGTGAGAAAGATAGGAGAAGTTGGCCAACAGGACGTTTAGGTTAATGGATAGTAATTAAGTTCTGATTTTCAGATCTGAGAGCTCTGTTGGGTGTATAAGGGGGAAGGATGTTAGTTAGAGCGGGACATTTTGTTTGGTGAAATATGAGTCTATGTGCAGTAGTGAGCTGGAGATAGTCTAGGTAGTTTGGGTGTTCAAGCCAATTCAGGGATTGTAGGGTTAGGCAGTGATGGGTGGTATTTTTAGATTTAGAGGCAAATTTAGGGGATTTTGTTGTAGCAATTTTCTAGTTTAGAGGTGATAGAGGAGGACAGGTTGGTTAGGAGATGGGCTCTGTATAATAAGGAAGGAAGAAGATAAGTCGAGGCCAGAGTTTGCCTGGAAGAGTTGAAGAGAAAGCGATTATTCCTATACAGCATACCTAGCTTTTGGTGGGTTTTCTTAATATTTTGTTGAATATGAATATCAAACTTGAGGTGTTCATCTACAGTAATGCCAAGTAGTTTGGCAGACGGGACTACTTCTATAAGTGAGTTGGTTTGACTATATACTTTGAAGTTGTTTTTATCATAGGAGAGGGTCTTTGTGGGAGGGAATAGTAGAATCTTTGATTTATTTGCATTGAGAGAGAGGTGGTTTTGGCACATCCAGTTTTCAGTTGTTGAGAAGGCAGTTTGGGTTTTAGTCAGCAATTCAGAGAGGTTTGAGGCAGAGCAGACTAAGGTTGAATCGTCTGTGTATTGAATGATTTTTAGCAACAGGAATAGCAGTGTGAAAGTGTTGATGAAGATGTTAAAAAGCATTAGTCCAAGGATGGATCCCTGTGGTACGCCATTTGGTTGTAGGTAGGAAGGAAGAAATGGAGTTCTTCCATTTGACTCCCTATGATCTGTCTGATAGATAGCTGGAGAACCAGGATAAAGCATTATGTGAGAGATTAAGGTTTGAGAGATGACAGAAAAGGTGCTTGTGGGAAACAGTATCAAAGGCTTTAGACAGATCGAGTAAAACAGTAGAAACTAAGTGGCCTGAATTTGGGGCTTGATTGACAGTTTCTAGGAAAGAGAGTACAGCGGTTATTGCGCTATGGCCTGGACGGAAGCCATGCTGGGTAGGAGTGAGAAAATAGTTTTGGGTCAGGAAAGGCATAAGTTGGAGGTGGATGCTTTTTTCTAGGAATTTTGAGTTTGGTGAGAGCAAAGCAATGGGGCAAAAGTTTGAGATGCTGGTATTTTTGCCTCCTTTATGAAGAGGAAGAATATAAGCTGAGCACCAGAGTTTGGGGACGTAAGATTCTTTTATGGATCAGTTGATAATGATGCTGATTGGGAGTGCAATGCCATCAGCAGCACATTTTAGGAAAGAAGAGGGAATATTGTCAGGAGCATTATAGCAAGGTTGAAGTTTGGACAAAAGTTTTTTATAAAGTTAGTGGAGATGGGTTTGAGTTCAAACAGATGAGATGAGTTAGAAGGGGGAGAGTGTAGAGCAGTTGGGTTATTACTGGGAAATGTCTTGGTGAGGGTAGTAATAGTGTCTGAAAAATAAGTTAAATTCAGAGCCTAGTTTGGCATCATATTTACTTGGGTCAGGACAGGGATTATTCTTGAAGCCTGGATTGAGGAGTGAGTTTACTGAGTTCCAGAATTTTGGGATTTTTTTATTGTTATTGGACTGAAGTTTGATATAGTAGGATTTTTTGTCTTTCGTGATTAGTCATTTTGCATGATTGCAGATCTGTTTATATTGGAGCAAGGTATTGTCCAGTTTATTGTTTTGGTAAAGCTTCCATAGTTTGTCTCTGTGGTGCATAATCTGTTTTGTCTCTTTGGATAGCCAAGGAGCAGTTTTAGTTTTTATCCTTTTGTTTCTTAGTGGGGCTAGTGAGTTTATAGTATCAAGGAAGACAGAGTTGAAGTATTCTATAGCCTTGTCAAGAGGAAGTATGTTTAGAATTTTCCAGTTCATTTGTTTGAAAGTATTTGCGAAAGTAGTTGGGTTGAAGCTACTGAGGTTACGAGTTTGAATGTACTGATGTTGGTGTGGGGAGGAACTAGTTGAGCGATGCTTGAAGGCTGGGAGGTGGTCGCTAAAGGTATCAGGAATTGTGCCAGAATTGGTTATGTTATTTGGATCTGAGACTAGGAACCAATCTATAGTGGATCAGGGAGGGTTTATTTTGTTAGGTTGAGTGATGGAGAGGATTATTTGAGTGAAGTTATAGAGGTTAATGGATAGGGAGGGAGATGGGCAATTGATTTTATTCCAGTCAATATTCACATCACCAAGGATATAAGTTTCATAGTTAATTTCAGCAGAGGCCCATAGGAGAATATTTTCGAGTGCAGAGATATTGTTACCAGGTGAGATATATAGGGCAATGATGCAGATAGTTTTATGTTTATTTAGCTTTAGAATTCCAGCAGTTAGTTCAGTGTTCTGGAATAGAGGAATTGGAATTTGGAGGGGAATTCAGGTAAGAAGGTTGGAGTAGACTAGATCAGTGCCTCCACCTTTTTTTATTTAGTTAGTCATTTTTGAGACAATGAAATCTTGGGGGCAGAATCTCAGCGTCAGAGATAAAGGGCTTGAACCAGGTTTCAGAGATGGCTAAGATATCTGGTTGGTTATGGCTTAACCAAGTTTGAAATTGGTGCACTTTGTTGTTTAGACTTTGTGCATTAATTGTAAAAATCTTTAGGGTGTTGAGATAGGAGGAAGAGGGTAAGGGATGAGTGTTGCTAATAAAGGATGTAGGACCAGGGTTAGGATGGATATCACCAGCTTGGACTAGGTTGTTGAAGGAGATATCCTTTAGCCTTATTGGCCTGCCAGGCATGAATTTTGGTAAATTGTAGATTGGAGCAGGTAACAGTATCTTGACTTTATAGGAGAAGAGTTTAGGGTGGAATAGGTGCAGAGGGTTGGGCTGAATGAGAGAAAAGGAGATACAGTGGAAATGGGAGAAAGAGTGAGGGGGAAGGTGGGTTTGTATGGCAGTTGTCTTTGTAGGTGGTATTGGACAAACATAGATGGAATATGAGGTAGCATAGTATAAGGGAAGCAGGAATAGAAAGAGGAGGCTGGGGGACTGGAAGGTGTGATAACTTGATGACAGCATGTTGGAGCAAAGAGAGAGTGGTATGAGTGGTTAGGAAAATAGAGAAGGCTATGAAGAAGAAAGGGTTTCAAAAGTGATGGAGGTATTCTAGAGGTTTAAGGAAAGAGGAGAGGACTATAATTAATTGGGTGGAGTACAGATCACAGAGTTTAAGAAGGATGGCTATAGGTGGGAGGAGTAATGAGGGTTGAGCTGGTAATGGGTAATTAGTCTGAGAGGGTGGGGTAAGATAGGAATAAAGCTAGGAGTACTGGGGCGGGTGGAAATTGGGGGCAGTTTAGGGTAGCCAAGTGAATCCGTAGGCTGAACGGAGTGGAAAAGAGCACTAGAGGTGAGTATGGCAGAAAAAGTATCAGCAAAGAGCAGTTTAAAGGCTGTGGTTGGAAGATATGACCTAAATATTTCCAGCCAGAAAAAGAAGGCTACCTTTGCAGAGGGTGGTTTAGCAGGGAGGAGATGATATTTACAGTCTAAGGATTTTAACTCATAACCAACTGTTTGTAAAAAAATAAAACTTGTTGGGATTATAAAGAATATCTAGGATTTATATTGGTAGATGCTGCCACCTAATAGTAGAAGGAGATAGCAAACAGCAGGGATAGTTGGACCAGTCTTAGGTTTAATAATATTCCAGGGTAGTGATAACAGGAGGGGGAGAGGGCAAATAGTCTGCGGTAGGCTGCTAGAACGCACCCATAGGAGGGCAGAGTAACTCTATAGATAGTACATGTCTACATTTAATTAGTGTTAAGCAACATATATTTACACAATCTTGTTGGGGGGGGTCTTCTCAGTACTATTTTTCTAAGTACCAGGTAAGCTGGCCAATTCAGTGTGTCTTCAGGTGATGGCCGGAGGTATTCCTTTTGTGTTTAAAGCAGAGAGAGAGAGCACCCTGGATGGATTACTGTAGAGGAGAGGGAGACAACACTGAGTTAGTTAATATTGCATATGTAGAGGGGAAAGGTAGAAGGTAAGGGATGTTTAGACAAGAAGGGAGGGTGTAACAAAGCACAGTAGTAGAGAGAAGCTATGGTTAAATGAGGCTAGAGCAAGTATGTAGAGGAAGATTAGGTTTAGGGGATTAACAATGGAAAGCAGCAGACATTATGCTATGAACAATATAAGTTAGGCAACATAGGCTCCATTAAGTAGAACAAAACATTCATTCAGCAGTTCAGCATGCTATCAGTGACCCAAGTTCATTTGAGAGGACAGGGTTATATAGCAGTAAAGCCAGAAAAAAGGGGTAAATGATAAAGTAATACTATAAAATCTCTAAACAGTGCAATATATAGTGCTGAACAGACTAAAACAGTAAACTACAATATGTTCATGCTGTGCAATAACTTGTGCTGAACAGTTTTCAAAACAGTTTTCAGAACAATATAAAACCCATGTGGTGCCCTTATAGAGACAAATGGAAAAGAAAGATAGCTGCTAAGCCAGTAATTAAGCTAAAGAGAAATAAAGGCCTTCAACAATATATGTTCATTGGCATCCTTTTAATAGAACATCTGGAGAGCAGACTAGGCCAGCAAAGTGCAACAGTCGAGCCCTGTATACTCAGATTAAAGTAATGCAGCTGGCAGCAACATAAAGAGAGACCCAGTCATCCCAAAAAGCGGCTTACAGCTGCTAAGCCGGTAGTTAACATAAGCAAAGGGCAAATGGCACAGTACAAAGCAAGCAGTCAAACAGTACAGTATATAGGGCAAAATGGTCCCCAAAGCCATGTAAAAGCTGTGCAGAGCCCTTATAGTTACAAATGGAAAGAAAAATGGCTGCTAAACCTGATTTTAAGCAGAAGACTTAAAGGGGGATTGTTATTCCACCTTAAGAGGCTATCCTGCATTCAGCAATGCACTTTGGTTGGCATCCTTTTAACAGGACATCATTACACCAAGTATCTGGTCATGACAAGCCAGCAGTATTCAATCAGGCCCATTGTACCCATACAAAATGAATGCAGCATTAGTCAGTGTAGAAAAAAGCCCCACTAATCCCAAAAGCAGCTTGCAGAGGTCAGAAACACATGTAGGTCACAGATAAATTAATTTGTTAGCACGAGGCCAACAATAACCATACAACACAGTTACAAACATTGCATTGGAGTGATAGCCATCAGCACAAGGCCATCTATAACCCTAAAACACAGTTACAAGTAAAAACGTGGAGTTTAGCACAATAGTTGCATAGAGGCTTGCAAATGATAGACAGATATGCTGAAAAGATCTACCAGGAGGTGAAAACAAGCAGTCTAACCTGCAGGACCAGCACAGAGGAGCTGTGGATGCTCAGGACAGGATTTAAAAATGGCACTACAGTCTGTGGAAGATATAAGTAAACTCCAGGAGGAAACTAGTTATGGAAGAGGTGATAGGTGGTGGAAAGGTGGTTGGACTAGAGGAGTAGAAGGTAGGAGGTACTAAAGGGGTGGAAAGTGGGTAGGAAGAACAGTTCCAGGAGGGGAGAGGGCTTAATAGAGGTGAGTATGACAGAAAAAGTATCAGCAAAGAGCAGTAGTTGGAAGGTAGGAGCTAAATATTTTCATACAGAAAAAGAAGGCTGATGGCCGGAGGTATTCCTTTTGCGTTTAAAGCAGGGAGGGAGCACCCAGGATGTATTAATTTACACAATCTTGTTAGGGGGGTGTTCTCAGTAGTATTTTTCTAAGTACCAGGCAAGCTGGCCAATTCAGGGTGTCTTCAGGTGATGGCCAGAGGTATTCCTTTTGCATTTAAAGCAGGGAGGGAGCACCCTTGATGGATTAATTTACACAAACTTGTTGGGGGGGTCTTCTCAGTAGTATTTTTCTAAGTACCAGGCAAGCTGGCCAATTCAGGGTGTCTTCAGGTGATGGCCGGAGGTATTCTTTTTGCGTTTAAAGCAGGAAGGGTGCACCCAGGATGGATTAATTTACACAATCTTTTTGAGGGGGTCTTCTCAGTAGTAGTTTTTTAAGGACCAGGCACGCTAGACAATTCAGGGTGTCTTTAGGTGATGGCCCGAGGTATTCCTTTTGCATTTAAAGCAGGAAGGTAGCACCCGGGATGGATTCATTTGCACAATCCTGTTGGGGGGGGGGTTCTTCTCAGTAGTATTTTTCTAAGTACCAGGCAAGCTGGCCAATTCAAGGTGTCTTCAGGTGATGGCCGGAGGTATTCCTTTTGCATTTAAAGCAGAGAGTGAGCACCCGGGATGGACTAATTTACACAATCTTGTTGGGGGTGGGTCTTCTCAGTAGTATTTATCTAAGTACTAGGCAAGCTGGCCAATCCAGGGTGTCTTCAGGCGATGGCCGTAGGTACTCCTTTTGCATTTAAAGCAGGGAAGGAGCACCTGGGATGGATTAATTTACACAATCTTGTTGGGGGGGGTCTTCTCAGTAGTATTTTTCTAAGTACCAGACAAGCTGGCCAATTCAGGGTGTCTTCAGGTGATGGCCAGAGGTATTACTTTTGCATTTAAAGCAGGAAGGGAGCACCCGGGATGGATTAATTTACACAATCTTGTTGGGGGGGTCTTCTCAGTAGTATTTTTCTAAGTACCAGGCAAGCTGGCCAATTCAGGGTGTCTTCAGGTGATGGCTGGAGGTATTCCTTTTGAATTAAAAGCAGGGAGGTAGCACCTGGGATGGATTCATTTACACAATCTTGTAGGGGGGGGAGTCTTCTCAGTAGTATTTTTCTAAGTACCAGGCAAGCTGGCCAATTCAGGGTGTCTTCAGGTGATGGCCGGAGGTATTCCTTTGCATTTAAAGCTGCGAGTCAGCACCCAGGATGGATTAATTTACACAATCTTGTTGGGGGGGGGGCTCTTCTCAGTAGTATTTTTCTAAGTACCAGGCAAGCTGGCCAATTCAGGGTGTCTTCAGGTGATGCCCGGAGGTATTCCTTTTGCATTTAAAGCAGGGAGTGAGCACCCAGGATGGATTAATTTACACAATCTTGTTGGGGGGGGCTCTTCTCAGTAGTATTTTTCTAAGTACCAGGCAAGCTGGCCAATTCAAGGTGTCTTCAGGTGATGGCCGGAGGTATTCCTTTTGCGTTTAAAGCAGGGAGTGAGTACCAAGGATGGATTAATTTACACAATCTTGTTGGGGGGCTCTTCTCAGTAGTATTTTTCTACGTACCAGGCAAGCTGGCCAATTCAGGGTGTCTTCAGGTAATGGTCGGAGGTATTCCTTTTGTTTTTAAAGCAGGGAGGGGCACCCAGGATGGATTCATTTACACAATCTTGTTGGGGGGTCTTCTCAGTAGTATTTTTCTAAGTACCAGGCAAGCTGGCCAATTCAGGGTGTCTTCAGGTGATAGCCAGAGGTATTCGTTTTGCATTTAAAGCAAGGAGGGAGCACCCAGTATGGGTTAATTTACACAATCTTGCTGGCGGGGGGTCTTCTCAGTAGTATTTTTCTAAGTACCAGGCAAGCTGGCCAATTCAGGGTTTCTTAAGGCGATGGTCGTAGGCATTTCTTTTGCATTTAAAGCAGGGAGGGTGCACACGAGATGGATTATGGGTGGTGAAAACAAGCAGCCTAAATGACAGGACCAGCATACAGGAGCTGTGGATGCTCAGGACAGGATTTTAAAATGAATTGCGTGAAGAGCAATGGATTGGTGTTCTGCTTACCTATGAATATGGGCACGTGCAATGGCATTTTTGAATTGTTTGCGCATTGTTAAGCAGTGCGCAAATGGGAGGCACATTGCTTACATCACAGACATACTGTTCCATAAACTGACTCCAGCCCATGCCTAACTGTACTCCAGGTCAGGATCATGATTGTTACACAGTGTGACCTCTGAACCTGTGTCTGCACTGTTGTGCTTCACTCAAATTGGCTAAGACTTTTTAAACAGGTCTTAGGTATGGAGTGCAGTGAGCATATGTTTAATTAATATGAGAAAGAGGTTAATAATAGAATAGCGCACACAGAGTCACAGACTGTAAAACACAACTTATTACTACTTCACAGCCCAAATACTTGGGGATTTGAACCTTGAATACTGTCAAACAAGCTAACTGCCTTAGTCCTTTAAGCCACCGGAGCTATTTGACAGAATGGGTATCATTCATCACACAGTCAGCTGCCTAAATATATACATTGCCTTTCCTAAGTTGCCTAACACATACACTGTAAGATCACATTATGTATTACTGCCCTGAGACAGTGTGGCATACTAACATAGATGAGTTACTGTTATGGCAGTTACAAAAGAACACTGCTGTTTTGAGGGGTTGGGAAACAAAACCCATGTTCTGCTAGGATACACACTAGTCTGGCTATCATTTAATCTCCATTTCTAACATCTCCCTTGAATGATGTACCAGTAATCTGCTTCAGTAGAACTGCACGAATATTTCATGCATGAGGCCTACTGATTACAAATGGAGACATGATAGTAGAGTGGGTGTCTGTAATCCCATGTGGATGAAATTTCTGTCCAAAAAGTCCACTATAGTAACTTGCATAATGTACCAGATCCATAGTCACAATGACATTTCATAATAATCCACAATAATACTGTGTATGTTACAGATTTACTTTGCAAATTCAGTAGTTGACAAAACTCTAATTCAGGGCTGACTCTGTCTGATGCAAGCAGTACACAACTAATACATGGATAGTACAGGATGTGTGAGTTGGCTGGCATCAATTTTAATATATGAGTATGAGTAAGGTGTTAGCCCCTAGGTCCCTAGGTTGTCAGTAAATGTGCTATGCATTGTCTCTTAGCAAAAAACAGGGCATACAGAGCATGCCTATGTCTGCCTACAGGGACATCGGCAGGGGTTCATTCTCCGAGTCCTCCTGTGAGTGTGGCTGTAGTGACCTAGACACAGGTGGGGGGCTGGGTATCCCTCCCATCTGCTGATCCTGCTGCAGCCGTCTCCATAGGATCAGACTGTGTTGCATAGCACATGCTGTGAATATCTGTGCACATGTGAGTGGAGTATACTGCAGGGGTCCACCATATATATTGAGGCACCAGAACTGTGTCTTCAGAAGCCCAAATACATGCTCTATGACAATCCTAGTTTGTGTGTGTACCACATTAATTCTACTGTAGGTGGGTGTGCTCCTCTGATGGGTGTCATTCATAGGTTCATAGGTTCATAGGTAGGTACTAGGCTATTGGCCCTAGGGCCTATATAAACCTAGCCAAATAGGTACCCTGTCTTTTGCCACCCAAGAAAATTATTTTCCTGTGCCCTTGTCGAGCAGAGCCACAGAAGTGATCCCTGAGGTGAAGTTCCTATTTCCCATCCGATCATCAAGATTTTTCTTGAAGAGTGCTAACGAGGAGATCTGTTTGACATAGATAGGTAGTCTGTTCCAGAGTATGGGAAGTCTCTGGGATAGGAATCTATCCCTCCAACATGTTCTGTTTATTGTGGTGACAAGGTTTAGGTCCCTACAGCGTGTAGCTCTAAGGGATTGGGATTTCTTTAAGTGGAGCATGTCCAACAGCTCTGAGTTTGACATAGCTTTGTATGTTAGGCAGAGATCCCCTCTGAGTAGGTGATATGCGACAGAGTAAAGCTGGAGTTTTTTGAGACGGTCTGTGTAGGGCATCTGCTTAAGGCCAGTAATCCTCTTTGTGAGGTATTTCTGTGGCCTCTCCATTTGCTGTAGAGGTCTTGTGAGGTACATTCCAAAAGGGACGCTGTACTCTATGATGGGTCTAATGAGTGATGAATAGAGGGGAATAATGACCTCTTTTTTTCTGGATGAGAAACTTTTTGTGATGAGGTGTGCCACGTAGAAGGATTTCCTGACCACTGCGGCAATGTGATTATCAAAGCAGAGACTACTGTCCACCTGTGTCCCAAGATCTCTTATCACACTTTCGGTGTTAAGTAGATTGCCACCTATGTGGTAGTTCATGGGTACAGAGTTTTTACCAAAGGAGATGACAATGCACTTTTTGGCATTGAGCTTCAGGCCATGGCTTTGACACCAGGCATCTGTCTCAGTAAGGCCATTTTGTAGGATGATATCCTTGGTTCCAGGACATAGCCAGCATCTCCCAGTAAATGGCCCTGTGGGATGTCCCCCCTAGCAAACATCTGGTACAGCTCGACCTTCCTGAGAACATTGGTAAATATGAAGATCTCCCCAAACACCATTATATTGGGCGACTTCAACTACCCAAACATAGACTGGGAGCATTACTCTATCTCCAACACCCTAGCCCAAAGGTTCCTAGAATTTATAAATTCAAATGCTATGGAACAACTTATCACCACTTCCAAAAGAGGGGAAAACATACTGGACCTGATCATCACCAACATGGGGACTCTGTGCTCCAGACCAGGAGTGTATCCCTCACTGGTAAGATCAGACCATAAATTAATCTTATTGGATATCGAAATCCCGACCCCACCCCCTGCCCAGAAAACCACAGTGAAAAACTTCTCTAAAGCAAACTTCACACTCCTCAAAACTGAGGTGCAATCCTTCAAAGCCCCCGGGCCTGTGGAAAATACGGCTCAGACTGCAGAATCCTTTATAAACTCATTCTATGAACACCTTCAGGAATGCATGGATCATACAATCCCAAATAAAACCAAGACCCAATCTCCCAAAGGCAGGCATCCTGTCTGGTGGACCGCAGCCATAAACAAACTATACAACAGAAGGAGGAAGCTACTGCATGATAGAGCAAAATCCCTAAAAGGGAAGACATCTCTGATCAGTATTAGCAAAAAACTATGGGCACTCATAAAATCATCTAAGGCCAGCTTCAAGAGAAAAATTGCACAAGACACTAAAGATAATCACAAGGCTTTCTTTAGTTATGTTAGGAACCTGGGTGGAAACTCCCAGATATGCTCAGAGTTAGTCCAAAATGACAAAAAATACACTGAACCCACAGACATTGCCAACATCTTGGCTGACAGGTTCAGCGCAAACTTCTCCTCCCCCTACCCCCCAAAAGAGCAATTATCTATCCCAGCAGAGTGCTGCCCCCCTGACATCTCAGATGCTCAGGTGAGAGCCGCCCTCTCCAAAGCAAAAAACACAGTATCAATGGGACCAGACGGTGTACTGGGCTGTGTCCTACATGAACTCCAAGAAGAGCTGAACCCCAACATAAAGCTACTGTTCAATCTCAGCCTTACTACAGGATATGTACCCAAAGAATGGCGTACAGCAACAGTGGTCCCTCTCCACAAAGGTGGTGCCTTAACAGATCCTGGAAATTATTGCCCCATAAGCCTGACTAGCTTGGTCTGCAAAGCTATGGAGAGGATCTTCATGGAACTCATAAATAAAGATATTGGGGACCTACAGACACTGGATCCTGCCCAGTTCAGCTTTGTTAAGGGCAGATCCTGCCTCTTAAATCTGGTTGATTTCTTTGAAACAGTCACCAAGGCCATTGACGAGGGGGAAGGTGGTCAACACAGCCTACCTGGACCTCGCAAAAGCCTTTGATACAATACCCCACTCGGGCATCATAGATAAGCTATATAGCTTAAATATAAACCTCTATGTCACTAGATGGGTTGCAAACTGTCTCAAGGACGGAACCCACATGATCAGAATTTCTGAAGCCATGTCAGACTCCAAACCAGTTACAAGTGGCATCCCACAAGGCTCAGTCCTGGGACCTCTCTTGTTCGGCATATATTTCTCAGAGGTACAGGCCAACACAGGAGGACTGTGGCTGACCAAGTTCGCAGATGACTGCAAACTGGGCGCCATAATCGACTCTCCAGCTGACACAAGCATCCTCCAAAAGGGTCTCATAGAAACAGATAACTGGTGCCAGAGCCATGGCCTCAAGCTAAACGCCAAAAAGTGTATAGTCATCCCCTTTGGCAAAAACAAAGTGCCCACAAATTACCACATAGGTGGTAATCCATTAAGTACGGAAGAAGTAATTAGGGTCCTGGGGACCCAAGTTGATAGCAATCTCTCATTTGACAACCACGTGGCCAAAGTGGTTAGAAAAACCTTATATATAGCCCATCTAATCATGAAGGGATTCACATCTAGTTCAAGGGAGGTCACTGTGCCTCTTTACTCATCCCTCATCAGGCCCATAATTGAATACAATGCCCCTTTTGGGATGTACCTTACCCGGCACCTGCAGCAACTAGAAAGACCCCAAAAGTACCTCACCAAGAGGATCAAAGGGCTCAAAAAGATGCCATATGTTGCCCGGTTAAAGAAACTCCAGCTCTACTTGGTTGCATACCACCTGCTTAGAGGCGATCTGTGCCTGACGTATAAAGCCATGTCCAACCCGGAATTAATAGACATGCTGCACCTCAGAAAATCCAAATCTCATCGAGCTATGCGCTCGAGGGACTTGAACCTCAGCACTGAAATAAATAGGACATGCTGGAGGGACAGATTCATAACCCAGAGGCTCCCTTCACTCTGGAATAGAATCCCAGTCCAAGTTAATCAGTCGCTCACTGACTCGCTCCAAAAGAAATCTTGATGAGTGGATGGGAGATCGTAGGTTTACCCTGGGTATCACTTCTGTGTCACTGCTAAACAGAGGCACAGTAAACTAACCATGAAAAAGGGCATAGTAAAATATTTAAAATGGGTGGCGAAAGCCAAACACATTCTGGCTAGGCTTACAAATGCCCTAGAGCAGATAGCCTAGTATGAACCTATGAACCTATGTGTGCCAGATATTGGAGATGTGATAATTGCCAGAGTAGCTAGCACACACATTCGTGATAATCCCCTGGACATTTCACATGATTTGGCAGTTGATGCAGTGGTATCCCTTGCGGTTAATGTAGATTCTACCCTGCTCTCCAGGTGGTGTCTTGATGTGTACATGAGTGCAATCCATGGCTCACAGTGCTTTAGAGTAGTGTGCTACATGGTAGAAGTGTTGGATATTGCTGGCCCTCACCTCAGGGAAAAGGGGAAAAGATATGTGCTCACTGGCATGTAGGAGCATAGTGTCCAGGAATCGGTGGAGTATTCCGGATGCAGATGCCTGTGACACCCCCATCATGTCTCCAGATGGTCTTTGATAAGTATCTGTAGCTAGTATCCTAAGGGCTACACATACCTTAGTTTCCTCTGGGATGGGTTCCCCTCTACTAGCTCTGGATCTGAGCTGAGGGCAGCAGAGCTTACTGAGTTCTTGTAATATGTTCCTGTCTACCCTGTAGCGCTCTACAATCTATTTATTTTATTTTATTTTATTTTATTTTACATTTGTTGACCGGGATAGTCCGACTGGATCAAAGTCCATTTACAGCGGAGGCCCGAGGAGATAAGCTCCAACATATACAAGAACAATAGAAAATGACATAAGACATAGATATAAAAATAATATAAAATATAAAATAGTAATGCAGATAAAAGATAAAAATGCAGATAAAAATACATTAAGACTAAAAATAGTACAATTTTATAAGTAGGATATTTCATAAGGTACATAGGTTCACATTGAATAGACAAGTACACAGGATAGAAATTACCCTGGTTGTAGTCAGGAGAAGTTAACAATATCTAATAGACAAGTAAATTACATACATGCTGTTGGTTTATCAATCTCCAGCTAATGTAGCTCCTGGAAGTTTACCCTGGGCCTGAACTCTCTTCTCCTTCTTGGCCTAGGCCTATTGTCAGCAGCACCAGCAACAATGACTTCAGCATTTAGCTCTTACAGATGTACAATAGCTGCAGCAACCCCTAGCATTATCTCAGTTAAAAATTCCAAGTCTCTACTCCAATGGTTCATAGTATTGAGTGAAAATCAGAATGTAGGGTGTATGTAGATGTTATACAGTAGTGGTGTAGCTCCACCATGTAGGATTAGCTAATTATGATGCAGTTCACCTGCTTAGAATATAATTGACATGATTTAAAGGCCCTACTTTAGTGCATTAAATGGTGCTGTGAGCAGAGTTGCACAGCATAGCTTATATAAAACAAAACTGTATATTATTAATTGAATATATCCAGTTTGCATTTATAGCTGCCTACTTCATGAATGAGACATGGGTGGTCTAGTTGCATGACCACACTAAGCTACACCTAAACCATTTGCAGCAAGCTGAGTGCTTTGCAAACATGTGCACTGAGCACAAAATATCCTAAAAGTGACATGACACACCCCCCTGATATCATCCACATCCATTTGGAATATAAACACCATGTAGGAGCCTACATGAAGTGGATATGTGTACACTTTTGCTCCATTTAGTGATTCAACAAATTCATGGCATTTCCCCTCATTTGCATAATATTCAAGATGACAGCCTGGAAACTACATGGTTCATAGCCGTGTAAGCTGGGTAACAGCACGAATGCACAATTGTACAGAGACAAAGCAAGGTCTCACAGTACATTTGTCTAGAGTACATTATAAGTGTTATTTTGCAAATGTTTATTTTATTTGTATGTTAAGCATGGCTGCACAATGTGGCACATAATGCAAGCATGCGGAAATTAAAAAAAAAAAAAATTACATAATCCCTGTTATTTTCAGAAATCTTCAATGTATGTTTTGAACATTTATGTATGTGATCTTAACTTTTAAGTGGAACTACTTCCGTATTTGTGGACTTTTACATCCCCTTCTTTCAGGGTAGACTCCTGTATGAGGAAAATTTCCTTGAAAGCTACTAACATGGACACGAGTCTACACAGATGCATTATGGCTTGTTGGATCAGTCTACCTGGTTAATCTACATAAAATTCAGCTAACTAGGGCAAAATTTGCATTGCATGAAAGGCAAAATTTGCATTGCATGAAAGGTTCTTTAGCTGCTCGTGTTTGCGCCTGCTTGCATGCCATTACACAAAATTTATAGAATCTAATACCATTCTCACCTGTGTGTGATAAAAAGTTTTGTGTTAGCTTTATTGAATTTCCCCTACTATCTGTTGGTTATGGCAGTAAGTGCAAATGATATTTCTGAGAAAAATTAACTAACATAGTGATAAACCATAAACAGCTAATGTTCTATAATGCAATGTTTAGTATTTAAGGAATCATAAAAACTCTGTGCATGTTAAAGCAAAACACCTTCAAATGGATGAAAAATACTCACATTCACACACTCACAGTCTCACACACACACACACGCACACACACACACACACACACACACACACACACACACATATATATATATATATATATATATATATATATATATATATATATATATATATATATATACATATATATAAGTAGTATAATATGTATATAGGCATCTTTTCAGAAGGATGAGTGATAATGTACACAGACAACTTACAAACGTCTAGACAGAAACTAAAGAATTAAGCTGCAATAGAGGAGAAATAAAACAATACAACACTGGATTTTGGAGTATCCTTTTGTATCTGTAACACATTTTAAAGTCTTGTAGTTTATGACTCAAAACGCAGAAAGAAGGAAGGAACAAAGAAAACATCTTTATGTAATTCTGACACATGTATTTGTTTGATTACAGCCATGGCATTCATTTTGACTGCTTTGTGTCATAGACTGAGTCTGTTGGCATGGCCACCTTTTATTTCTTTTTATCTTCACAAACTGTCTGGAATATATATAATATGTCTACGTATACGCACACACACACACACACACACACACACACACACACACACACACACACACACACACACACACACACACGTTTGTGTGTGTGTGTGTGTGTGCATGTGCACGTGCATGTGTGCGTGTGTGTGTGTGTGTGTGTGTGTGTGTGTGTGTGTGTGTGTGTGTGTGTGTGTGTGTGTGTGTGTGCGTGTGCGTGTACATGTGGCTAAGAGATTTCAAGACTCCCTGATTATAGCAGTTGTTAAGTATAGATAAGCATCTGTTCTGATGCACATAGAATGTCAGTACATTTGTGTGTGCAACTGTGCACCGCCAGGTACTCCTAAATACTTCTCGTCAACACCTGCTGCCTTGGACAGACACAGTTTAACAGTTACGGTAAACAGTCATTCAGTTGTGACAATTCACATACTGTTTATGAAAGGCAGAGGGCAGTATAGCATCTGTGTTATCCATTAAAATTAGTTCATGGATAGCATCTGTTATCTATCAATTAACTTGTGTTTAAACTGACAGATTCAATTACATGTTTTGTATTGAATCTGAACACTAAATTGTTTCACTAAAGATGACTGATGACAATGCCACATAACATTTGGTTCCAGTATCAGTAGGATTGTTTTGCTCTAAGGATGTACATTCATAGATGGCCTTTATCGAGGGGTAGCAGAGAGTAACTTAGATATCTTATCTCAAGCAAATATATCATCATAGTAAACAACAGTTGTCCCTTTGCATCCTAGCTGTACATTTGCATCTTATTTCTCATTTGTAAAATGACTAAAATAAGATGCTTGAAACTACAAACTGCCTGCTATGTTTTTTTTTATAAATGATAGATGAAAATATGTCAGAATAATAAGATAACTAACATCAAGTAGTAACTGATGCCAGTTTAGATTTTTGGTGGTCAGATGACATGAGAGTTAGACTATGGTGAAACAACTTCCATAGGTTTGCATTTTTTTATTGATGTTCTATTACTTTACCCTACACAGTGCCTGATGTACAAGAATATCAGTGCATATCTAAATCTACAAATGAGTTATCTGTATGTTTTCCACATATTTATTGTAGGCTGAAGCTCCTGATCACCACCATAAGTTGTAGGTAACATCACTGCAAAATCACCAATGACAAGAAAAGAGCTGTTCATTTCTATCACCCTGTCCGCTTCTTATGAATTCTTATTTTGTATCTATCATTATCTTGTTTTGGAACAAAAGCATCTTATATCATTTAAGCCTCTAGGATTTAGAACGGCATTTTAAAACAGCAAATAATCATCATAGTACTGAAGATTTGTGGTACAAGAATTCCAAGAATGAAGTTTTACACAAAGCCTGCAATGCTACAAATATTTCTAATTTGCATATTGTATGTTTGCAGCCAAATGCTTGTACAGACAGACACAGGTAGTCATACAACATATGTAAGAGCATAACTGTTTCACAAATTTCCTCCAAATATAGCTTTTTATTGTCCAAGGTTTCGCCTAACTGGTGAATTGACTTACATATGTGGTGTTGCTTGGCTTTTTCTGAGTTAAAAACTATTACGTCTTCATCTATTTTGTCACTATGCATTTCTCTCTTTCTGCTAAGTTTCAAACCTGTCTCTAGTCATCCTTTTCCTCTCCTATCTTTTTAACCTTCCCAACCTAGCTTTTATTAACCCTTCTGTATCCAATCACTTCCTGGCTCCATGTTTTCACCATCCCTAGTCTTGTCATTATCAGCATTCTTTGTAATGCAGTTACTAAGTTCTCCTTTCCCTGTATTTCTTTCACCCCCTCTATTCTTTTGTTATATTCCTTATCTGCATTATGCATACTCACCTCCTTTCACTATCTGTTCTTTCCCTTAATTCTAATGAATAAAGTGAATAAAAAATAGTTTGATCTGAGTAGGTTCCATTTTGTTTCTAGCAGCAAGCTATCCAATCTTCTCCACCAAAAAAGTAAACCATGCATACAACTTTTTATCAGATCCTAAATATCTGTTCCAGTGTCATTGAGCAAGCTTTCTACATTGGCATGCAGGTGTTTTGTTTGCATTTTCTAAACTGTTTAACCTTGATACATTTGTTATTCATGCCCTGCACCACTCTTAAAATTGGTATGTGAATTTAATGTAAGAATATCCAGAGTATACTGCAGCTGCAGACGATATGTCACAAATAACAAACCGGCAATCCAAGTGAAACTGACACTATGTGCAGTATGCATGAATTTCATTAACCTTTACTCACTTACTGTTGAAACTGATTCCTTCATACATGAAACTGTTTCTGTCATTGTTGTTCTGTGTTTAGACAATTTCATTCCAGGGTCTGATCAGTTGCACCTCACCCTCATAAAAAAAGAAAACAAAGCTGAATTAAATAATTCATTACTTATTTCTTATATAGATGAAACATGTGAGAGCATAGCAGGAAGAATTGTACTATCATTACTACTGTCACAAAAATAATTGCAAGATGAGGCACTACATATATTGGAGTGAGGAGGAGCAAAATGGCAGATGGAGAGAGAGAGAGAGAGAGAGAGAGAAAGCAGATCAGGCTGCAAAATGGAAGGATGAAGGACAGTCAGACCCACAGATGTCCAACCACTGAAACCGGACAGGCACTAGCCACATAATACGTTCCACACCATGTCATTAGATATGGCCCTTATTAGGTAATAGATTACCATTTTATTAATTTGGTGGCTTATGTGATGGTATGATACCTATATTGAGGTTTACTTAGGACACAACTGTTTTATTTAGTAGCAGGGAATTCAAATATAGAGATGTTGCGTCTAGACATTTTAGATGCATGATGGGGTGTGTTGTGCGCCTTTGTGTGATGCACAGAGTAATCCTATGTCAGTGTAGTGATTCATACAAGATTGGGACTACATTCCATGCCACGATTACCAATCAGAGCTTGAAAGGTAATGAAGACTTTGTACATTGCTGGCAAGAATATCCACCATGCTTCAACTACAAACAGCACCCTCAGTTAAACATGAGGATGTGTACTTAAACTGTAATGGTTGCCAGTCTCTCTACAGCTAGGAGGTACACAAATAATTTAGCACTTGTGTGAGAAAATCAGAGAGACTGCATGGTTAGTCTGTGATGTTCGTTATCAACTTGCATGCTGCACACAGTGCAGAATGATAGTGACATCACTGCATGATACTACTGCATGATACATGACCAGGTGACTCATAGCGACATGACGGAAGATGCATGGCCTAATGATACAATTACATAATACACAACCACATTATCCTGCCAAAAAGCCAAAAATAGTGTGTATGCATGTAATCTTTATCATAATACCTTACAGCCCCTTTGTTCATAGATCCATAGGTTCATAGGTATTTACTAGGCTAATGACCACAAGGGCCTTTTTAAGCCTAGCCATGTATTTTGAATCTCTGACAAGTTCTGATTCCCTTGATAAGTGTACGCAGTGGCTTGGGAGTTGAAACATTTACAAGCAGGTGCTTGGGAGATGAAACATTTACAGGTTGCCTGTGTCCATTAGAGACATAGATGCCAAACCAGGGCTGACTTTACTGTTTGTGCAATTTATCAAAAAGTATGTTTGAGAGCCATGCTGTCTAGGCTAAGCTATTCAAAGATACTATTACATTTACTCCTAAAAGTGGCTGAGTAGCTCCATGAAATGTCTTTATATGGATCCATTTAGTAATCAAACCCAGGAAGGTTGCACCTACCCTGCTAGCTATTTAATTTAGCCTTAGATTTCCAATCATAGTACATAAAGAAAGAAAGAAGAGAGTATATAAGGTATTAAACTGCACCAACATTCATATCATTACTTTAGCATATATGTAAAATGTACTGTTAGAAGTTAAACAAATAAAAAAAATAGTCAGGATGGATTTCAGAGTTACTGAAACTGTCTACCCTGAGTGGATGTACATATATGCTAGCTGCTCCAAATTTTTAAATACCTTGATAATAGATATTGACAAATAAGTGATGCTTTGGTATTTGGAATTCTGAACAAATTCAAAGAGACATCAAATACTTACCTTATAGAATGAGGATAGTTGGGACATTGTTCTTGGTTTGGGTCAGTATTGGTAAAATTAGCATTATCTGACTGTTATTGCACCCCTCATGCATCATACTCATCATCATCAACCCCCTTTTTCCATTTTCTATATAGTGTTTGTGGTATCATGTTAACTGTCACCATTTCTCGTGATTCACTGCCACACCCCTGCCTTCTTCAACACTCATGTCTGACTTGCAGATCTTCTCTCACACAATCTATCCCCCCTTTTTGCTAGATGTCTTCATTTCCTCTTACCTTCTTCTTGTTTGTCTCAGACTTTCTTTACCAGGTTGTCATCTGCTTTTCTGCACATGTCCAAATCACCATAAACTGTTGTTTGATCTTTTCTGCAGTTGGAGCTACTTTGGCTTCTGCTCGTATGTCCTCATTTCTTCATCTGTCTCACAGTGTTCATCATACCACCCTTCTCAGGCACTTCATTTCCATCACTTCCAGCTTCCTCACCTTTTCTGCCTTTACAGCTCAGATTTCTGTACCATACAGTAGTACTGGTCATACCACTGTCTTGTATACTTTACTTTTCAGCTTCCTTGGCATTCTTCTGTCATTCACTACAACTGAGACTCTATGCCCAGATTCTTAAAGCTATTAACTTGTTCCAATATCTTCCCTTCTGTCTCAGTTCTCAACTTCTTCTGATTTCCCCAGTTTGCTTCCATTAGCACTGTCGTATCTGTGCTTAGGTTCATCCCATGCACCTTCAGTTTTGCATTCCATTCCTCTATCCTTTGCTGAAGTTCTTGTTCAGAGTCTGCATGTAATTCCACATTATCTGCATACCAAAATGTTCTTGATCTGTCCCCTCCATCCAGTTTGTTAATTTAGTTCATCACGAATATGAACAGCAGTGGGCTCAGAGCTGAACACTGATGCACACCCACTCCCACTGGGAGCCCCTATTTGAGACTAACTGTTCATACCTGAGTCATTGGGTCCTTGTACATAGCCAGCACTAATTCTACAAATGGTTCTGAGACTTTGAACCACTGAAGTATTGCCCAGATCAGATTCCTTGGAACCTTGTTATATGCTTTCTCCAAATCTAGCAATGCCCAGTTGAACTCTTTCCTCATCTCTAGCTTCTTCTCAACAATTTGCCTCATTGCAAACATCGAGCCAGTTGTGCTGCATCCTGATCTGAATCTGAACTTCTCATCTCCCATCTTACAGTCTACTACTCTGTATATCCAATTATCAATCACCATCTCCAAACATTTCATGCAAAGTGATAGGAGTATGATGGCTCTGTACTGCCCACAGTTGTGGATGTCCCCTTTGTTCTTGTTCACTGGCACAAGTTTGCTTATTCTCCAGTCACCTGGGATATGCCTTTCTCTCCCCACTGCTATGAGTGTCCTTAGGAGCCATTTCTCCCCCATCTCACACAGCATCTTTATCATATCTGCTGTGACTTCAGAGCCTGCTGCTTTCACTGACTTTATTTTCCTTAGTGTTATTCTTATTTGCTCTAGGGTGGGCTTCTCTTCTGCTCTCAGCATAGGCTGTGTCTTGGGCAGAACAGCTTCTGTGGGGTTTTCTTCATTCAGAAGATGCTGGAAATAATCCTTCCATCTGCCTTTGATGTCCTGTGAACTGGTGAGCAAGTGCTAGCATCCCTTATGAAGGGTGACTGACTATCTTCTTTATCTTTCTGTCTTTGCTGTGCAACTTGATATAGTTTCTTTGTGCCACAAATGAGTCATTTTCAAGAAGCTGGTAGAGTGCCTCCAATGCCCTGTTTTTTGTTATTGCATCTCCTTCCTTAGCTTTTGTGTTATCCAGCAATTATTCCTTCCGAACCTCATTGGTCTTTTCTATCCCACTTTTTCCTGCACTCCTTCTTTCTTTTGATGAGTTCCTGACCTTCTGCATTCCACCACCAGCTTTTCTTATGCAACTTATTTCCATATCTGGCCCGACCACATATTTGTTCTGTAGTTCTCACACATGCTGTTTTGAGGTGCTACCATTGTTCTTCAACTGCACCTAGTTCTTCCTCTTCTTGGGGTGCTAGAGCCCTGAGAAATTCTTTGAACTGTTGTTCTTTCTCTCTAGTCAACCTCCAGGTCTTCAGCCTGGTCTCTGTTGACCTTAGAGCCTTATCTGATCACTGCTTGCAGCTGATTGTGGCAACCTGTGGTTTATACTGTGGGCCAACTGTTTCACTGGGGATGCCCTTGCAATCATTGATTTTACCCCAGTGGCCTTGCCTTACTAGGAGAAAGTCTACCTAAGTTGCATGTTGGCCACCCTCGTATGTGAACTTGTAACTGTCTCCTTCTGAACTATATGTTGGCTACTATCAAGCCATTTGCTAGACAGAAGTCTAGAATGGCCTCTCTTTCTTTATTCCTGTTGCCCTACTCATGTGGACCCAGGCAGTCTTCATGTCTTGTTCTTTCTGTCCTGATATGTGCTTTCAAGTCCCCCATTATCAACATCAATTCACATTGTCCTGCTTTGTCTAGTAGGTCATGCAGCTGCTGGCTGAATGTACTCTTTTCCTCACTATCACAACCCTACTGTGGGGCATAGGCCGAGATTATGAATACTGCCCTACCATTACACTGGAGACTGATTGCCATGTGCTCTCACTAATTCTGATGATATTCCTCACTGCCTTTTAAAGCCAGTCTCTCACCACAATTCCCACACCACTTTTAGCCTGTCTTCCTCCCCCTGAGTAGTAGACTCTGGGTTCCAAGCCAAGTGGCTGCAGTGCCCTTCCATCTTGTCACTTGGATACATAGGATGTCCAGCCTCTTCTTTATCATCTTGTTATCAACTTCCAAGCTGCTTCCTGTCAGTGAACTTACATTAATTTTGATCTCTGAATGGCTTAAGTCTCTGAAGAGTCCAGGCTTTAAATTATTGACAATGCTATTGGAGAATCGGTCTACCATATAATTGTTGCATTATGTCAGGACAGGAGCAGCTTGTTTTCTGTATATGGTTTCACAGGCTTAGTACACAAGGGATATTCCGTTATGTATAATATTTCAGACTAACATCCTCGCAACTTTGAAAATGTAATTTGCATTCATCCCTTTCTGAGTTTAAATTCACCCTCCTGTCCTTTTGAGGTAGTCCTTTATAGTTATTATGGTTTTGCATTGCAGCAGTAATAACAAAAGTGCAAACAGAAGACTCACAATGATACAAAACAGCCAATATTACAACATCCATCAGTGCAAGTGTGAGGCTTTGTTTTTTTTTCCTATTCAAGTCTGGGATGACTAATTTAGTATGGTGCAATGTCAGTGACCTGGAGTTGGAACGCAGAACCCCCTCCTTATCTAAATGTCTTTTAATGAATGTTCAGCAAATCTGCCATAAATAAGACAACAAAACAACTAATACTAGACCATACATGTTGTACTGTACGGAAGAGCTGTGTACTTCCACAGACAGTCTAATAAGGAGAAAATAATATACTGTATGTGTGCTGTGCTTGTGTCAAGACCTAAATGTATTTGTTTTAGGCTATGCTATAATATTTTCTACACCTCATTTTGTGTTCATCAGTGTTACCGTTTGTCATTAGTGATGAGTAAACAAAGATGCTCATATAATGTGTGATTGCAGTAAAGTGCATTCCTTCTGGAAAGTTAATAAAGCAGAGACTGAAATTTTGCTTAGTACTCATTTTTTATGGTCAATGGAAAAGTATACACTGAACATTTTAACAAACTGGCTATCTACACCTATTACACTATCCATATATTTAACCCTTCTTTGAACTTGAGACAGACACTTTCCTTAGCAGTTATAGTATGTGAATTTGATGTGTTATATGCTGTTTGGGCAAACCAAGACTACTGGTATGTGGCACAGAATCAGTGGCCATTAAGAAATAATGGAATCAACAAATCAGTTCAGTTTATTTTCTCATGTTGCAACCCTTTCAAAGGCATCTACCTTTATTTTGTTACATCTTATTTGGTCTTTGGCTCAACCGTTGGGCCACAAGTTGACTCCACTGTGTCCTATCAGCTGCTGCTTCTTTAGCTTCCTCCCAAGTGGTAATCAGGAGATGGAGGTCTCTTGTTACAACTCCTTTCCAGTTTGGTGAGGCCTGCTTGGTCTTTTCTTGTACCCAGCTAGTTCTCAGTTGAGAGATTATATAGGAATCCTGCTAGTGTGTGTGCGGTTAACATGACCAAACCAACATAGTCTTCTTTCCAGAATGATATTTTCAAGTTTCCATTGTTGCGTTCTTTCTCTAACACTCTCATTTTTTACTTTGTCCTTCCATGATATTCCAAAATGGATCTTAACCATTTATGATGAGCAGCCTCAAGTTTTCTCATGGCTGATGCTGTGACTGGCCAGAGCTCAGCGCCATATAAGAGTGTAGACAGCACCAGTACTTGGTATAGATTCACCTTTGTGGATAGTGCAATGTTTTCTGATCTCCAGATCAGTGGTAGTCTATTGGTCCTGCACTTGTTTTTCCAAGTCTAACCAGAACTTCCTTCTTGAAGTTACCTGTATGAGAGATGAAACTGCCCAGGTAGCAGAAGCTCTCCATCATATATAATATTGATCCTGCAGCCATTATGTCTTTGTTGTCATTTCATGCTTCACTGACCAACACTTTGCATTTGTCAGGATTTATTTTGAGACCTACTTTCCCACCTTGTTTCTCCACTGATGTTGTTACTGTCTGCATTCCACTCCATGTTGTATCAATAAGAGCTATGTTATCAGTAAAGTCCAAGTCACATAGCTTGTTGTCATTGACCCATTCCAGTCCCACTGAGTTTCTATGTAATGCTTTTCACATGACCCAATCAATAACTATTGCGGAAAATAAGGGAGACAGTATACATCCCCACCATACACCAGTGACCACCACAAACCACTCACTGTACTCATTATTCACATGAACTGTGCACCTGCTGTCTTGATGCAGACTCTTGAAGAGTGTAATGAATTTTGGAAGAATCCCGTATTCTGCCAAGATGTGCCATAGTGATGGAAATTCCCTGGCATTATATTGTGTTGCCAAAGAACTTATGTATGAGAATAAACAGAGGCCTCCTATTAGATTAGTAAATGGAACACTGCAAAAACACAAGAGGAACAATTAAAGTCATGGCAAGAACATTTTGAATCTGTGCTAAACTGCCCTACACAAGATGATCTGCGTGACCTTGGCAATGATGGCCAAGTATCAACAATGATTCTGGGTGTGAACTTGGTAGACTTTAGTTAGATTGAAGTAAAAGAAGCCATAACAAAACTAAATAATGGAAAAGCTCCTGGAACAGACCAGCTACAATCAAAGTTGCTGAAGTATGTTACATCTTCAGTGGAATATGTCACGTCTCTTGAACAACATATGGACTCAAGAAAAGTTACCCAGTGAGTGGAAAAATGGTATCATCATCCCCTTACCAAAAAAAGGGAGATCTTAGTGACTGCACAAATTGGCATGGAATCGCATTGTTGTCAGTCCCAGGAAAAGTTTTTGCCAGTGTATTACTGAATAGACTGAAAGGAGCAGTTGATGACAGATTTAGACAGGAACAGGCTGGATTTAGATCAGGACGATCCTGCACTGACCAGATATTTGCACTAAGGCAAATTATAGAAAAAGCAACAGCGTGGAAGAAACTACTCATTGTCAACTTTGTGGACTTCAAAAAAGCATTTAACTGTATTTTCTTATATACTAGCATAAATGAACATAAGCTTTGCATGATGCATTTTAATGTGTAGAGCTAATTAGTTTTTTTTTTTTGGCAGTATGCAAGATAATCCAGCTAAAAACATTACTTTTTTGGGTATAGTCTTCAATGTGAACATAAGGTCAAAATGACTTAAGACTACTTCTTTCTTTGCATGTGCCTTTCTATGATTCATGGAGCAGAGCACAGATGAAAGCAGGTAGGCAGTTGTTTTTGTGGTTTTCATAGTTTCTGTCTCTGCAGCATTTTGGTAGGTGATTCTTCCAGGATCTATGGTTGTTGGTCTGTTTATACTGCTATATGCATAGATTAGTGTTTACTTCTCTTTCTACAGTTGTCTTTCCTCTTACTACTTTTGTTTTACTTAGGTCTACAAGGTTTCAGCTTCATTTTGGCCTGTTTTTTAGTATGAAGAGATACTGTTACTATGTATCTAGTATAATAGAGGTAGTCCTTTGGATGAAATGGAATTGACTTGTAGCAGTCCTTCCCACAGTCTTACTGACATTCTCATAATTACTCAACTGGTGTAGATCCCACAGAGACTTTGGAATAGATATAGGAAGACTGATATAATGGTTAAGGTGTTTGCCTTACAGACACAAGTTTCAGCAACGGTAATACAAAAGTATTTGAAGACTACACCATAACTCAGACACATGTTGCCAATGACTATTTGAAAAGAGTTGTGAAACCTATGCTTGCAGTTTCTACAAATGTCTGCAATTTCTTCTGTATAAAAGCATGTCTTCTCTTTGCACAATGTATTACCTAGGCTTTATAGGATAGTCAACTTTTGCGCCTTGAAATTCAATTTCGTCTCAAAATTCTGATGCAAAATTTCTCTTATTTTTTTCTCCTTCCATTGGATTTGCAATTTTTAGTTGTTTTGTTATAATATTGGCTGTTTCCGTCATCTTATTTGTAGAATTTCTAGTACTGGTTGATTATTGGCTGAAGTAGGAAAAATGATGCAGGACAAATTATTTTTTGCTTTCTCCCCATTAAATATTTTAGAAATTTGAACAGTTTGTAAAGGCATGTCTATGTATTCCAGGAAAGGCAACACTAGTTTACCTGTCTAGATGAACCATGTTTTCATCATTATGTTTCATTTCTTTACTGTTTTGGTGATATCATTAGAGTGAATCTGCAGTGTTGGTAGTTCAACAGGAAGCACTTTCGCCTTGCGTGCTAGCAGTCCAGAAGGCTGTGAATTATATTCCTGGTGATTGCATTAATTTCCAAATGGCTGACAATGCCATGTGGCATTAGTGGTTTGCTGCTCTCTTGAGGGTGCCATCCTTCAGATGAGACATAAAACCAAGTTGATGGTAGTGCAAATAGATACAAAACATCCCAATGCACTTATCCAAAAGGGTAAGGGATGTTTATCTGATACTCTGGCAAAAGTAGTATAAATGACCACTTTGGGTCTCACCTTAAAATAGACCACTAGCCTAGTGTTACAAAATTGGTCAGTAAATAATAAACAAGTAACTAAATGAAGTAAGAAATGTTCAGCTAGACCATTGGTGTCTTAGTACTTCAAACTCAACATGATGTGTTCGGATTCACTTCATAATCTTGAAATACTGAAATCTCGAATTCCAGTACCTTGAGACCATGAAGCCAAAAATCCATAGAGCCAAAACCCCAGAAGGGCAAAATTTAAAATTGTGACTTCTATTCAAAACATACCGCAGACATAGACACAAACATAGACCTTCCTACACATACACAAACACAAACAACTACCCAACATACAAGCAGGGGTGCAAGTCCTCCTGCACCCCACCCCCCCTACTTAAATATACTAACTCTGAGGTCACACTACACAGACAAACACACAAAAACACCACTACACAGGCTGCATTCCCTCGCACACATCACACTAACAAAACACACTGACACACACTAAAGCCCCTACCCAAAACCAATAAAACACAAATACTTACCTACATCTCCAACCATCCACTCCCACACCGCAACACCAAAACCACTAATTGAAAATCTCCGAACTTCGGGATTTTGAATTTCACGCTTCTGGGATTTTGGTATTCTACACTTTCATTTTTCTGGTCTTGGGCTACTGAAATTCGGGATTTCAGTAGTTTGAGATTCTGAAGGGAACCCATGTGTTCAAACCCCAATTCTCTGGCAAAATAACTGATTTCTTGACATATGAACTGAGTACAATTATTAGACCTAACCTGTTCTGCTATACTATGTTTAACAAATACTGATTTCAATATGTCAATCACAGGCTGTTGTATCCTTAAGATGGATGAGTTCTTGCTACTTTTAATAGCAGTCAGTGAAAAGCAGGAAGTTTATATTATCATACAAAATAAGTTGCTACTCAGTTTCAGCCAAATTAGTAAAGGAATTCCTTGAGGAATTAAATCCTCATCTTGTCTTATTTCAAAATATGCTACATAAATCACAATATTTCACCATTTTTTCAGTTTGTATGCACACACTAGACCAGCACATAACTCCTCAAGCTTTTTTGACACTTAGACAGACACGGAGAGATTCAGCCAACCTTGGTAGTAGCATCTGGTTTATCATATGAGAAGATGTAATGATTTTAGTTTTAACCATATAACCTGGTGTGCATGATGCCTCTTCCTTCAATGAAAATATGGATTGTTTAGTGGATATACATATTTTACAATATAAAGCCAACCTGCCATAAAAAGTCTACAGAGCTGCAACTGCAGATGATTTTTGTAGCATTTTTCAGTTCTTGAAGATTTTCTGCAGTCATTGATTAATATGTCTCCTTACATAACACTTCTAAATCTTTATCAAAAAAGCTTTCTTGTTCTCTTTTAGATAAGATCTACTTAAAGAGCTGACTATACGCAAGCATGTTCTGGACTTGTGTTGCACTTAACGATCATACTTTTGAACTACTAAGAATATGTTTTTAAATGTAGTGCATGCTTCTTAAAAAAAAATCTTAAATATGGTACATAGATGCCTGATCAACATCTACTCCAAAATGTTTCCTATGCACATAATATAGACGTAGCTGTCTTCCTAAACGAGGTCAGATCCTAGTCCCTGTTTGCTGGCATCGACATGCTGAGAGTTGTAGATAAGGTAATATCATAATGACCTATAGTACATGTAGTTATGAACATTCCCTTTAGAGGCTCCATTCCATATTGTGACATTTTTTACCAGCTTTCTCAATATACTATTAATACTGACAGGTATGCTAAAAATGTTGGTACATATCACACCATTTGCAGATATTGAATATATATATAAGATTGTGTACCACATCGTCGAAGGTAGCTTTGACAGAAGTACAATTGGTAGGAAAAAAATGAAAGTACATTTGATTGTAGGCACATTTGACAGAAAAGCCATTTCATCAAAAACATCTACAGAGCATATATACCACATAACAGCTTTTTTTGCAGGGTAACTAGCCTCCATGAATCACCCCCCTCCCCATACACATCATACTGCTCAACTGTACAGAATTCCTTGGTATTTCCCAGTTTAAAGGGCAAAATAGTGGTGTGCCATGAATTCCCATGTGACCCATTCAAATACCAATTTTTTTATTACCAATTTGCAGTTACCACTGTTTGTCGGAGACTGGGAGAGCTTTAAAAAAGAAAAGTTGTTTATTGGTACAGCTCCTACAACCTGCAGTGGCAGCCAACTAAAGAGGACATTGTGATGATATGAAGACATGGACTAGTCTCCAGAACTTATTATTCTTACAGACCTCTGCTTAGATGGTGTGAACCATGTGCATACTGATTTTAAAGACTTAAAATGCACTGACAAAGAAACCATATCTGTCTCCACATCAGATTATTATCATCTGTTTTGGGTATGGGAAGAGACATAGAAAGTGCAAATTTAATCCTTTTGCATTTACCATGGGAGCTGTCTACTTTTTGAGGCACTTTTTTTTTGCTTTTCCTGATCTGCTGTTCACGACAATTTATGGGAACCACTGGGGTCTCAGGTTTGATCTAAGAGTGTTAACGGAGAAGTATAGAGAAGGTCAGAAGGAGTTGCATTGTGTCTTTGTTGATTTAGAAAAAGCAGGGTGCCTAGAGAGGAGTTGTGGTATTGTATGAAGAAGTCAGGAGTGGTAGAAAAGTATGTAAGAGTGGTACAGGATATGTACGAGGGTAGTGTGAGAGTGTTGAGGTCTGCGGTAGGAGTGGTTGATGTGTTCAAGGTGGAGGTGGGATAACATCAAGGATCAGATCTGAGCGCTTTCTTATTTGCAATGGTGATGGGCAGGTTGACAGACGAGATCAGACAAGACTCCCCGTGTACTATGATGTTTGCAGATTACATTGTGATTTGTAGTGATAGTAGGGAACAGGTTGACGAGACCCTGGAGAGGTGGCAATATGCTCTAGAGAGGAGAGGAATGAAGGTCAGCAGGACTAAGACAGAATATATGTGTGTGAATGAGAGGGAGGATAGAGGAATGGTGAGGATGCAGGGAGTATAGATGGTAAAGGAGGATGAGTTTAAATACTTGGGATCAACAGTTCAGAGTAATGGTGAGTATGGAAGAGAGGTGAAGAAGAGAGTACCAGCAGGGTGTAGTGGGTGGACAAGAGTGTCAGGAGTGATTTGTGACATACTAGTACCAGTAAGAGTGAAAGGAAAGGTGTTTAAGAGGGTAGTGAGACCAGCTATGTTATATGGGTTGGAAATGGTGACACTGAAAAAGAAGACAGGAGTCAAAGCTGGAGGGGGCAGACTTAAAGATGTTAATATTTACATTGGGTGTGAAGAGGATGAACAGGATGAGGAATAAGTACATTAGAGGGTCAACTCAGGTTGGATGGTTTGGAGCAGAGAGGCAAGATTGCATTGGTTTGGACATGTGTTGAGGAGGGATGCTGGCATATTGGGAGAAGGATGCTAAGAATGGAGCTGCCAGGTAAGAGGAAAAGAAAGGTCTGAGATGAGGTTTATTGATGTGGTGAGAGAGGACATGCATGTGGTTGGTGTGAAAGAGCAACATGCAGAGGACAGGAAGAAATAGAAACAGATGATCCACTGTGAAGACCCCTAACGGGAACAGCAGAAAGAAGAAGACTAGGGTCCCAGGTATGGCTTTCATTAAAAACATGTTTTTTTTTTGTTTTGTTTTGTTTTTGTTTTGTTTTTCTGAAGAGTGTTACAGACAAGGTCAGTGTTTCTCTTCCACATGCTTTCCTCTATGCATTCATCCCTCAGTGTAACTGTAAAGTAAAAGTGGTCGCTACTTCTGGTAGTTGAGCTTGATAACTAAAAATGACTGAAAACATAGTATGATGCATGAATTTCTACATATAAGAAATAATCCCATTAATTATAGTAGTAGGCAAATTGGGTCTTATTTGGAGAGAATTTGACTTTGTGTTTTTAACTGACTTCATGTGTATTTACCTAGTAGTTTATACTGGAATGAAATGACAAGGAAGTGTCGGACATGAGGGTATTACGTTGTTTTCTGGTTTCTTGCCTCTGATTATACCTGAGGAGCTGAGGTTTCTGCCTTTTGATTTTGCAGTGAGGGGGAAAAAACATGTTCAGAATTAGATATACTTCCACATGGGAAAGTTACAAAAGGTTCCGCTTCACACTACTTTTGCATTTGAAGGTGGTGGAACATGAAAAAGAAGACGATCTGCTGGATTGAATGCTACCTTGCTGAGTGTCACATCTGCAACAAACAAATTCACTGATTTGAATGGGTCTGCAACTCAAACAGATGAAAAAATCACAAGTGTTAGTATAAGTGTTACAGGAGGACATGTCTTCCTGCACTTGCATGTAGGAGCAAACTCCCCATATTTTCTAAACTTGTATACAGTGTCCTGTGTATGGAAATGAAACAAACAGGTGTACAATTGTCTAACTCATTTTTAACTGTCACATGAAAGAAAACCAATTGGTATTGCCCAGTAAATTTTCATCCCCAGACTGCTGTACTTCCCATTTTCAACATACCACCAGTAATCAAATGTCATGTTGAGTCTTTCCACATTCCAGAAGAGTAATGTCTTTGACACATCTTCTTGCTTGTTATTGCCTTAAGACAACCATTGCCATGTTTTATGACTTCCGCTAATGTGTTCATTATAACCCTTGAATCTCCTGTACTAATTATGTCCTGACTCCTGTAACATCTTTTACCTCCATCTTTATCTAAACTGACTGTGCACTAGCTGAACTTTGTTAGATTTTAGTTCCCTTGATTAATCGCAAAAAGAAAAATAATTTAAATAATATAAAACTTTGTCTGTAGACATTAACAGAGTGTACCCCTGAACTCTGAATTTTCCAGTACAACACTGGCTAGTGTGTGGGAGAGTAGACACATACTTTTGTGAAGGATTTTTAAGGAAAACTGAACTTTATTTGAGGGAGACTTAGATAAAATAACAGTTTATGCAATTGACAGCATATGATGTGCAAAAAATTAAAAAATATATTTATATATATTGAAAAATCACTAACTGTCTATGAGATAGTTGAATGCATGTAATGTTTTACGTAATGACATTTTGCACAGTTCTGCTAACAAATGTAAATCTAACAAGATCAAAGTTTTTCAATGCTAAATTTAATTTCTTGACTGTCAGCTTGAAATGCAGTTTGGAGTCCTTGCCTTTTAAGAATTAAATGTATTAGGAATTATACAACACAAGGAACTAAAAATGAAATATTTTTTAAAATTCATTATGAAGACAATTCAATTATCATATATGAAAGCTGAATTGTCTTTAAGACTCACAGTTTCAGTGATACTACTTCTGCATACATTTTGTGAGTAATATGTAATTAAAAGCAAATGCTAATGTTGTTTAGCTTTGACTTGCACACTAATTTGTTATATTATTTTGCAGCCAGCTTTATTACTGCAGATAATATTTCCCTCTGTAGGGAGACAGAAAATTTACATCATCCATGTTTGCACAATTCCAGAAGCACATGTACACACACACACACACACACACACACACACACACACACACACACACACACACCTACCTGATGCCTGCCAAATGAACAATAGTTAGAAAACTCATTTTGACTGGTAGTCATCTCATCTGAAGGAGAAAAACATTTAATTCTGCACTCCTGGCTAGCCCTCCTAGCCAATACCTTTCAGTCTCTTGCATTGATTTACATGATTTACAAATTCATGTTATAACACCGAATGCTGAAAACAGCAAACGGTGTTACATCGACACATATTCAGTGAACTCGAAACCACAGAACAGCGATTTCTTTCCTAGGGAAAGAAATCACTGTTCCAAACCCACCCCCCCAAAAAAAAACATTAAACACTTCCAAACACATAAACACATACCCTAACCCTAATTATACCCTCCAAAAACCAGTAAACAACTAAACACACATATGCACGTAACCCAACCATACATCTAACAAGAAAAAAAAGAGCAAACATTTTAAAACATATGCACTTACCTTAACCCACACCCTAACCCTAAGGTCATAGGGTAAATGACATAGGCATGCATAACCGGACATATGAGCAGGTACACCATCACTGCAGTGATTTAATTAGACATGTCCGGCAGCGTGCATCAGATATCTGTAGACAACAGCTTGCCAGAGGTGGTGGGGTACCCATTCACCCCCCCCTCACCAGAGTGGAGGAGCTGCTCCTGAGCCAGGTGGCTCCTGGCCAACAGCAACAAGAACAAGCAACATGTATCATCATGGAGGCCGGAGCCACTCAGTAAGATGACACGGAGCATGCAGGTAACATGGCATAGCTGTACACTACTGTTGCCTCTATTGGTAGAGCATGTTCATGTGAGATGTGTACTATTTAGTTAGAGGATGTGGTGCCTAGTGTTGAGCAATACTAATAATTAGGGATGTAATCTGTAGGCCTGTGACTGTCAACCGTTGTACTACTGTAAGATTACAGACACACAGTAGCAATGCCACAGTTGTTGTCACTGACAAACTGTCTCATATCCTTGTGGGTCCCTCTGGTGTGACAGCAAGGCAGCAGACCCATGCTGTTGAGTGTGTTCTACATTTAATATTACTAATTAAATGTGCATGTCATAGGTGAGTTGTACACGTAACACACCTACGCATAATGCATGCTGTGCATGTTTGCTGTGAGACTATGCACATCCAAGTAATGTGGGTAGCTACCTAAAACACATAACAATACACAGAGCATTCCACACAATTGTGGCAACACTGTAGTGGACATTGGATAGGCAGAGGCAATAGACATGCACACAACATACACAACTTTGTCATACGCGGTACACATTCACATGCCCAACATTGCTGGGTGCTGATGTTGTTGGCATACATCCACGTCTGGCATATTCAGACATCTGCTGTAAGGTCACACTCCAGTATCCCAAATGTCATCCGCACAGCACACATAATATACCTGTGGGGCTGATGCCTCTAATGTGGCTGTGCAACACTCTTCAACACATAACACATTCATGTTAGGCAATGCCCACTATTGGGCACCATACAAACCCATGTAACAACTGGCTGTGAAATGGTGAATGTAGCCATGGTATAGCAGTTCTGGTACAGCATGGTATGTGCTGATCTGGCACACATTAGTAGCCTTGAGTGACCAAATGATGCTGCATGATGATGGCTTATGGTACTACACCCCATCCAGTTACAGTGACCACAGTACTACACATAGCATTAACTGCTGTGCACCTCAATGTTGTGTGCGTGCAAACATATGGACCGATACACAATATGCATAGCAATCACCTTTTATACATAGTGACACATATTTGCCTTGTAATGCTATTGAGTGTATAGGTCACATGGCACACACTGTGTATGTGTGATTTTTAATGTTGCAGTTGTGTTGTAGCATGCCCTGTCATGGCTGGCACTGACATGGCAACAATATGTCCTACACTCAACATAACCACTGTACAATGGCTATGTTGAGCAATGGTATTCCATCAGGTATACATGCAAAACTCATCCTGTGTGTATACATAGCATACATGTGCTAAACCTGTGTCCACATTTATCTACTAAAGACACAGATGCTCTAATCAGAAATAGATATCTATGTGACACACAGATACACATCCAGCCATGGTATGTATACCTGTGAGTGATGGTGCACAGGACATTGCAGAGCTTTTAATACTTACACAGTGATATTGTGTCCATGTACACATTGCATTCCAGGGTGAGGCCAATCACTGAACAACAACAACACACATGCATCAAAGCCATGTATACTGTTATTAGCAAGGGCTGTCTACACCCACACTGCATGCTATTGAGCAACACACGTCCTGCATGCTGACATGTGTGATATCGCTGTTTGCCTTGTGATACCGTACCCCATCATCATTCGCTATTGAGTGCATTCTGGATTGCTGGTGGTGTGTGTGTGTGTGTGTGTGTGTGTGTGTGTGTGTGTGTGTGTGTGTGTGTGTGTGTGTGTGTTTTAGTGAGGAGTGCATTCGTGTGCATGTGTGCATGTGTTCATGTCTGCATGTGTTCATGTGTTCATGTGTTTATGTGTTCATGTGTGCATGTGTGCCGACATCATGTACAGGTCACAAAGTGTGTTTCCTGTCTTCCTCTAACAGGTGCTGACTTTGGGTTGGTTCACTGCAGCAGGGAAACTGATGTCACTGAGCAAAATAGTGATAATGATGATAGGTGTGTTGAGGCACAGGCATGTTTGCCAGAGTCTGTCATTGGGCCATCAATCAACAGTACACAAGTGTCCACCCCAACCATGCACACAGTCATACTGCCAATACATCCATCACCAATGCCCTTAGCTGAGAGACAGTGCACAGCTGGCATTGGCCAGGACAGTGTGGTATCCATGGCATATGCATCCCGACACAGCAGCCATACCCAGATGCCTGGAAGAGTACCACATAGGCAGATGTCCAGGGGTTCTCGTTGGAGCACTGCTGCTCATTATGCCACTGGCAGACATGCCAAAGGTCTTACAACCTCACGCATGTTCCAGGCTGTCATGGAAGCACAGGCACATATGGAATGGTACACCAGACAGGGACTAAGGGCACAGAGGGCACATAATACCACCGTAATTGACAGTATCCATGACCTAGCTGGTGCCATCTGTAATTACACTGAGGTCACTGACAGACATTGGGGAGAGACATTAGATGTCCTCCGCAATGTCATGTCCATGTGTAAGACAGTGCGGGATGGTTGAGTCATCAACGTGGACGTATGCCAGCAACATCAGCAGCTGGCAGTCGCCGCAGATGTCCCTCAAGCCACAGCTGCTCCTGTAGTGCCAGTACCAGCCCCAGCAATGTTGGGGGTGGGCTGCCCATAGAACGTCCTAGAAGACCACATGCACATGCTCTGGACAGTCCCAGCCAGGCCCTGGGTCCAGAGTACATCCATCTACCTCTGGGGATAGTACCCAGTCTGGCTTAGTACCTGATAGTGTCAGTAGCACCCCTGCCAGGCACAGGTACCGTATCCGTGGCCAAAGATGGTGATCTGTAAAGCCTCACAGGTACAGTCTGTAGCTGTCCCACAAATACCCGTATATGGCAGCCACATGGTGGAAATGTGTGCATGCAGACACACACACACACACACACACACACACATACCCACACACATTACATCAACATTGGCCCATATCAGTATTCTTGCCTCTCACACACACACACACACACACACACACACACACACACACACACACACACACACACACACACACACATACATGTCGATTGGATGGCTCACTGTAGGCCTCTGGCAAACCAACAACACACCCTGTGCATATGATGAAACCTGTGCCACCTCCTGTCATCTGTAACATCGATGCAGGAACTTTCTACCATGGTGCTGATGCACAGGGTGTCTTTATAGCAGTATAGCAATGTTAGCATGTTGTCAGCAGTAGAGTGTAATGATATGCTTAAAGGTGTAGCTGAGCAGGCATGATGCATTAAAGCTATGATTGTCACTGTAGTGTTGTTTACACCAGTGTTAGTTCCAATTGTGTATTGTCCGCCCACGTGCCACTTGGCTGATGTGTGCAGTATTGGCAGCATGTGTTAGAGAGTGGATAATTTGTGTGGGATGTGTGTAGCACAGATTTGCAGGTGTACAGTTGTGAACATAGTGGATGTGCACTGTCTGCATGTACGTGCATAGTAGACACATGGGTAGGGTGACATGCTCTGTATTACACCATAACACTCCATAGTTTCTGTTGGTGGCCAGTATGCATTGCACTACACACATTTCAGAACCTGACTACGCATTTGTGTATGACATGGTTTGACACTGTGCTGTGGGTGATACTATTACTATCTGTCATTGTTTTGCATTCTGGTAGTATACATGACTTCAACAGCCTGACCATAAGCAATCATTAGATCATGTTTTGACAACTGACACACAGAAGTAGGACACACAGCGACATTTGGATCCTTCAGGTACTATACTATGCCAGTAACCAGTGGTATTCACCTGCACCCATTACTGAGACCACTCCTGTTTGGCATATGGCTCTCTTAGGTACAAGCAATCACAGTAGGGATATGTCTGTCCATGTTTGGTAATGCATACTGTGGCCTATACTGCATTCTCCAGGTGACACACACATCCTCCACAAGGGTATCATACAGACAGATACCTGTTGTCAAACCCATGCTGTAAAGCTATAGGCCAAATTAAGCATAGTCATCCACCTTTACAGAATATAGTATCCCCACAGTACCACATAGGTAGTAGCCACCAACATGATGAACAGGTACTGATGTGTACATGCAACCTAGTGTTACGTCATCTCTCCTTTGATAATCACATTTCCTAAGGTATTTTGAAATCCCTCGGTGGATCACATCAGCAATAGGGTGTCTGCGTGCATATCCACAAAGGTTGTTGTACACCTATCATGAATAGTCATCATTGACAGACTTTGCTGCGTTTGAACAGGTTTGACATATACCTCGGCTATAAACCCTCACTCACACAATTCAATAGGAACCGTAATGAGTGTGTGTGACACGGACGACCTAGGCCAGGCATCACTGCAGTGGCTGGCCTTGTCACAAGCATACAAATGTGACCTAAGGTTTAGGAAGCAGCAGCACAGTTTGGCAAAGATGACAGCTGTGTTCTTGGATAAAACAGGGTTCACACACATGCAATAATTGAGGTAACATGTACGTATATGTATTTGCCTCACAGCTTCCTCACATGTGCAATGCCTACTGTTATGTCATATGGTAGTAAAAGCAAAACCCACAACACATTGACCAACAGTGTCACACACATAAAGAACACACACTCACCAAGTGCAGGATTCAAACCCCTATCAAACTACTTTAGGATACTAGAGGAGTACACATTAACACGATGCGCTATACACATTACTGGGAGGTGCTTTTTCCAGAGGTATATTTGTAGGATGGTGACATCATCAGACTTGACAAAGATAAGTATACCACTTGTTAGGTGTACTACTACTCTACAAAAAGGTTGCTCCTGTCCAAGGTAATTACAAACACACTTGTCAAATGCAGGATTCAAACCCCTACTGAACTACTTCATGATACTGGAGAAGTACGCATTAACACAACGTGCTATACACATTACCTGGAAGTCTCTTTTCCACAGGTATATTCATAGGATGGTGACATCATCAGACTTGAGAAAGATAAGTACACTACTTGTAAGGTGTACTACTACTCTACAAAAAGGCTTCTCTTCTCCAAGGTAATTACACACACAGTTGTTAAGTGCAGGATTCAAACCCCTATCTAACTACTTCATGATACTAGAGAAGTACGCATTAACATGTCATGCTATACACATTACTGGGAAGTGTCTTTTTGACAGGTATATTTGTAGGATAGTGACATCATCAGACTTGACAATGATTAGTACATCACTTTTAAGGTGTTTTACTACTCCCCAAACAGGTTGCTCCTTCCCAGGGAGACCACCCACAAACACACACTTGTCATGTGCAGGATTCAAACCCCTTCCTAACTACTTCATGATACTAGAGGAGTATGCATTAACACGTCATGCTATACACATTACTGGGAATTGTCTTTTCTGCAGGTATATTTGTAGGATGGTGACATCATCAGACTTGACAATGATTAGTATACCACTTTTAAGGTGTTTTACTACTCTCCAAAAAGGATGCTCCTTCCTAAGGAGTCCACACACAGACTTGTCAATTGCAGGATTCAAAACCCTACTTGATTACTTTATGATACTACAAGAATACACATTTGCACAACACGCTATGCACATTTTTGTGCATTTTTCTTTCCATGGGTATATTTGTAGGATGGTGACATCATCAGACTATAATGTGGGTTACATTAGGTGACATTAGGTGGGCTACATAGAAGAAATGTCTGAACACTTTGGCCATGTGACCATCAAAGGGGAGTTTGCTATCTACCTGTGTCCCCAGGGCCATAATGACTTTCTCCGTACATACTGGATTACCACCTATATGGTAATTTTTGTGCACATTGTTTTACCCACAGGGGATGACTATGCATTCATTGGCATTCACCTTGAGGGCATTGTTTTGACGCCAGGTATCAGTCTCTGTAAGACACTTCTGGAGGATGTCTGTGTCAGCTGTAGAGTCGATTATGGACCACAGTTAGCAGTCATCTGCAAACCTGTTGAGCCATACAACTCCCATGCTTGCCTGTACCTCTGAGCAGTATCTACTGAACAGGTGGGGTCCCAGAACCAAGACCTGTGGGACGTCATTTGTGACTATCTTAGAGTCAGACATACCACCCGCAACTCTGAACATGTGTGTTTGATCTGTGAGCCACTTGGCCACCCATCCTGTGACATAGCTGTTAATGTTCAAGCTGGTATGCTTGTCCATGACGACAGAGTGGGGAATGGTGTAGAAAGTCCTTAGTGAGGTCCAGGTGGGCTGTGTGGACTACTTTCACCTCCATCTATGTCCTTGGTAACTGTTTGACATAAGTCAGCTAGGTGTAGGAGACAGGATCTGCCTTTAACAAGGTGGAGATGTGTAGAGTCCAGTGTCTGGAGATCTCCAATGTCTCTGTTTATGGGTTTCATAACAATTTGCTCAATAGCTTTGTAGACCAGGCTGAGTAGACATATAGGGTAATGGTTTCCAGGTTCTGTTGTGGCAACTCCTTTGTGGAGCTGGATGACTGTTAGTGTATGCCATTCTTTGGGTACATAGCGTGTGGTACACTTGAGTCTGGACAGTGAATGTAGGTGAGGGTGTTGTTCCTTTTGAGCCTAGTGTGGGAAGCAGCCTGGGACACGATCCAGTCCCATTGATGCTGTATTCTTAGCTTTGGAGAGGGCTGTCTTTACCTGCATGTCCATGATGTCTGGGGCTCAGCATCCTTCTGTGATGGACACAGGGCCATTTTGGGGTGATGGGAGGGAGTTTACACTGAACTTGTCTCCCTGGATGTGGGCAATGAAAGTTGGTTCAGTGTATTTCTTTCCTTTTTCATTAGCTGACAGCATATTTGGAAGTTGACACCTACATGTCTGATATAGCTACCGAAGGCTATGTGGTTGTTATTCTTACATTCCTTGGCTATTTGTCTTTAGAAACAGTCCTTGGATTATTTTATGAGCAATCATTATTTCTTCCTAATAATGATCAGTGATGCCTTTCCTTTAGTGAAGTTGGCTCTATCATGTGTTTGTTTCCTCCTTCTGTTGAGAAGCTTATTTATGGGCAACAACCACCTGATTGTTATCCTTTTTTTGGAGGAGTGCATCTTGGATTTTTTTGTGTTGTCTCGTTCCATCCTGTAGATGCTCATAGGATGCACTTATAAATGATTCTGCAGATTGTATACCATTATCCTATAGCAAGAGGTCTTTGGTATGTTCCACTTTGGTCTTGGGAAGTGTGCAGTTTGCTTTGGAATATGTCTTCACAGTGGTTTCATTGACTGGGTGGGGGGGGTGGGATGTGGATGTCCAGTATGATTACTTTATGATCTGATATTACCAGCGAGCAGTTTATCTCTGTTGTGGAACACTGGTACCCCATGTTGGCGATGATCATGTCCAGTATGTTGTCACCTGTAGTGGGCATGTTGACCAGCTGTTCCAGGGTGTTAGAGTTTTTAAACTCTAGGAAACATTGGGCAAAGGACATTGTACACAAGTAATTCTCCCACTCAATGTTTGGGTAGTTGTAATCTCCTCATATAATGGTGTTTGACAGGACCCTTGTATTTTCCACTGTTCTCAGGAATACTGAGTGAGGTTCCTGAGGCAAGATACATGATCTGTAGCAGGCTACAATCGGATGAGCAGCTTTGCCCAACGTTAGTTGCACTTGCATTGTCTCCAAGACCTCATGCAGTGCCACTAACTTGAAGGTGTGGGTATCCATAAGGTAAATGGGTATACCCCTTCCTTTTGTATTTCACTCGTGGTTTTGGGTCCGAAGGTCAGGAGGATTGTGAGTGTTTTACGTGGAGCATGTTAGGCAGTGAACACCTCTGAGTAGGCGATATGCAAGGGAGTACGGATGGAGCATTTTGAGATGGTCTGTGTATGGCATGCATTCCAGGCCACTAATGCTCTTTGTGAGGTATTGCTGCAGGCTTTCCGGTTGTTGTGGTAGTCTTGTGAGGTACATAGCAGAAGTGGCATTGTACTCTATTATAGTTCTAGTGAGTGATGAGTAGAGGGGAACAATGTCCTCTTCTATTCTGCATGAGACACATTTTGTGATGAGGTGTGCCACATAGGAGGGTTTCCTGACTACTGTGGGAATGTGGTTATCACAGTTGTGTCCACTGTCCACCTGTGACCCAAGGTCCCTTGTCACACTTTCAGTATGAAGTATACTACCACCTATGTTGTACTTCTTGGCTACAGAGTTTTTAACAAATGGGATGACAATGCACCTTTTGGCATTGAGCTAGAGCCCATGCCTTTGACAACAGCCATCTGTCTCAGTGAGGCCCTTTTGTAGGATGTCCACATCTTTAGTGTTTACAATTATGGCTCCTAGTTTGCAGTCCTCTGGAAACTTCAGTTGCCACAGACCTTCCATGTTAAATTTTACTTCAGGGAAGTAGATGCTACACAGCCTGGGATGGTATCTGGTCCCATGGCAGCTGTGATACTAGCTTTGGAAAGTGTTTTTTACCTGTGCAGCCGTGACGATAGCAACATTGCAATCTTCCATTATAGACATGTGCTCTTTCATGGGTGGGGGGGGGGTAAAGTTAACACTGATCCTATCTGCCAGGATGTTGGCTATATCATTTGGGTCTGTATATTTAGTGCCATTGAGCTGTAACTCAGAACAGATCTGAGTGTAGCCATGACATGGACCTGTCTGTTGGGCAGAGATCACCTGAGTTGACAGTATGCAACAGAGTACAGATTGGGTTACATTCAGTGTTGTTGCATGGGGCAACTATTTGAGGCCAGTAATCCTCTTTTTAAGGTACTTCAGTGGTCTTTCTGGCTGATTCATCGCAAGTGTGTTGTGGTACTCTCTGATGGGTCTGATGACCGCTGAGTAGTGGGAACTTCCTTTGACCTACATGCACGGACCTTGGCAGTTTGTGTGAACACATGGCATGATTTTTTGACCACTTTCTGAATGTGTTTCTGGAAGTAGACATGACTATCCACATTTGTCCTTAGATCCCTTATTATCACATCCGTATTTAGCCTAAGAGTATGAGCATGCCCCGTATGAACTTTCAGTATGTTGCTGTCTGACATTTGCTTCGTTTCTGACATTTGCTTCTTTTCTTTGTGTGTGAGCATGCCCAGTATGACCTTTTAGTGTGATGCTGAATGAAATCCACTACATTTGATGGAGTGTGTGAACATGCCCAGTATAGGCATTTATACTATATGTGTATGGCAAATCAAGTTGTATTTTTGCAGCAGAGCTCACCTTTGTGTCATAGATCAACAGGGATCATGCTGTGCCGGCAGGGCTTCCATGAGACACTTTGCAGAGACTTATCAACATTTCTACATATAGTGGGGACAGCTATTCTTTGTACATTTCTACCCGGGGGCACACCTGATTGTTACTGTGGGTGTACATAGGATGAAGGTTTCACCTGACACTTATACACATTTGCTATGCCTGCACTGCTATGTACAGTACACCATTTCAGTCTGTACTATAGCCTATCATACTGGCTTGAGGCATACTACTGTGCTACAAATCCTAGTGTCCAATGTCACTTATATTAGATTGCGACTTCATAGCCTACACAACCCACATCACACCACCTGGCCTGATGTTCTCTGTCTGCATAGGCCTGTGGGGGAGGTTACTCATATGCATCTATAGGGGCATGATACAGCATTTCTTTGTGTTTGCATTAGTGTACAATTGTCCTGCTGTGTCAGTGCCACTGAAATGCTATCATGGCTTAGTGGTTCAGTACTGTGATTGTAGTGCACAGTATCCTAGGTTCGAGCCGTGTCACTGTTTTTTTATTTTGATGCCGGGCAGACTACACTGCTTAAGGAACAATAAAGCAAATATGAGCATGTTTACCTGACTTTGATCAACTTTGCCTGACCTTGCCCAACAATGCTCAAAGTTGCTCAACGTTGCCCAACATTGCGCTAGTTAACACAGGCAATTTTGTTTACATATACTAAATATTGGTAAATGCTGCTTAGCACTGCTTTATATTGCTTAAAACATGGCAATCATGCCTCAGGTGGTGCTGCAGGGCTGCCTATGTTGGATGCACATACAACACTCCCTAAACATGTTTGGAAACAAGTTGTGTCAAGTTAGGCATCCCTTTAATTTTATGTGTGAATCAAAGAGAGGTATCATTTCCAGGGTTCCTACTGAGCCAGTGTATGTGCTATGCATTGCCTCTTTGCCAAGGCCAAGGCATACTGGGCACACCTCCTTCTGCCTACTGGGGCAGGCTCAGGTTGTTCCTCTTCTGAGTCATGCTGTGCCTGTGCAGGCCTTGGCAATGTTGGGGGGCTGTGTGGCCCGGCCCCATGCTGTTCCTGCTGCAGCTGTTTTCACAGGATCATATTGTGTAGCATGGTACATACCATGACAATTTGGGTACATGTAGTTGGTGAGTACTGCAAGGCACCACCAGATGTGTCCAGGCACTGGAACCGTAACTTGAGCATCCCAAACACATCCTCGACTACATTTTGTGTTTGTGCATGTGCCTCATTATGGAGTTCTTGTTCAGGTGTGTGTGCATTTCCGATGGGTGTCATCAGCCATGGCTCCAGTACGTATCCAGCATCCCCCACTAGGTGACCGTCAGGGATGTCCCCATTGGCAAATGTCTGGTACAGCTGCATCAGATGCCAGATATGGGAATCATGGTAGCTTCCAGGGCAGCCAGCACACACATTCAGTATTATACCCTGGGCATCGCACATGACCTGGCAGTTGATGGAGTGGAAGCCCTTGCGGTTGATGTAGGCCCTATCATGCTCACTGGCTGGTGCTTTGATGTGTATGTGCGTGCAGTCAATTGTACCCACTACCTCGGGGTATTTCACTATTTGCTGGAAGAGGCGCATATTGCTGGCCAATACCTCATGGGAATTGGGGAAATATATATGATCACCGACATATGCTGACATGGCATTCAGGAACTGGTGCAGTACCCTGGATGCTGAAATCTGTGAAATCCCCGTCATATCACCAGTTGGTCTCTGGAAGGTACCTGTTGCTAGTATTCTTAGGCCAACACATACCTTGGTTTCCACTGGGATGGGTTCCCCTCTGTTGGTTATGTGTGTGAGGTGTGGCCTGCACAGCTCAACAATTTGCTGCAGGAGGTCTCTGTCCACTCTATAGCGATCCACTATCTCCAGCTCATGTAGCCCCTGGTAGGTTACCCTGGGTTTGTATACTCTTCTCAGTCTCCTCATTGTGGGTTGCTCAGCAGCATTTGCAATGGCACTATCCTCAGCATCTTGCACATGTTGCCTTATAATAGCAATGGCAGCCCCTAACATTTTTTTGTCTGAGTTAAACTTTTTAAGTTTTCACTTCTCTTTGTAGACTACAGTGTTGCAGTTTTTCTGAGAAAAACATGGGGGAATGTTGTTTGCAGAGTTTTAAGTGTTTGGCTGGGCTAGTGTACTGCCTGTGCTATTGGCTGATTCTGATTGATTTCACCTGGCAGCTCTGCTAGTTCTCCTTGGTTAACTTCCTACTACTTCTTTTCCTTCATTTTCCCTTTCTGTTTCCACAGGGGGCAGCAATGCGCAAAAAAGTGCAAACACGCTCACGCACACGCACACAGCCTTACACAGGCTTACACGGCCTTACACAGGCTTAGGTGGGTGCACATGCGCTCACATAGGTTTAGACAGCCTTACACAGGCTTACATGGGCGCACACATGCACACACAGGCTTAGACGGGTTTACAGGCGCGTACACGTGTGCACACAGTGTAAGCATCTTTGCAAGAAACTTTAGTGATAGCCACGGCATACACCTTCAGTTTCTGGGTTTCAGTTCAGACAACAGTAGACACGCCTCTTCCAGTCCTGAGTAACTCACAGCAAACACATGCCACTCTGCTCCAATAAGCTTACAGTCTTTGTAACATACCCTCCCATGATGTCACCTATCTTCTACTCTGTTATTCCCCTCATCCTACTCTTACACTCTAGGGACATGGTTCACATCGCAGGGAAAATTGGGATTCACTATCCATATACTCATTTGCATAGGATTGCCTACTAATGCTTGGTTACATCTCTCAGACTGAGCTTCCCCCCTTAGCAAACTCTACTCAGTAGCCATGTTGTCTTCAGTCTGCCATTTACCTGCATGGCAGATGAATATATTTAATAAAATGCCTATTTTAGGCTTTTTTTTTCTGGTTTTTAGAGCGCCGCACGTTTGCGTGGCGCTGCGCTATGCTTAAACATTGAAGATCGGGGAAAAATGTTTTTTATTATTTTGCTACACATAATAATGCCAATGGCCTTATATTTAGCCATTGGCATGCTTTCTCGACTGGATGCATCTTTTATTTGGAGCTGTCATAGCTCCATTTTGCTATTTGCATAACGGTACTCAGTTACCAACTGAGTACATTTCTGCAAATAACACTACTCTTACTCGGACAGGTTAGTGTTTCCTGGACCACAAATTTACCTCATCTGCATAGCTTTCAGCAGCAGATGAGGTAATCTCCATATCCTAACACTGTCCGTGCAATAGTCATTTTAAGAGCTCTCATGCACGCCCCTGCCGGCTCTTCCTGGATCGCTCAGCAGACATGTTGGCTGTCTGGAGTCTTACTCTACTCTTAGACTCCATGCAAGCCTTCGTGAATCCGGCCCTTTAAGTCTGAAACTTAAATGTTTGTCATTATTAAGTGACTTCGATCCTCAAGTGATTTACGAGAAAACCACACATTTTATAAAGAACAGATCAAAAATATGAGGCATAAATCTTGACATTCTGCCAAACTCCTGGACAGTTGAGAGGTATGCTAACAATCCATACATGAAAAACACCTTCAGGATTCACCTGCATATCATGATACAGGTTACATAGTGGGATAGCATGTTGGGCATTTTTGAATTCAATAGTACATGTTACCCAAGCTACAGACTATGACTCAGTAAATGTAGCAATTTATATGCCTTATTCAATATGTAGCAAAAGGTGTCATGTTTACATATCATTAATATATAGAGACACCTGATATCAGCCCCAGAAATATTACACACTGAGGACTGGGCAGTACTTCAAATGGATGGGACTACAGGTGTTTACAAGAGTGTGGTAGGGGTCTGTGAATAGATACATGGATATACTGCAAGATCACAACAAATTTATAACTACAGTGAAGTGCAGACATGACAAAATAATACAACTTAAAAGCTTGTTTACTGCTGACCTCAAAGGCAATCTGAAATTCTACTTAATTCTGTTTTGAGAAGGTAAGCAGATGTGTGTGTGTGTGTGTGTGTGTGTGTGTGTGTGTGTGTGTGTGTGTGTGTGTGTGTGTGTGTGTGTGTGTGCGTGTGTGTGTGTGAGTGTGTGTGTGTGTAAATATACTTTTTTGGTTCATACATGTCTGCCATAACTGAGTGGACATACATTTATGTGCATTATGTGATCACATATATCAGGAAGAGGTAGTGACGATTCTTGCACTTTCCTATAATACTACTCCTATGAGCACTTTTACTGATATAAATTATTTACAAAGAGTTGCCTTATTTGCATTTCCCCACTAGTAAAAAACAACTGGGGACATTTCTCCATTTGTGCAACAGCTTGGCACTCACTAGTTTCCATGTTTTATAGTGGGATGAAGGGACAACACATTATTAGCATTAGTTACCACTCACCAGGTTTGCCTCTGCTGTACAATAACATAGTTGCCATTATGACTGTGTAACCATCTTCCACGAAACAGGAGTAGCTTGTTCTCTGCAATTTCTCAGCACATTTATCCAGTACTATATACATTACTTTTCTGAATGCCTGTACAGAGGAAGTGACAAGCGGTAATAGGACAGCAATGAGAGCTAATGGTCAGTAATGGAAACAGACAATCTATTTAAATTATTCTTTATCAATTTTTTTTTTTTTTTACTAGATCACTTACAAGGATTTATTTGTGACATGTAGGAACAGTGAATGATAAATGCTACAGAGATAATAATGAAGCAGTGACCACAGGAGATTTACTTTTCAACATCAGAACTTGTGCTCTTCCCTTTTTGCATGGATGAACTTAGGGGAATAAGAGATCAGCAATTAAGGGGTTCATATATTTATTTTTTATACAAAAACAGAACTTTTGATTGCTGAACTTCAGACATATTACTATTTTTAAACACAGAAGCCAGATTTGTGCATTAACTCTGGCCTAATAATAAAAATATTTAGCTATACCTGATGTTCAGTCTGTCTCCATCTTCATAATTTCATCTGATATGGCTGGAGACGTAGAACCAAAATAATTGCATAATCCTTAGGTAACTGCACTGACCACAGTCTCTCTTATGTAGTTATAAACATTTATAATTCTTTATTTTTACAAATACATTCAATTGCAAATATCCCTGATGATAATTCTGACTTGTGAAAACTATAAAAACAGCAGAGGACTTGAGACTCGCACATAGAAATAAATTAAAAACAGCTTCAGCCAATGTAATTAAAAGGGCAAAATTTATTGACTCCATGATTTCAAGTTTAAATATGCATGCTAAGTTTGTTATCTAAACAGTTTGCCATGAAAAAAATTAGTGCTGATTTGGTCATTAACACCTGTCCATTCTGTTCCCACAGGAATGGGGATGCATCTGTTTCTATAAAAAGCAGTATGCTAACTTTCAGGTTTTTATTAAATGCCTCATAATTTTCCTAGCTCACAGGTTTTACTAAATGCCATAAAATGTTATATAGTGAAAAGATCATGCTATACTGTGAGAATATCATGTTGTAGCAGTCGTTTGGAAACATTTGCATATATCAGTTCCATAAATCATTTCTGAAACTGGCTTGCTCTAAATCACTTAATGTTTTGCATTTCTCATGGATTATTACTTGACAGAAGTGGACATCAGAAATATAAGTTTGTATAATACATACAGCTTACAAACAATATTTCATTTTGCCTTCTTTTAACATTTTGTGCACAACAGCATGCTACAAATGAAATATATTTCCAACGCATTTGTAAGGGAAGCATTTCTATCTGACCAAACTAAAAATATTCTATCAAGACACTTGTCATGAAGGCTGTCAATGGTGGTGGGATGGGTGTAGGAAGGGTGCAGAGTACAATATATGTTTAGGAGTGAAGTACAATTTATAGTGTAAAGCAAGAAGAGATTCTTGTTGATAGTTTAACAAGACATATAGTTTTATAATAAATGACTGTTTTGGTAACTGTTACAGCTTAAGTGCTTTTAAAGCCATAGTCCGTATATTCCATGTAACTAAAGGATTAACTGTGAACTACATTGTTATAGTATATCTAGAAAACTGGCTGTATATGCCACATTATCATTGTCTGTTTGCAGCATGCGTATCCCTTATATATATTTTTTTCATTTATTTGTTTGTATATTTGCTTCTTTACTGCTTGTATAAAATAATAGAGAATACAAGACTGCATTTAGATAGGCGTTCACTTTCTCATTAGTATATCTGTTGGGTCTAGATTAGATCACTGAACGCTTAAAAAAGCGAATGGTGATCGACCCTATGTAAGCGAAAGCTTACAATTTCAAACTGTCAGAACAGCGATTTTTTTTCCTAGGGAAAGAAATTGCTGTTCCAACATAAAAAAAAAAAAAAACAAACACTTGAAAAATTGCATTAAGTGGGGGGCTGCACCCCCCACACACCCCTACTTAAATATACCATCTCCAAGACCGCACTACAGTGCTGAAAACAGCAAAGTAAAGTTGTGGCCAAGCAAATTCTTTCTCAGGGAAAGAATTTGCTTAAAAGCCACTTCGATATTTTGCCATTTCAGGCTTTTGAGTTCAACCAAGACGCATTCGAAAGAATGCGTCTTCGGTCTTCTAATAGGGAACCTATCTATCTATATATACATATGTGTGTGTGTGTGTGTGTGTGTGTGTGTGTGTGTGTGTGTGTGTGTGTGTGTGTGTTTGCGTGTAGCTAAAATGACTGAAACAACATAAGATCGACAATAAAAAGAAAAGACTGAAAAGTAATAAGACTGACACTGAAAAAGACTGAAATGCAAACTACTGGCAAATTGAACTTGTACTGGGGAGGTTATGCCATTTCCTCACTGCTGTGTATTTATTTCAAATGTTTTTTTCTTGTGAATTCATCCTTTCTATTTCATTATTTTTCAATGCTCTTATTATACTCTTATTTCCTCTCACTGTCTTACTGAAATACAGAGCCACTTCTTTTTTTTCCTTATAGAAAATACCTTTGTTTATATAACATTTTTTAATCTTCTCCTGATTAATTTCATGCATCACTTTCTCCTTTTCATAGAAACTTGTATTATTTATTAACACTTCCCTAAATACTACCCGACTTAGTAACTTATATTTCTGCTTTTCTTTCCTTCTAATCACTGCTTGACATTTCAGAAAACATTTTTTATATTTTTCTTTAAAGCTTCTTCATCAGTCAGTCCAGTCTTCATAGAAAATTCTCATATGTCCACAGTCTCAAAGGCAGCACCCATATCTGCTCTGATCTAGTGGTCAATAATACCACATACACAAATTATATCGATATAGTCAATCTGCTGGCAGACAGGTTCAGTGAAAACTTCACCCCCCTGTCCACCCATCAGTAAACCAGGACATCCCCAGCACCTGGCCCCTCCCTTCATCACCAGGGAGCAGGTCCTTAATGTCCTCTCAAAGGCAAAAAATGCAGTCTTCATGGGACCCGATAACATCCCTGTCTGTATCCTACATGAACTCAGGCATGAGCTCTCACCTCCATGAGACACCCTATTTAACCAAAGCCTGAACACCAGCTTCATCCCAGCATAATGGAGGACAGTCACTGTCATCCCTCCACACAAAGGTGGAGTATCCAGTGACCCAGGCAATTATTAGCCCATCAGCCTAATCACACTGATCTGCAAGGTCATGGAATGCGTTATCTTGGACCTTATAAACAAGGACATTGGCAACCTCCAAACATTTGAGCCCACACAGTTTGATTTTGTCAAAAGGAGATCATGCCTGTTAAACTTGGTTAACTTCTTTGAAACAGTCACCAAAGTTATGGACGAAGGGAAGACAGTGGACACAGCCTACCTTGACCAAGCCAAAGCCTTTGATACTATTCCCCACTTTGGCATAATAGATAAACTCTCCCAGCTATGCATCAGCCCATATGTTACCAGATGGGTAGATAACTGGCTCATTGATAGAACCCACTCAGTCAAAAATATGGAAAACTACCTCTAGTAGTAGACCCCTTAATGAGTGGTATACCCCAAGGATCGATCTTGGGGCCTCTACTGTTTGGGATATACTTTTCAGAGGTGCAAGCCAAAACCAGTGGTCCATGGCTGACCAAGTTTACAGATGACTGCTAGCTGGATGCTGTCTTAAATTCCCCTAGTGATGTAAACATCCTGAAGAGGGCCTTACCCAAACTAATGACTTGGTGCCAGAAGTGGGGCGTCAAACTGAATGTCAAGAAATGCATTATTATCCTCTTTGGGGAAAATGTTATCCCCACTAATTATCACATTAATAATAATGTAGAAAGCATGCAATCAGTCATGAGGCACTTGCACACCCAGGTTGATAGCAACCTGACTTTTGACCACCATGTTCCTTCCATTGTACAGAAGGCTTTCTACATGGTCCACCTCATAAATAAGAGTATTTCATCCAGGAACAAGGAGGTCATAACATCCTTGTACTCCTCCCTTATCAGACCCATTATCGAGTACAATGCCCCCTTCAGCATGTACCTTGCCAAGCACATGCAGCAGTTGGAGAGACCACAGAGGTTCCTGACCAGGAAAATCCAGGGTCTCAAACACCTATCCTATATAGATAAACCCCTGTCCCTCTACTCAGTCTCATACAGACTGCTCAGAGGTGACCTGTGTCTGGCATACAAGGCTATTTCAGACCCAGCCTTGATGGAGTTGCTGTATATCCATAAGACAAACTCCACTTAAGCAACTCACATGCAAGGCCTTAACCTGGTCTATGACGATAATAGAACTTGTTGGCAAGATTGATGTGTGTCCCAAAGACTTCCTCATCTGTGGAATAGACTCCATCTCCATGTCAAGGAGAGTGCCTCTAGCCCTCTTTAAGAAGAACCTGGACGACTGGATGGGAGTCAGAAAATATACCCCTGGGATCCCACCTGTGTCCCTGCTGGACAGGGGAAACAGCTGCTGACTTTGGGGGAGCATGAGTGAAATTCTTGGCTAGGCTTATAAAGGCCTCCGGGCTAATAGCCTAGTATCATCCTATGATCCTATATGTACATGATCTTTCCATAATTCATCAATGCCCTTTCTGTCTCCCTCATGTAAATCTTTGTCATTAAATCTTTTAATACCTTTACCTAAGCTTATATAATCTTCCTGTTCCTTCACTTCTACCTATATAGCCAGATGATCTGAAAAACTTGTTTCCTGTATTCCTTGTTTTATAATTTTCAAACTGTCAGATACTACAAAATAATGAATTTCTCTTTTAATCACATTTCTTTTGCAAGGCCAATGTGTATTACCCCACATACATAACTTTACACGTTTCAATATTTCATACATCCTCCTAACATCATTCCTTTCTTTCCTTCTTTCTTTTCCTTAATTCACAATTAACATTTCCCATAAATATTATTTCCATATTCACTCCTACATAATTTAAGATTCATTTAAACATTTCCTCTCTTTCTTTTTTAGTGACATAGGCACAAATTACAATAATTCTATACTTGCCTTTTCTTAGATCTAACACTACTATCCTACCTAATTCCACTGTAGTATAATCACAGATTTTAACTGTTTAATTGCATAACATACTGATTCCTAAACCTGTATCTTTCCCATATTTCAATACTTCTTTCCCCATAGCTCTTCTGTCTGCAGCATTTCTTCTTCTGTTAATATTCTTATGTCTTCTAGAATAATTACATGCATATAAAGTAGCATACACCATTCTAAAATGGTTCCCCTTCACAATCCCAAATTACTGAATGCTTGAAATTCAGTAACTCGAGACTGTAAAGTCAAAAATGCAGAAGAGCAAATCAACATAAGCGCAAATTCAAATATCTCAAATTCGTGCTTATGCATGTCAGCTACAGGACGGGAAGTGTGTGAGTTGGGATGTTTTACAGAAGTAAAAGTAAGTGAATGTACGTGTGTGTTTTGTAAGTTGTGTGTGTCGGTTTGGGTAGGGAGGTGGGAGTATGAGTGTGAGTGTTGGATGTGAATATGTATGTGTGATATGTTTGTGTGTGTGTGAGGCAGTTTAAAGTGTTTGTGTGGTGGCTTTTTTTTTTGTTTATTAGTGTGATCTTGGAGTTAGAATATATAAGTAGGGGATGTGGGGGGTGCAGGGGGCTTGCCCCCTGTGTACAAGTAGTGTAGGGCTTGTAGTTTATGTGATGTGGGCTGTATGGTGTGCGTGTTGTGTGGTGTATGTGTTCTGTATGTTCAGGGTTTTTTGTTTTCGTGCTTGTGGGTTTTGGGATTTTTGTTGGTTCGACTTTATAATTTCAAGTTACTGAATTTTGAGCATTCAGTAATTCGATATTATGAAGGGGAACCTGTAAAATACCTAACCTTCTTTTAATATTCTGTATGCTATTAAAAATTTTTGATAGAACTTTCACCTTCTTTCAAATTTATTGTATCCTTCCATCTTACCCCTTGTCTTTTTCTTTTCTTTCACAATCACACTTTTAAATATCCTTTTTCTGTCTTTCACCCTTTTCCCTATTGAATTCTTTTTTCATCTCTCTATTTTCCAGCTTATATCCTCTTTATCACTTATATCCAGTACCAATGCCTTGCCTTCATTTTTTTTCATTTTATTCATATATTATTTTTTCTTTATTCTCACCTTGTACGGCATCCTGTTTTTCATGTTCATGTTCTACACTTTTATCTTTATCATACAAAAGTCTATTTAGGTTACATTAGCTTGATTTACTTTATCTAAAGTAGTTGAAAACTTGTTCTTAATCCTCATTCTTGGAAATACATGGAAAGTTTAGTATCATGCTTGGTAGAAAGACGTATTGTAAATGGTTATTCCATAAAATAGGTAAAAGAGTTAAAAATCTCCTCAGGAGCTGGTGTATACTTCTTTGGAGTGAGGCACAGTGTTTAAGGTGAATCTGTGGATTTTTATATTCTACCGATACTCATTTGATTTCTCCACATACTGTATTTCTTCGTCAGTTGTGGAGACCTGAATGTATGATTAACTCCTCCATTGTTAAAGCCCAGATTCTCAAGAATTCTGTCTAAAAATATATCTGAATACCATATTACCACTGGTGCTATATGCTACCATTTGTTGATAATTATCTGCTTTTCGCCTTAATTATAATATAACCGAAGCCACTCAATAAAAGGGGACCATGCTTTTTCATTTCTACATTCAATTTTAAATAACTTTATAAATAGCATTCATTTTATAATGATCTTTTTTATTTCTCTGAGTATGTAGTTAATAAAGGATATTTTTAATACACATTGCACTTAAAGGAAGTTTTTTTTTATTTTCTTATTTTATCATTTATTGCTTCATCCCAATAAACAACCACACTTAAAACAGTTTTATTATATACACATTTTTCCTATTTGCTTTTTTTAAATTGTTCATTCATGTCGTATCTTAAACTGTATATATTGTTATATTATTATTCCTTATCAAATATTGTTTTTATTTGTAAATAATGACTGTATACAGAGGGATTAAATTGATCAGTCACAGCATGAAGTTATGGGAAAGAGTAGTGGAAGCTAGGTTAAGAAGGGACGTGATGATTAGTGATCAGCAGTATGGTTTCATGCCGGGAAAGGGCACTACAGATGCGATGTTTGCTCTGAGAGTTTTGATGGAGAAGTACAGAGAATGTCAGAAGGAGTTGCATTGTGTTTTTGAAGACTTAGAGAAAGCATATGACAGGGTGCTTAGAGAGGAGTTGTGGTATTGTATGAGGAAGTCAGGAGTGTCAGAGAAGTACATAAGAGTGGTACAGGATATGTACGAGGGTAGTGTGACAGCGGTGAGGTCTGCGGTGGGAGTGACAGATGCATTTAAGGTGGAGGTGTGGTTACATCAAGGATCAGCCCTTTCTTATTTGCAATGGTGATGGACAGGTTGACAGACGAGATCAGACAGGAGTCCCCGTGGACTGTGATGTTTGCAGATGACATTGTGATCTGTAGTGAGAGTAGGGAACAGGTGGAGGAGACCATGGAGAGATGGAGATATGCTCTAGAGAGAAGAGGAATGAAGGTCAGCAGGACTAAGGCAGAATATATGTGTGTGAATGAGAGGGAGGATAGAGGAATGGTGAGGATGCAAGGAGTAGAGGTGGCGAAGGTGGATGAGTTTAAATACTTGGGGTCAATAGTTCAGAGTAATGGTGAGTGTGGAAGAGAGGTGAAGAAGAGAGTACAGGCAGGATGGAGTGGGTGGAAAAGAGTGTCAGGAGTGATTTGTGACAGACGTGTACCTGTAAAAGTGAAAGGAAAGGTGTACAAGAGGGTAGTGAGACCAGCTATGTTATATGGGTTGGAGACAGTGGCATTGACTAAAAGGCAGGAGTTTGAGCTGGATGTGGCAGAGTTAAAGATGTTAAGATTTGCAATAGGTGTGAGGAGGTTGGACAGGATTAGGAATAAGTATATTAGTGGGTCAGCCCAGGTTGGAAGATTTGGAGGCAAAGCCATAGAGGCAAGATTACGTTGGTTTGGGCATGTGCTGAGGAGGGATGCTGAGTATATTGGGAAAAATATGCTAAGGATGAAGCTACCAGGTAACAGGAAAAGAGGAAGGCCTAAGATAAGGTTTATGGATGTGGTAAGAGAGGACATGCAGGTGGTTGGTGTGACAGAGCAAGATGCAGAGGACAGGAAGAAATGGAAACAGGTGATCCATTGTGGCGACCCCTAACTGGAACAACAGAAAAAAGATGTTGAATGACTGCATTCTTGGTATTCTTCCATACATTAATATACCACATCAAAGTAAATTATGCATAACCAATCCCTCTTTGTTGCATAGACACATTGTAACATCTTGTTGCCTGACATTGGCATTTTATATTGGATACAACTATATATTTTCTCATCTTCTCTGTACAATTATTGGTATTTTTTTAATGTTGTTAGCAATCTATCATGTGTTGATATACACTTTAATCTAGATAGGCATTTAGAGGTAAGATATGGGAAAAAACAGTTTTAGAAAATAGAAAACTACCTTTAAATAAACATATCAGTACCTATCTTAACTTTATTACATTCTGTAAAATTTCTTAGATAACATTTCTGTTTTTGTCTACTGATTCATTTGGACTTAAACAAATTAAGGATTCCTAGCAAAAATAATCATCTTTCTATAAGTCTAAATACCAGGCTACTTTTATACAAGAGCCTCAGAAAACAAATGATCAATGGAATAAAATAAACAAAAGAATGACTAGTGCTGCAATTGCTTCATGTTTACATAAAACAAGTCTGGGGTTAGTGCATGTACCGTGGTACAAAGGGATAACGCTTGACCACAGCTTTTTAAAACTGACTTTGATTAGTGGTTTGGATAGTGGCTAACACAGGCAGAGATGATGGGCATGCCTACCTTGAGAGGAGAATGGTGCATGGTTGTTAGATATCTCTTTGAACTGCAGACAAGGTCAGAGTTTACAGCAGAGCAATCAGAAGGCTTGGTTTGTTAGTGACTAGGATGTGGGTCACTTTCTAAGGAAATTGAGCAAGTATGCCCTGAAGCTACTCTGCATTACCCACCCAACTGAACAACACAAAGCTGTCAGCTCATCAGCACAGTAGTAGGAGACATACGGCTAGAGACTATTAACTGTCCACCATACACGGCACTTAGTGATGTGTCATTTCTCTCCATTCGGAATCCAAAAGAAAAAAAACAACAAAAAAGTAGCAGTAGTGCAGGAATCACATTTTATTTTTATTTTTTTTAATTCTAAGTATTTTAATCTAAAACATTTCAATTAGCCTTCATCAGAACTACAAATGAAACAAGCAGGAAAAAAAGACACTTGGAAGTTAAAAATCAAAAATGCTTTTACTTCTAATAAAAACACGTAACATTAAGTGATTTCATCTTCACTTTGGAATACTTCTCCTAGGATTCATTAACATGCCTGTACATGTTGCAGTAAGTCTACATGTTCCATCCATGTTAGAGTGATGAGCAGCAGTGCTCACCGAATATGCAAGCCGCTAAGTAAGGCTATACATTCATCAGCGCCTTTTCTTGTGGTCATAGTACCTGCTATTGACCACACTGAGGTGCACAGACTCTCAAGCACACAGTATAAACAACACATTGTAAATGCACTCAATCCCATTAAGCAAGAATGTGTGAACAGCACAAAACAAGCAATCAAGGTTCATAAGGTTCATAGGTTGGTACTAGGCTATCAGCCCTAGGGCCTATACAAGCCTAGCCATAACAATTCCCTGGCTATTTCTTCCCACATTATTTACTTTCCTGGACCCCTGTCTAGCAGGGCAACTGACGTGATCCCTGGGTGAATTTTTCTCCCATCCAATCGTCAAGGTTCTTCTTGAAGAGGTCCAAAGAGGCACTCTGCTTGACATGTATGGGCAATCTATTCCAGAGTCTGGGGAGTCTCTGGGTCAGGAACCTATCCCTCCAGCATGTTTTGTTTATTGTGATGACAAGGTTTAGATCCCTGGAGCGTGTAGCTCTAAGGAATTGGGATTTCTTTAAGTGTAGCATGTCCAACAGCTCTGGGTTTGACATGGCCTTGTATGTTAAGCAGAGACTGCCTCCGAGTAGACGATATGTGACAGAGTATAGCTGGAGATTTTTAAGGCGGTCAGCATAGGGCATCTGCTTTAGGCCTGTGATTCTTTTAGTGAGGTATTTCTGAGGCCTTTCTAGTTGTTGCAGATGTCTTGAGAGGTACATACGAAATGGGGCGTTGTATTCTATAATGGGTCTAATGAGGGATGAGTACAGTGGGACAATGACCTCTTTTTTTCTGGATGAAAAGCCCTTCGTGATGAGGTGTGCCACATAGAAGGATTTCCTGACTGTTGTAATGCAACTTAAAGTGCGCAATTAAGAGTTAAAGCATGCTTAACAAGGAGCATATAGCTTTATATAAGTAAAGTAATGTACAAACAACAGTAACTGAATTTACTGAAAACTATATAAGTAATGCTGTCCACTGAAGGATACTTCTACAAAACAAAAAGGAAATGCTGACAAAAGGATGTAAGAAGGACACAGCAACAGTATAACAAAGGGAGTAAATGTGATACCTGTAAAATTTATTTAAATTGCAGAAGTGTGATCACAGATGGCAAGGAAAGAAGATACATTAGGGGATATTGCATCTTATATAGGTAGTGCATGTCAGTTGTGCATCCAGAAAGTTATATCTTATAACAAACATTATGTTTTTGATACAGCACCCATATACCATGTAAAATAGTTGTAGTAAACTCTCAAGCTGTTGCCCTATGCACTTCAAAAAGGTACTTATTATTTTCATTTTTGGGGAAGTTGCAGCCATTACAAAGGCTATTGCAAAGTTAAAATTGTCTTAGCAAAGCATGTGTTGTATATGAATGCATATGGCACAATAGTTTAAACAGTTATAACATATACTGCATATTTTCCACTTTGCATTTTGTGAGTCATTCTCAGAAAAATGATGTATTTGTGAGTATACTGACAATGCCTAGGTACACCCATGTTGTACATGTATGGACCTACTCTGCTATTGCCATGTATATTGTGTGATTAATCAAAGGAAATTATTTAGGTTCACATGTTTGATATTAGAACATACACACAAGTTAAAGAACTGTAATTCTTGCATTGTCTTATGTATATGAAGGAAACAATAATGAAGTTGTAATGGCAGTGCACATACCTGTAAAATGGGAAATACTGAGAAGAATCAGACACCTATGAAATCATTCCAATAATAGTATTAATTCAGGAAAAAAAAACATTTGTGGCAGGAAACTGCATGTTGTGAAAGGTAGAAAGTGTGACTGCTCGTGCATGCTGTGTATAGATGTATGCAACGAAACGTAGAAGGACATAACACATGCATAGAACTTTTACTTTGACTGGCAAATTAACAGAATAATTATAGCAGACATAAGATGTATGAACTTGCAAAGTGAGGGTTATGGTCATATGGCATATACTAAATGCAGATAAATCCAGGTAAAAGTCTAGTGCACTCAGTCGCATGACACCTCAGTTGGGTGTGTAGGAATGTCAGTATATCATTATGCATAAATGTATGTATGTTTGTTAGAAGTAACACAGATGGATAGCTAGCACATACAAGACATTGGCAAAGCAAACTTACATAGTTGAAGTATTGTTCAATGATATCAACTACATGGGAAATATATAAAATGTCAGGGTTTGAGTATGATGCATCTGCAGGAGTATAATCAATCATGCTACATGTGTCCTTCCTGCTACAACTGCCATAATATACATGTTTTATTTATTATTTATTTCTCCTTTGCTGATTGGGTAGTCCCACTAGGCTAGTAGCCTCTTTTCAGGGGAGACCCGGGTGGTATTTGAACATGTTGAAATAAAATAGTTGCTAAAAGTACAGATGTGAATGCAATATAGCATCATGTGGTACCTGACATTTAGCACTGAAGTGAGCCTTGTTCAGCACATGAGTAATACCTGTCTGGCAGTACAGCAACATTAATGACACTAAGGTGAAACATTAACATGTATTACTAAGTGATCTGTTGAAGATTTACATTTTAAACAGAATAAATTAACATTGGCCTATGGCAAATCTTCTTATCCTCTGCACAGAGTTCAATCATTCCACCGCATGGAAGCTGTCAAGTTCATCCTACCAGAAGCTAGTTATATTTATTTTTAACAAAGAAGAAAAATTGACAAGAAGAATCTCACAACATTGAGTACCTGATGTTCTTTGTACTAAACAGCTCATATTTAATACATCCTCATACAGGATATGCGCATAAGGAAAGAGAGCAATGAGTACAATAACCGCAACTATCCAAAACAAAACAGCAAGAATGTATCATAACATAGAACCACCACCTGTCTGTGATGATTTTGAAGCATGGCACATATGTCATAAAGGGTTGAACAAGGCCTCATTTCATTTAAGCCTTGTATTGTGAATAAAACTGTCAAATGCATAAGTAAATGTTTGCATTAACTCATATGATACACATCCATCTTTTTTGGGGAAATAGATAATGTCTGTAAGTATTCGCTCAAGTATTCATAAGTTACATCATGTCAGACTTGAACACATGTCTGCAGTCAAAGCTCAGAGAGAGAGAGGGAGGTGTATCAACAACTGATACCACAGAAAGAAACATATCTGATGTGCCATGAAGAACACACTTGAAAATATGACATCAGTATCTTAGAGGAATGATTATAGCTCCCCTAGCATGGAGCCTGAGACCTAAAAAAGTCGTCCCTCTTATACTGACATATCTCAAGTCTTTGGTTAGGCCACTCCTGTCTATCACAATTGTCTGACAGTCATTCCTTATGAAAGTCAACCCCCTACTTACCATGTTCAACACTGTACAGAGCTATGTATTAACTTTATCTGTCACAGGTGTTAGCAATGGGCAGTTGTCACAAAAAACACACTTCAAGGTGTGAACTAAGAAAGTCTTTTAATTGTCATCTATACCATAAAAATTATTCTGAGAGATCAAAAAGAGGTAGCAGTGTTACAGTTCATACACGTTTGATGTAGCCATATCACTGTTTGCTGGGCAAGCTACTCTTGTCTCCCTATATTGTTTAGCACATACACATTCCTAGATTTGAGCCACTGCCTATCTGCCTATTTTTGCTATAGAAGTCAGTATTAACTGCATGTGCTACAACAAAACTCATCATAGGGATCACAGGACACCTATTTGACTGGCAATAACCCTCAGCATGTTGAAAAACCGTTGTTACAACTAAAAGGGATAGAAACAAATTGATGCAATGGTATGTGTTACTGTGTCATGACATTAGACTCACGTTTGATTATCTCTTGCTGGAATTGAAAACCTGTCTATGTAAGTCCACAATCATCATGAAATTTGCATTAACCGCCTGATCCATAGGTGAAGTCTTACCACAAGTGTGAGCTGTGACATATTTAAAGGCATGACATCATCATCATCATTATGGTGCAAATCTTAGGCTAAAAGTAATGGAAGAGCCCTTACCCACTGTAAATGTACAGTAAACAACTGGGGTGGATGTTATACATCCCTAACACCAGAGTTTCGCACACATAAATTATTCAGTCATTGTGGATTTCAAACACCTATCACTCTAACTACACAAGCTGCAGGGTATTGATTGTATCAACTGCATGTACCACAGGAGAAGTCTTTCTTCAACAATGAAACAGTATATTTGAAGGCATGACATCATCATAGGGCTACAAGGCATATGTGTGGTTTTAAATTGATTAAAAAAGGGGTGCATGCTATCTCTCTCTCAAAATCTTGCATGATGGTATGTGTACCCTACTCCATGCTTTGCATAATCTAGTTATTAATGGCAAAAAATCTGGTGTGCTTGGCATGGCACCTCAACTCAAATAATCCAAAAAGGTGCTGTGAAAAGTGAATCACAGAAATGACAAAAGATGAAACTATAAACAAACTTTAATACATAAAAACACAACTTGGTTAAGTTCTTTTTTCTTTTAGTTACTTGTTCAAAATTATGCAACTCATGCTAGTCAGTCACTGCTGTGTTCAAACACTTACCTATCTATGTATAAAGTCTAGATTACATTGTATGAAATCCATGTGCTACAGGAGAATTTAACTTTAAATGTGATATAATGCACATTTGTAAGGATTACTACATCAGCGTGTTGCAGAGATGATAGTGTGCATCATAGGTTGTGGGGAAAAAGAATGTGTCTTGTCAAGGTGAAATGAGAGTAGTGTGTTGATCACAATTAATGATATACTGCTGTGCTTAGTTATATCATGTCATTTGTGTACATTGCAGTACCATGTGTGATATGCAGCAGTTTCACAGTATCGTGTATTGATAGTGCTCATATTCATGAAACAGTACATTGACAACCAAGCATTCTTTTTTTAAGAACTTTTATTGATTTAACATATTTACAATATATACACAGTAAGAAATTCAGTATCTCATACTGTTATGCAATGTTAAAAATGCATGGAATCATCAAGATAATCTTATACAATTAACACAATAAGAATCTTGGTATTTCAATAGCAACATTTAATGCTATCAAAACAACTAAAAGTCTTAGTATGATTTATAGATCTTATTCTAGTCACTTCTATTTCAGTCTTACATAGTATTGCTGTTAAATTTTAAAAGTTTTTTTTTTTGTTTTTTTTCAACTGTTTTCCATGCCAATTGCCATATATTTGGCTGTTGGCATGCTTTACACATTATATACACCCTTTATTTGGAGCTGTCATGGCTCTGTTTTGTAGTTTGCAGAAATGTACTCAGTTACTAACCGAATACATTTTTGCAGGTTACACTAGTCCTGTACGGACTGCTGCCAGCTTTTTACTGTGTAATTACTGTAAATATGTTAAATCAATAAAACTTCTTAAAAAAAGAATGCTTGGTTGTCAATGTACTGTTTCACGAGTATGATTGCTATCAACACATGATACTGTGAAACTGCTGCATATCACACACAGTACTGCAATGTACACAAATGACAAAATATAACTAAGCTCAGCAGTATATCATTAATTGTGATCTCCAGTTTTTTTTTTTTTTTTGTAATGACTTTTCTAGCTTCTGCTAAAAAGACTCCAAATAATTTTTGTTGTTTGTATTTTATGGATAGAGGAAGTAGAACATTAATTAGTATTACTGGTCTAGTTAAAGAACAATTATCAGAACGTAACCCTTTAAAGAAACATACTTATCTCTTCCTAATATGCATTTAATTTTTCACAATCCATAAACACGTGTTCAATCAGCTTTTGCATCTTTATTTCATCTCCAACAAGCTGATGCAATCATTTTACTAAACTCAGAGATTTTATATGGAGTAATAAAGATTCTATGTATATATTTCCACATAAATACTTTCCAGTATAAACTTGAAGAGATTTGACTAACTTGTTTAAGTAACAAAGTTTTATTCTTACCATATATTGAGTGACTGGATCCTCTACTATCTAAAGAGTTCCAGATTTTGCATCAAAATCATTATTATTATTATTTATAACTAACTTATATAATTTGCACAAGCTTTCTTTGTAGGTCAGTTTACCTTGGATGAATGCATTCATATATTCATATAATGGGGAATAGTGTTCTGCTCCTCTTTACTCATGATATCTACAAATTCATTTAATTTCTTACTGATGGATAGTATTAACTGGTTAACAGATTCATCTAACTTATACCCCGGGATTCAGCAAGCTCTGCATAGCGTGCAGGAATAGTGCAGGAGCTGCTGGGGGCGATATGGTCGCCGAGAGATCCAGGAACAACCTCCCGGGACGTGCAAAAGTGCACTATTCCTGCACGGACACAGTTCCTGTATGCTAATTACCCCATTTGCAGGTGAAAACCATGCAAATGAGGTGAATTAGTGATCCAGGAAGCTGGCATCACTCCGTGCAGGACTAGTGTAACCTATAGAAATGTACTATGTTAGTAACCGAGTACATTTCTGCAAACTACAAAATGGAGCCATGACAGCTCCAAATAAAGGGTGTATATAATGTGTAAAGAATGCCAATGGCCAAATATATGGCCATTGGCATGGAAAACAGTTGAAAAAAAAATAATTTAATTTTTTTGGCCAATTTCGGCCATTTAAGCATAGGGCAGCGGCGCACAAATGGGATCGGCCAGAAAATAAAAGAAAATCCCTGAAAAAAGCTTTCTCTCCAAAATCACAATTTTGCCATTATAGTCAATGGCAGTCAGAAGACAACAAGGCCAGTGAGCAGTGTTTGCTAAGGGGGAAGGCTCAGTGTGGGACTTTTAACTAGGCATTAGCAGGCAATCTTATGCAAATGATGGGAATGATACTGAATCACTCATGGCTAGCCTGCACCCAACTATGTAGGTGCAGGAAGACCATGGTGCAAGCCTAAGAGCTAGTTGACATCATAGAGAGGTGTGTCAGGCATACGGTAAGCTTATTGTAGCCCTGTGGCTCAGGCTTGCCCTTAGCTTAGCAGAGCTAAGGAAGGGGCTGTGTCTGAAGCTGCCTAGCATTCTTTACATTGCCTAAATGGATGTGCATGCCGCGCATCAGGTTTTAAACAACAACAAAAAAAAAGTAAACCAGGAAATAGCAGCTCAGTTCACATCTGAGCACTGTGTTTGCATGGCATACCCCTGGGCTTAAACAGGAAAGCAATGGGAAGGGAAAACAGCAGTAGGAAGGTAATCAAGAAGAACTAGCATAGATGACAGGTGAAATGTATCAGAGTTAGCCAATTACGCAGGCAGCAGCCCAGCCCAGCACACTACTATAAACTATGCAAACATCTTTCCCTCTGTATTTTCCCACAAACTCTACACCACCAGTGTACACAAAAGGGAACATTTTACCTAACAAAATGATAGGGGCTGCATTTACTCTCATAAATCAACATGTGGAAGAGGCTGTGGGTGGTGAGGATGAAAATGCTGAAAATCAACCAACAGTGAAGAGAAGGAGAAGAGTGTACAGACCCAGGGTAACCTACCAGGGGCTACATGAGCTGGAGACAGTGGAGCACTACAGGGTGGAAAGAGACCTCCTACAACAAATTGTTGAACTGTGCCAGCCACGCCTCACACACAGAACCAACAGAGGGGAACCCATCACAGTGGATACCAAGGTATGTGTAGGCTTAAGAATACTAGCCACAGGTACCTTCCAAAGGCCAACTGGGGATACCATGGGGATGTCACAGGCATCAGCATCCATGGTACTCCACCAGTTCCTGGATGCCATGTCAGCACATGCCAGTGAGCACATACATTTCCTCAACACCTGTGAGGCGTTGACCAGCAATATGCATCTCTTCCACCAAATAGCAGAATACCCTGAGGTAGCGGATGCGAAAGACTGCACGCACATACAAATCAAAGCACCACCAGGTGAGCAGTTTAGAGTCTACATAAACTGCAAGGGCTTTCCCTCCATCTACTGACAGGTCGTGTGCGATGCCCAGGGCATTATAATGAATGTGTGTGCCGGCAGCCCTGGAAGCTATCATGACTCCCACATCTGGCATATGAAGCAGCTGTACCAGAGATTTGCCAATGGGAACATCCCATATGGCCACCTAGTGGGGAATGCTGGTTACACACTGGAGCCGTGGCTGTTGACACCCATCAGAAATACACACACACCCGAACAAGAACTCCATCCTAATCACTCTGCAGGATGTCACACTTTTTTTATATGGGGCTTACTATAAAAATCTTTTCTGATAAACACCTGAATTATAGAATAGAATATTGGATATTTTTAACAAGATGTCATTGTTTGATGTCCTTTTTATGTATTTGTTGAAAAAACAAGGGTGCTTATTGTTGAAGTTTATTAATGATTGACTATCCAGTCATCTTCTTTCAGCTGTCCCCGTTAGGGGTCGCCCAGTGGATCATCTGTTTCCATTTCTTCCTGTCCTCTACATCTTGCTCTGCCACACCAACCACCTGCATGTCCTCTCTCACCACATCCATAAACCTTATCTTAGGTCTTCCTCTTTTTCTGTTACCTGGTAGCTTCATCCTTAGCATCTTTTTCCTAATATACTCAGCATCCATGTCAGCACATGTCCAAACCAATGTAATCTTGCCTATCTGGCTTTGTCTCCAAATCTTCCAACATGGGCTGACCCTTTAATATACTTATTCTAATCCTGTCCACCCCTGTCACACCCAGTGCAAATCTTAACATCTTCAACTCTGCCACATCCAGCTCAAACTCCTGCCTTTTTGTCAATGCCACTATCTCCAGACTATATAACATATCTGGTCTCACTACCCTCTTGCAGACCTTTTCTTTCACTCTTACAGGTACTCATCTGTCACAAATCACTCCTGACACTCTTCTCCAGCCACTCCATCCTGCCTGTACTCTCTTCTTCACCTCTCTTCCACACTCACCATTACTCTGAACTATTGATCCCAAGTATTTAAACTCATCCACCTTTGCCACCTCTACTCCTTGCATCCTCACCATTCCTCTATCTTCCCTCTCATTCACACACATATATTGTGTCTTAGTCCTTCTGACCTTCATTCCTCTTCTCTCTAGAGCATATCTTCATCTCTCCAGGGTCTCCTCCACCTGTTCCCTACTCTCACTACAGATCACAATGTCATCTGGAAACATCATAGTCCACGGGGACTCCTGTCTGATCTCGTCTGTCAACCTATCCATCATCATTGCAAATAAGAAAAGGCTCAGAGCTGATCCTTGATGTAATCCCACCTCCACCTTAAATGCATCTGTCACTCCTACCGCAGACCTCACCGCTGTCACACCACCTTTTTACATATCCTGTACCACTCTTACATACTTCTCTGACACTCCCGACTTCCTCATACAATACCACAACTCCTCTCTAGCCACCCTGTTCATATGCTTTCTCTAAATCTACAAAAACACAATGCAACTCCTTCTGACCTCTGTACTTCTCCATCAACACAATCAGAGCAAACATTGCATCTGTAGTGCTCTTTCCTGGCATTAAACCATACTGCTGATCACTAATCATCACATCCCTTCTTAACCTAGCTTCCACTACTCTTTCCCATAACTTCATGCTGTGACTGATCAATTTAATCCCTCTGTAGTTACTACAGCTCTGCACATCACCCTTATTCTTAAAAATCTGTACCAAAACACTTTTTCTCCATTCCTCAGGAATCCTTTCACTTTCCAAGATTTCATTAAATAATATGGTTAAAAACTCCACTGCCATTTCACTTAAACACCTCCATGCTTCCAAATGTATGTCATCTGGACCAACAGTCTTTCCATTTTTCATCCTCTTCATAGCTATCCTTACTTCCTCCTTGCTAATCCATGGTGCTTCATGATTCACAATCCCCACATCATCCAACCTTCTCTCCCTCTCATTCTCTTCATTCATCAACTCCTCAAAGTACTCTTTCCATCTCCTCAACACACTCTCCTCGCTTGTGAGCATGTTTCCCTCATTATCCTTTATCACATTTACCTGCTGCACATATTTCCTAGCTCGGTCCCTCTGTCTAGCCAATTGGTACAGGTCCTTTTCTCCCTCCTTAGTGTCCAACCTTTCATACAACTCTTCATATGCCTTATCCTTAGCCTTCACCATCTCTCTCTTTGCAATGCACCTCATCTTCTTATACTCCTGTCTACTTTCTTCATCTCTCTGACAATCCCACTTCTTCTTTGCCAACCTCTTTCTCTGTATACTCTTCTGTACTTCCTCATTCCATCATCATGTCTCCTTGTCATCCTTCCTCTGTCCAGATGTCATACCAACACCTTTCTAGCAGTCTCCCTTACTAGCTCTTCTGTAGTTACCCAGCTATTTGGTAACTCTTCACTGTCACCCAGTGCGTGTCTTAACTCATCCCTGAACTCCACCTCACAATTACCCTTTTTCAATTTCCACTATTTGATCCTTGGTGCTGCCCTCACATTCCTCCTCCTGTGCTTGATCACCAACTTTATCCTACAAACCACCATCCTATGCTGCCTAACTACACTTTCCCCGGTCACCACTTTACAGTCTCCAATCTCCTTCAAACTGGCCCTCCTACATAACATATAATCCACCTGTGTACATCTTCCTCCACTCTTGTATGTCACCCTATACTCCTCCCTCTTGTTAAAATACGTATTCATCACAGCCATGTCCATCCTTTTCGCAAAATCCACTACCATCTGACCTTCTGCATTCCTTTGTTTAACACCATACCTATCATCACTTCCTCATCCCCTCTGTTCCCTTCAAAAAATATGCTAAAAAACAGTCCAAAACCAGTAAATCCAAATCCACGGAAATGGCAAAACGACGTTTTGCCTTTTCCGTGGATTTGGATTTACTGATCCTCTGTTCCCTTCACCAACATGCCCATTGAAATCTGCTCCAATCACCACTCTCTCACCCTTGGGTACAGTCATTACCACTTCATCCAACTCACTCCAAAATTTTTCTTTCTCACCTATCGCACACCCAGCTTGTGGAGCATATGCACTAACATTTATCATTACACCATCAATTTCCAGCTTCATAAACATCACTCTATCCGACTATCTTTTCACCTCCAAAACACTCTTAGCATACTGTTTCTTCAGGATAACTCCTACGCCATTTCTCCTCCCATCCATACCATGAGAAAACAATTTGAACCCACCTCCGATACACCTAGCCTTACTCCCCTTCCATCTGGTCTCTTGCACACACAATATACCAACCTTCCTTCTGTCCATCATATCGGCTAGCTCTCTTCCTATACCAGTCATACTGACAACAATCAAAGTTCCGACCCTCACTACCACAGTCCTAGCCTTTCTCCTCTCTTCCTACCTTCAGCCATGCCTTCCACCTCTTCTCCTCCTTCGGCCAACAGTAGCCCAATTTCCGATAGCACCTTGTTGGCTAACAGTACTGGTGGTGGTCATTGTTAACCCGGGCCTTGACCGATCCAGTTTGTAAATATTTACTGGTGTCTGCATTAATTATTTGGTAAAGTTTTATGCCAGATGCCCTTCCTGATGCAACCCTCCCCTTTTATCCGGGATTGGGACCGGCACAAAGAAATGCACTGGCCTATCCAGTACTTTCATATATTAAATTTTTAACCAAAACCTTCTGTTTTTAACACCATTTTCCTTTAAACATGTTTAGATGAAATTATGTAATGGCCATGTTATTATTTAAATGCTTTAATAGTTTACTTCAGCTTGTCTGATGAAGTTCCTGTATTGAGTGTAATTGGGGACAAAAGCACTTAAAAGCTTTAACATATTATTGTAATAAAACATTTTCCTGCATCCGGTGTGAGCCGTCTTTGATTTTTTATGGTTTATGGACTGTTCGTGTCTTCTGAACTCCATAATGAGGCACACGCACAGACCAGAATCATAACAGACCATGTGTTTGGGATGCTCGAGTCATGGTTCTGGTGCCTGGACATATCTACTGGAGCCTTGCAGTACTCACCAGCTACATGTACCCAAATTGCCATCGTATGTGCTATGCTACACAATATAATCCTGCGGAACCACCTGCAGCAGAAACAGCATGGGGCAGGGCCATACAGCCCTCCACCACTGCCAAGGCCTGCACAGGCACAGAGTGATTCAGAGGAGGAACAACCTGACCCTGCCCCAGTAGGCAGAAGGAGGTGAGCTCAGTATGCCCAGGCCTTGGCAAAGAGGCTACGCATAGCACATACACTGACATGATAGGAACCCAGGGAATAATACCTCGCTCTGACTCACACATACAGTAAAAGGGATTCCAAGCATGACACTACCTGTGCTTAACCATGTATAGGGAATGTACTATGTGCATCCGACATAGTCAGCCCTCCAACACCATCCTTAACACTGGCACAGCCACAAGGTAAGTCACTCTCCCTATCAAATTGCTGAATGGAGTAGTATGTATTGTTAATTGTATCTATGGTATGAATGTGAGCATGCAAGGGAATTGGAAGGCTAAATGGGATGCCAGCAGATAGTAGACACCTATATTGGCAGCATGAAATCTGTAACAAATACTTGTCACCATAGTAGCCAGTACCAGACAAGGTGACAAATCCCATTGCAGGAAATGTGATGGACCAAATGTGTGTCGATAGGACACACACATACCAGTCAGTGAGGCTCACATACCCAACAAATGTCTCAGCCAACAGGACAGGCATAGACAAACACAAAGAAAGGCTGTGCTAAGGCATCTGATGGCTATGGAGAACAGCCCCCTCTAGACCTACACAGACAGACTACAACATGTCAGGCAGTGGGATGTTAGTTCTGAAAGGTAAGAAGTCTGAAACTGAAATGTAGGTCAATAAAACCTAAGAACTGTAGTACACTGATATGCCTCTAGTCTGCATCATAGGTCAGAATACAGAATGAAATGGAGTACCTGAAATACCAGAACAGTCATAGCAAATGTGTACAGTTGTCAGGTGTCCCCCCTCCCCACACACAATCCTATCTAGAAATGTAGTAACATGTAAGTGTAATAACAATGGAACACAGATTACCTGAGCCAGCTAACATAGAAGGATAGATTGCAGCACATGTACAATATGCAGAGCTGTGTGTGTGTTAGGTTGGTGTGTGTTGTATATTGTGTGAGAGTGGTCAGTATGTAGGCATTGTGGGTTTTGTCCTGGTGGCCATTGGCCAGTATTGCTGATGACAGGACCAAAAACAATGCATCCCAGTGAGACACATTCCAGCAGTAAGCCATAGTAATTGTTCGGATGTAAAATTTGTCACCATCTGAAAGATGGACATGGCATGAATGTGGGCCCAGACATACAAACAGTACACGAGTGGAAGTACCCTTTACAGGCAGTGCATAAAATGTTACTGTCAAATGGACACACCTTTAGTATTGGACATACAGGTTAGCAGCACATTAGTTGGTTTTGTAGTATGGAATGCTAATGTTGTCTGGCCAAACACTAGAAGATTACAAAGGTCACAGGTATGAAGAATTTAGAAACTGATGATGTCCCTGCACAAGCCAGCATAAGTGGAATGCCCCATGTATACTGTGAGTCACTTACAAGTAGCTCCCATAGCACATATGCACCCAGCTCACCCCACCATCAACCACAGGTACCTCACAGGTCTTATCTTTGCTGTTGGGAATGAGCACAATATGACCCCCAACTCTGTATGGAAATAGCCACAGAATGCATAATGCTGAAGAGGTGTCCCATGCAGGTGTGTCCCAAGCAGCACCCTGTCAGCATCCACACCACTGGATCAATAATGACAGAAATTATTGACATTAACACCTTGCACACCTACCCTGTCACTCCAGGGGAATATAGCGGCTTGCAGCCTGGGACTGTAGGAGTGACACAATGCAACAGAGTGCTACAGATGGCCTGCATCACTACCAAATGGCCTACAGTCCTCTGTCAAAGGCCTGTGTCTTACCCATATTACCAATGTATATTATGTCATGGACTCCCAAATTAACAACATAACACAGTCCACAGAACCCAAATGCAAGGCCATGTTGACAAATCCCAGTAACATGTCCACCATGTCTTATTGCATGAACTGTGGACCAGCCCCCATATACTACTGGGATGAAGTGATAACTATAGGGAACTTATCAGATAATGTTTGCATACTGTTTGGAAGAGGATAGAATAACAGGGGGGTGTCAGAGCATGGACGCCATGGAGTGTGTGAAGTCTGAAACTCAGCCATGTGCACATACTATCCCTGCCTGCAAACACAGGAATGGGTGGCTACAAACCTGCTTGTAAACCACAATGCGAAGGGATAATGACCAGAAAAATGAGCCCTGCCTATGGGTAATCTATGTGAATCTGTACAGCTGTGAGGTGTGGCCACAGCAGGATATGGCCATAATGTCACGTCGATGGATGCACAAGCATGGGATCCTCAGCCACCACTGTACTAAGGTGCTGAACCATTTACACACACCCATCAGCAAGTGTCTGCAGCTTCCCCTCCAGAATGGCATGATTGGGCAAGAATATGTAGGCTGCAGACCACAATACTGGACACAGCTTCAGTCACCCGGTGTTCCCCAGGTAATTACTGCAAGCAAATATATATACCTGACAGTAGTTGATGACATAAAACATCACAGTGTAAAACAGTACATATATCTGAATATCTCTGCTAACACCAAAACCATGTAGCAGAAGCAGCACAGGCATAATTACATACAGTAACTCACTATCCTTTGCCCATTTTGAGCACATATTGTCAAACGATCTACAGATATCCCACAGGACCGGTTTGCTAGCTGTAGGTGTACAACACAAAAGCCTGCACTGGAGTACAACCTACCTGGAATGGATTCCCACATTCAGTACAGAAGGTCATACTGGGCATGCTCCCACACTTAGAAATGAAGCCCATGTCTAGCAACAACAGTGAACTATATATATCTGACAGCCACAGATGTTTGTGCACACAATCCACATTGCACACCAGTCATGCTTTGCACACACATTGGATAGGAATACACACATATATCAAAAGACAACACACTATAGTAGACCAAACTTACACATACATACATGTGTGGAAGAGAGCAGCAGACAGTGACAAAGAGCCTCCCATCATGAGGCCTGTCCCACCCAGAACACATCCAATTGGCTAAAACTACATGATGTGCAAATGTCAATCACTGTAAACATTTGCCTCTGATATCCCTCAACACTATAATGTCTGTGGTGCTTGTGATAACTGTGTAACATGACTGTGCAAGTCATTATTCATCTAGAAGTTGTATACAAGCACCTGTTCAATTTAAACCTGTGTGTGACTGAGTGCTGTGCGTCTCCTTCCAGATGAATGGTTTCTGGCCAATGCACACACAGTGCACTCCCCATTGCCCTACTTTGGCAAGTCTGTTGATGTAATCAAACTTGAAATACACCTTTGGTGAAGGAGTAGTCCTATAAGCTCCAAGCTGCATGCTATAACTGTGTAATGCTATAGTGTGATGTACTAGTTAGGTAGGAGTTCTAATCTCAGACATGGCAACTGTGAGACTCTGTGTGTGTGGTTGGTTTTGTGTGTGCGTCTGTGTGTGTAGGGATCAATGCTTTTGAGGCTATTCACAGTCACTGCAATTTCCATTGCCCTACTTTGGCAGGCCTGTTGATGTCATTCACTTTGAAATACACCTCTCGGGAAAAAGTAACCCAATAACCACCATGGTGCATGCTATAACTGTGTAATGCTGTAGTGTGATGTACTAGTTAGGTAGGAGTTCTAATCCCAGACATGGCAACTGTCAAACTGTGCATGTATGTGTGTGTTTGGTTGCATGTGCAGGGATCAATGCTTTTGAGGCCATTCATAATCACTACAATTTCCATTGCCCTATTTTGGCAGGCCTGCTGTCATTCACTTTAAAATACACCTTTGGGAAAAGAGTAGCCCAGTAAGCACCATGTCTCATGCTATAACTGCGTAATGCTGTATTGTGATATACTAGTCAGGGAGGAGTTCTAAACCCAGACATGGCAACTGTGAAACTTTGTGTGCTTGTATGTGTAGAGATCAGTGTTTCTGAGACCATTCACAGTCACTACAATTTCCATTGCCCTACTTTGGCAGGCCTGCTGATGTCATTCACTTTGAAATACACCTTTGGGGAAATAGTAGTCCAGTAATCTCTGTGGCTTTGCTATAACTGAGTAATGCTGTAGTGTGATGTACTAGTTAGGTAGGAGGTCTAATCCCAGACATGACAACTGTTAAAGTTTTGTGTGTGTGTGTGTGTGTGTGTGTGTGTGTGTGTGTGTGTGTGTGTGTGTGTGTGTGTGTGTGTGTGTGTGTGTGTGTGTGTGCGTGTGTGCGTGTGTTTATCATCAGTATCCTGTATGGATTTAGCTGTGAGTGTGTAATAATAGGACTCATTGTGCAGTGGGTTTTGCAAATTTCGTATATGTTGGGCCTATTATATGTCACAATGTCTACCTTACCAAGGACAACAGATGTCAAACAACAGAGAGGCTGGTGTAGACAATTCATACCCCTACATGTGACATCATGGATTGAGGAACAATATAGGCCACCCTTGTTTACCCAGAGAACACTCACCACCCATGTCTCCTACACAAACACGCTTGGCTAGGCAACAACCACTATGGAGGTAGTTCCCTGCATATTGCCCACATATAGTAACCATGGTGTTATTGCAGTGGACTACAGAGGACATTACACCCTGTCCCAGCTCTACAATAGGCAAATCAATGCATACTGTAGTCCTTTGCTATGTTCTTCACTGGACGCCTACAACAACTGTAGATTCAGCAAATGTAACCCACAAAGGAAATATCATGCCTTATACACAGGCCCTGTATGGACAGATGCCATTAACAGCAGTGAAAACCTGTATCATGCTGTCAATGTAGGTGCAGGGTCAACTTGGTTTCCTTTGCCAAGTGTCACCACATGAGGTCAGGAATGGCACATCAGATGATAACAATCTGTCCACATAACATGTCATAGACACCCCAGGTACACTTCCACATGTCACAGAACATGCACGTGAGATGTGCACACACTCCAGACACCATCCATGTTATGGAATATAGAACACATACATGGCAAGCATTGCACAGCACTGGCCACCCACAATAAAAACCCAGATGAGTGGATGGTGAATACAATATCCACCTGTGTTGGGCAAACTTGTGTCTGTGTGTGTGTGTGTGTGTGTGTGTGTGTGTGTGTGTGTGTGTGTGTGTGTGTGTGTGTGTGTGTGTGTGTGTGTGTGTGTGTCTGTGTGTGGAGATAAATGATTTGGGTGCCATTGACACTCACTACACCTCCCATTTCCCTACTGAAGAATGCCTTCTGATGTCAGAAACCTTGACATACCCTTTGCCCACATATCAGCCTGATAACCTCTGTGGTGCATGTGATACCTGTATAATACTGTAGTGTAGCAAACTAGTTAGTTAAAAATTCTAATCCTGACCCTGCCAACTGTGATAATGTGTGTGAGTCCCTGAGAGGGTATGGCTGTGTCATCCTTGACACCTGTTCTTGTGGACAGGCACATGTACTACACCTACCCTATCCCTACATTATCACTGTTACTGATGTCACTCACCATCAAATAAACCTTTGGACAGCTCTCCAACATGTAAGCTCTGTGGCACATTCAATAACTGCATAGAAATGTAATAGCAATACATAGTCATCCAGGGGTTTGAAACCCCATACTGGTAAGTGTGTGACACAAACATACTTAGCTTTTACTCTCCTACCCCTCCATGTCTTACTTTGTCTCTGTCTGTTTCTCTCACTCCCTCTCTCATGGATGTGGAGTACACCTGCTTTGCTTAGGCAGCAATTTTGTAAGTGATGCTCAAGATCAGCTGATGGCCTGTGTATGACTTGCAGTCCTCCACTAGATGATTGCATGTGGAACAGCTGTGGTAACATTCCCATAGCCAATTGCATGGAAACACACTCCTACAACTAGGAAGATCATGTGGGTGTTGGCCCTTTTCATTCACTGTGAGCAGAAATTCATGTCAGTATTTGGCAAACAGCATCACAGATGGTAGTGGGATATACCTCTAACAACATACACTGTGGAGACAGGCAAATAGACAGGAGGGGTCTACAGAATGTAAGTCTTGCTCTTCTGCATTTTCTCTTCTGCATTTGAAGTAATGTTGGTTTAACAGGATTTGTGTGGATATGGCTGGTCTACATGATTTAATACCTGTCATGACAGTGTTATGTGGTTGAGGAAACTCCCACCTGTAGGGGTATCTGTAGACTGGCCAGTGTTTGGAGTCTTCAGTGTTTGGAGTCTTACGTGTGTTGTGTTACTCACAGATTACCTATCTTTAGAACTGCAGAAGCATAGTCTGAGGATTGCAGTCAGTATATGGTGACAGCCATGTGAGTTACTGACTTCATATCCCTCATACGACATAGGTCACAACAAACCCTGTTACACCAGTAAATGTATGAGGTTATCACAGTAACATGTCAATATTGACCCTGTGTTTTTGCCTCCAGCCACAACTCCGTTAACCTTTGTACATATGTCATGCAGTAAGAGGTGCATATGTTCAGTACACCATTACCTATTGACATCATACCTGATAACAAGCCAGTGAGATATCAGACTGCTACACATGTTATGTATAGTAGAGGTTATAACTGAGGATAAAACCTGGACATTCTGTCATAGTGTGTATAGTAGTGAGGTCTGTGTACTTATGGTGATTGTCAACAGTGTGTGTATTATGAATATGTACCTTGGCCTGTGTACTGACAGTGGTAGATGTCATTGTTCTTGTTCCTGTTCTATCTGATGTTGCATGCTGCTCTAGTGTATGGTACCCTATCAGCTTATATGTTTGTAGGGCCAAACACACACATGTCCCATACCACAGTCAGGCATTGGAATACACTGTGTATTGGCCCAGTATATGTAGGGTTAGTGTGTGAGTGGCACATATGAGGATGGTGTTGATCAGACAGTCCATATACTGTGATATTAAGCACGCTTATCATATGTGGCTGTGGCTGTGTATTGGCCCAGTATATGTAGGGTTAGTGTGTGAGTGGCACATATGAGGATGGTGTTGATCAGACAGTCCATATACTGTAATATTAAGCACGCTTATCATATGTGGCTGTGGCTGTGTTCACATTAGTTGTGGGTATGTGCTTTCACACGGGTATCTGTTACTCTGTGCTGTGACATGCCTGTAAAGCCTGTGATATTTGCAGGTACACGTGTATTCCCCCATAAGAAATGTAGGCCAGTGTTGTAGCAGTCTGCCTGTAGTTTGCACAATGCTTTGTGACATGCCTAGCAGCTAAGTGTACTTACCCAGTGTGATGTTATGTCAATATATGTGTCAGATGTACTGCTGCCAGGTCACCATAACTGTCATGTATTTCTGACACAGCAGTGGGATGCTGTACAAATGTATGTCACTAACTAGTGGGTAGTATGTGTGCATGTGACTTCTGCTCCACCGGTTATTATGTGTTAGGACAGACAGGAGTGTGTGAATGCATAAAATGTAAGGGCATATGTATTCCAGTATTTATGTGATATACCCATTAACATGGCTGTTATCATCCACATTGTCAGGCTTGGTCCACATATCTTGCACTAAGGGGTTTTGTGTATACCTCTGGACTGACCAGAGTGTGTCAGATTGTCCAAATGTATTGGTCATATCTCTGCTGTATTCCACAGGACCATTACTGTGATATATGTAGTACTGTACTATGATGACCTTAGGATGGCTGTCAGTAACTAATGCTGTACATGTCAATAGCAGATGTGACCTCCCACACACAACATTTCTGTTAAGACAACCCCTTTTACAGTAGCAACAGTCTACATTTATGCCTGCAAAACTTACATGACATCCTCTTTCACTAAGAGTTTGCGATTATTGGTGCTGTGGTATGACTCCACTCCATGTTCTGGACATATGTTAAAAATATATGTATATATATATATATATATATATATATATATATATATATATATATATCCATATATCTAGATAGATATATACACATATACATATCTGCATACACACACACATATATATATATATATATATATATATATATATATATATATATATATATATATATATACACACACACACACACACACACACACACACACACATATATATATATATATATATATATATATATATATATATATATATATATACAGAAATCTATACATGGTTTTATATATATATATATATATATATATATATATATATATATATATATAAATACAATATAGAGATGTAAATAACTACATATATATGAATATATTTGTGTATGTACATGTATATATATATATATATATATATATATATATATATATATATATATAAATATCCATATCATTGATATGTGTAAACATTACTGTTGTGTATATCTTCCCAGATATATCACATTGTATTTATCTGACATGGGTATATTTAGATATAACAACATACCAATCAAAGAACATACACGAGTGAAACCACCACAAAAAAAAAACTGCTGTATAAAAGTCCAACTGATTTATTAAATAAAAAGAACAGATGAGCACTTCCGCGTACCAACCAGTACGCTTCTTCAGATCTTAACATCTAAATTTATAAAATCATTTTTATACAAAGGCTCATACTCAAAAATGATCAATTAACCAATCAATTTAACAATTAAACAATTAAATAATTAGTGCAGTACAATAAATATACCAACTTCCTGATAGCTCTGTGAGCTCTACAAGTAGAAAGCACAGAGAGAATATCGAGGAATAGGATTTTTAGGTATATCTCATTCTCCCTGGCATGTACTGTGCATCATACTTCACAGGTGTACACACCATTTTTGAATGTGTGTTATTGTGACAGTTATGTTTGCTCTTCTGCTCACAGTCTCTATATGTTTGTCCGACACATACCTGGGATGATATGTGGACAGATGTAATTTGTGAATGCCTGATGTCTGATTTACAGATCTCATCATCAGCAGTGCATGTATGGCCAATATGATACAATTACACTGACAACCTTCAAACGTTACCATGGCTATGGGGAGTGTACTCACCCTTATTGATATGATGCCCTCTTCCTTGATATGTCACGGGACCACATTACTGCATATGTTAAAAGTACATGAACCTGATATGTGACATATGACCTGTGCAATCAAATGCATTGTCAAACAAATGTTGTGCAGATGCTGACTGAGATGCATACACTTTGTAGGTGCATATGTGTGCACGCCCTTATCATGATGGTTTGTTGCACCTACTGTTATGTTTACTACAGCAGTCAGTATTCCTGGCGGGGGTATACTAGCATGGGCCATCTGCATTTGCCAGTATTTGGTCAGTCTGCCCTACAAATGTCACCCAACTCTGCATAATTGCAATGTCAACTCATGTGCACATCCTTTGGACGTCACACAGTACTGTCACTATTGCTGTGGAGTCAGAGATATGTCTGCCACAGTTCCTGACCTTGACTTTGTGCAGATACAGCCATTTGTAGCGTCCTTTGGATATCTGCTTCAGTGCACTGTTGTGTCATGATGACACCCCTCCCCACCCTCAGCCTTTTTGCAGATGCTTGACAACTATGGCCTACACATGTGTCATTGTGCAGTGTCCCAAAAACTAAACACCATGTGCACCAGCCTAGTCCCAGCTAATAAATGGCAAACATACAGGTGTACACCAGTGCCAGCAAGGTCCAGATGGGGATGGTGGACCTCAGGTGGGGTGAGATGTTGGTTGTGCAGCACATGCTTCTTAATTGATACTGACTGTAGGTTTCCAATGTGGTCTTGGTACACCAGTACACATTGCAATGCATGCCTTTTGGGAACCTTTTCTGTTATGCATATACTACCTGTAGAGAGGCCTGGCTGACATTTCCTGTGGTACAACTGTCCCTTCTGATTACCCTAACCCATGGGCCACACTTATGCAGAGTCCAGGCAATTGCTGACATGGGTACAGTACAGCTAGAACTTGCTAGACATTCCTGCAACTCCCTCAGTGTTGTGGCATGTTACTAGCAGCCTGTATGGCCAGTTTGCAACATGTGAAATTATTTGTCTTGGATGGCCATCTGTTAATTTTCTACTTTAATCCTGTCACATACATCCTTGCCACATACATGACTGTCTGCACTGTTTGCCATGGTATGTGCAATAGTGAGGTATGGCTACATGTCCAACTCCTGGGTGTTACCTGTAAGGTATGGGATCCATGTCATGGCATGTAAGATGTTTGCAAGCCATGGCTGCCTTTTTTGCAAGTAAGTGGGCACATTTGAAGGTCAAACATCTTGGACAGCAGGCCATTTATTGGTGTGACATTGGGGACT